>NC_142685.1:93892500-94241000 GCF_056320005.1 Nelumbo lutea | reverse complement strand
AAAAACTAGGGTAGACAAGCTAGTAAGGCTAAATGCCAATTCTCTAATTTCACTTTGCCCCCACCTCATTCTTCACCCTAACGTAAAGTCCTCATAGATTAAGAAAGATGTATTGCTCATGACATTGAAAGACATGAAAATCATTTCTCATCCCAAGGTAGTAAAAAAAAACACAAAAAAATGTGTGCTAAAGGCCCTATTTTTCAAATCAAGTATTTGAAACCTATGTCAAAAGAATATTTGAGCCTTTATTCTTTCAATTCTGAACCCTACCCTAAGCCACGTTTCATCACGTCTAATAAGACTTCCTCGATCTTTGAGATATTAACAAATTGACCTTGGATAGACCTTTTTTTGCTGACAATGATGGAATCAAGTACAAGCACCACAGAGGTAAAAAAGAAAAAAAAAGAGAAAAAGAAAGGAGAAGAGGTTGGACCTAGAAACACTAAACTAGGGGCAAAAGAAGAAAACAAAATACGTTCCAAATTTAGGGCAAGCATGTCAGAACACAAGCAGTTTAACTCATCATTCAAATTGATTACCTCATCCCAAGTAAAGGCAATACTTTTTCAGCAAGTCGTTAGGATTCAACCTCTACGTAAAAGCGGCAGCTACCACTTGCTCAAATATTCCTAAAATGAACCTCTACGTAGAAGGGGCAGCTACCTCTTGCTCAAATATTTCCTAAAATGAATTTTCAGTTAGCATTAAATATTTCTAAGATACATATCACTAAAGTCAATAGTGCCCCTATGGTCAAATATCACACCCTATTAAGAATAGATTGACCCTTTTGAACGCCATTGCTTTGTTAGAAGTAAGCTCTAACTATCCAATTATTCTTATTTGTTAAATTCAAAAAAAAAGAACAAATAAGGTAAAAGGTGAAAAGCTCAATCATATCCAATTTTCTTTCATCCAAATCATCTAAAAATCTTTTCCAAATCATCCAAAAGTCTTCCCGAGATCCAAAAGTGTTTAAAAGGTTTTTCATCTAAATCACCTTTTTTCATACAAATTTCTGTCATTATCCAAAATCTTTCATTTTCTTTTTCATCCAAAATTGAAATTCTTTGCATCATCCATACAAAATTCTTTCATCCTAATCCAAATCTATATAAAAATTTTTGCATAAGGTATTCTTTCATCCAAAAATCCTTTTACACAAGTTCATTAAAATGGATTTCATCTAATTTGACCTAGTCCAAAAGTCTTAATTTTATTAAAAAATCCATCAAATGCTTTCACATCGTGTGACTCACCTTCGGGCAAAATCTAAACTCCATCCAAATTCATTAAAAACTTTTTCTTCATGTGATCTACCTTGGGGCATAATTTAAAATCCATCAAAATCTTTTGTTTCGTGCATAATCTAAAGTCCATCCAAAATTCATCAAAATCTCTCGCTTTGTGTGATCCGCCTTCAGGCATAATCTTAAATCCATCAAAATTCATCAAAATATTTTTCTTTATGTGATCTAGCTTTAGGCATAATAAAAAGTCCATCCAAATTCGTTGTGATCTGCCTTCGGGCATAAACTAAAATCTACCAAGATTCATTAAAAGCTTTCGCTTCATATGACTCGCTTTCGGGCATAATCTAAAATCTATCAAAATTCATCAAAAGCTTTTTTTTCTTGTGGTTTGCCTTCGGGCATAATCTAAAATCCATCAAAAGTCTTCACTTCATGGGATTTTCCTTTGGGCATAATCTAAAATCTATCAAAATTCATCAAAAGTTTTTGCTTCATGCAATTTTTGCTTTGTGCAATTCACTTTCAAGCATAATTTAAAGTCTATCAAAATTCATCAAAAGCTTTTGTTTTGTGCGATCCCTCTTCGAATATAATCTAAAATCCATTAAAATCTCTTGCTTTATGTGATCTGCCTTATGGCATAATCTATAATCCATCAAAAGCTTTCGCTTGGTGTGATGTACCTTTGGGCATAATCCTGAGATCAATTAAAAATATTCACTTGCCATAATCCAACAATCCTAATTTATTGAAATGCAAAAATATTTCACCCCATGTGAGTTGCCTTCAAGCAAATCAATCCATAGTTTTCCCACTTGTACATAATCATAAACAAGAAAAAAAAAATCTTTCAGTTCTGACACATTCCTAAAATCATTTTTAGATATCAAAAATATTTTGTTTCTAGTGTATGATAGTATGTCCAGAAGTATAGAAAATTTGAGAACTTATAACCAAATGTCCTCAACCCACCCTCATTGAACCCAAACTGTTACTAGAGGCATTAGACTTACTTCAACACCATGCACTTGCATCGCATAGTTTTCATCATTTGATTTGTCGATTTTTTAACATGTAAACTACTCCCACCTGAAGGATTCTTGTCATCTATTAGAGCAACAACATGCACTACAGCAATTACAATACCTCTATCAAGTTTTCAAAATGGTTTTCTAATATGTTTTCAACATTAAACATAAAAAATCAAAATCCATATAAACTTAGTAAATTTTCATCAAATAACTGATTTGAACGTCAAAACCCGTTAAACTTTCATCAATTAACAAATTCAAAATCCACATAAGCTCAAAATCTATAAGCTTTCATCGAATTACTAATTTGAACTCCAACATCCACTATCAAATTCAGAATCCGTATAAACTCAATAATCTCTTATCAAATATTAGAAACTCAAAATCTATAAGCTTACATCAAATAACTAATTTGAACTTTAACATCAACTATCAAAATTTAAAACCAATAAAAATTTAACAAGCTGCATCAAACAATAAGTTTCTAAACTCTACCAAACCCTTCAAATTGACACATCAATCACTAATGCTAGCATTAATCAAAAGTTAAAATAAAACATCAGCTAATACTAGCTATTTCTAGGATGGTACCATTGTGTTTTTCTCATATTTGTATGATAACTGTAGTTGCCTCCTAAGGCTTGGGATGGTACTATACCTTCTAGGAAAAGGCTTTGCACTACATCAACTTCAACCTTGACTGAAATTCTAGCAGCAAAAATTCCTCCTCTAACTTGTTCTCCCTAAAAAAAATCTCCATGTGCTTTTTTTTCTTTGTTATTCGGTAGCTTGCTAACTCCCTTACAAAAATCTCCATCTTGACCCTATGCATGAAGATGCAATTAAGCTTATCCAAAAATGTGGCTGCTATTAGAGACATGCCAATGTGTCATATCAGCCTATGACATCCCTCACTTCCATTAGTAGTCTATGGCTTTCACCCAATGGAGAATGTACATGTTTAGATCATGCACATTGATTATTTCATGAAGTGGGTCGAGTCTATGCCTTTGACATAGATCACAACGAAGAACATTTAGAGCTTCTTCTAGAAGAGTATCAAATTCCACTTTGGCTTACCTCGATTGACTACACCAAATTAATGGCCAACACGGGGTGGCCAACAAAACAATATGGCATAGCCTAAAGACTAGACTATACCAAGGTAAAGGTTTATTGTTGGAAGAACTAGGAAGTGTACTTTGGACCTATAGGATGATGATTGAGAGTGCCACTAGCCAAACTCCCTTTCAACCCCTCCTTTGGTGTTAAAACTATGATACAAATAGAGATGGGGAAGTTGACCTTGAGGACTAACTCCTATAATGAAGAAGTGAATAACAAGGAACATAGAGCCAACTAGATCTATTAGAAGAGACAAAAGAATATACCTAGATAAGAGTAATGACCTACTAACAAAGGGTTGCTCTGTATTATAATTCCTAGGTTTAAGGATGGCACTTTTGGGGTGGTGATCTCATCATTAGAAAGGTTATCATCCTCAATACCAGCTCAAGAAAACTTGCCCCCAACTAGAAAGGAGCTTATAGAGTAAGGCATAAGACCATGAGACATATTAGCTCAAGTAAAATGACATGAAGCCCATACCTCATACTTGGAACTCAAAGAACCTTTGGATTTATTATCAGTAGTTGTCAACACCCAATTTTTGTTTGGTTCTTTCACCCTATCTCTTCATACCCTCCTTTTAGACACCAAAACTTAGAATCACAACCAAATCAAACTGATACTTTACATAGCCAAAAATTCCTCTTTTGACACAATCCATAGGACAAATGAAAAGCTTGATATCAACATCGACGTCTAATCAAATATTGCATATAGACTTTGGAAACTATTAATTAGTTACACATCCACCATTCATCATGTCAACTTCCTTTCTAATAGCCCTAATCTAACACATCCATTACCTCAAGATCATTAGGATACAATCCACTAGCGAATCTCACTACATGTTTACAACAATCAACCTTGAAAGCGCTAAAATTGAATTCCAATAGCCTTGATTTAGAATATCTAGATTAACCATTTCTCTTTTAGATCAGAACCATCCACTTGACTCCTCACCTTAATCTGTGCCTATCCACCAAATTTCATTCTAAAACTCCCATGTTCGACCTACAATCAGGCTTAGATCCTATTTCAATAAATTTCATCGATTAGATCTTATCATACACCATTCCAACTTTATTTTATTGATCAGACCTCACCACAATATTTGGAAATGCAATAAACCTTCGCACATCAAATTTCACAACCAAACTCCTTCATTTGACCATTAAAAAGGTGAGATTCCATTCTAAGTCGTCTTGTTAACTGATAAACCTTACCCCAAACTAAATTTGTCAATCTAAACCTTTGATCAAAGATTCATCACTCCCATCAGATTTAGGGCATAAAAAGTGCCTACCTGCTAAAGTTCATCCCAAAATTCCCTCGTTTGACCCTTCGTCGAGCAAAGGTTTTAGCAAATCTCATTGATTATAACTTGTCAGCCATAGATTTCTATTATCCTAACCCTATTTGGCCAATCAAACCTTACCATTGTGTTTAGAGACCCAAAAACTCCAACACATCAAATTTCACAACTTGATTCACTTATTTGACTATTAAACTAGGAAAGTGTCATATCAACACATCAGATTGAATCACCACCTCATTTGCCCCGACCTGAAACCTCAAAAGTTTGATGGTTGATGTTAGACCCATTCTTTGCCTATTCAATCACTTGGACTAGTGAAATTGAGCCTAATATACACCAAAAGCCTCAAAACCCAAAAATACCCCTACTTAAAACTAAGAAAATACAAAACCCATTTAAAAGTTCATCAAATTTACATTTTCTACCACTGATAGCCCCAAATACAAGACTACCATGACAAGCACGCCACAAGCTCTCATTTAATGCCAAAATCCATGAAAATCACTCCTAAATTTAAGAAAATGTTTCACCAAATAGGAAAGTGTAATTAGGCATCTATTCCTTTAAAGAGTCATTGCCTAGTTACATGAAAAAATTCTATCAAATCCCAGGTACTGTAGCTCGATGAATTTAGACATGTTCCCCCCTCCCCCCCTTCCCTTTCTCTATAAATACTGATCCAATTCAAGCTTAAAGCGGAAAAAAAAAACAAAAAAAGGGGGATCTAGAGAGAGGAAAGACAAAAATAAAGAGCCAAAGGAGCATTCCCAACTCCCATAGATGCCCCATTCATGAGAAAAGTCCTAAACATTTGATCTTAAAATTCTGAATCCACTCACCACACTTCAGATCTAAAACTAGCACAACATATCCAAACTTGTAGCTATTTGGAAGCTCTTCCAAGCTCATTCAAGTTCTCTCTTCATTTAGTTCAGTTGTAGGAATCTTAGCAACAAGGTAACATATGAGAGGTAAGCCATCATTACATTTGTCGCCCGTTCTTTGCTTTTCCTTGCAAAGAATGGAGTCGCTATCAAAGTAAGTAAATTGATTTTCCAATCTAAAAATGAAGGCCCATTTCCTATAAAATATGTTCTTTCATAAAAGTACTTTTATAAAAGTGCTTTCGTGAAAGTACTTTCATAAAAGTACTTTTATAAAATTGCTTTTGTAAAAGTGATTTCATAAAAGTACTTTTATAAAATTCAACTAGGGATAATTTTGGAAGAAAAAATTGAATAAGTGCTTATTGTATAAGCACTTAAAGAAACCTAGAAATTTTTGATTAAAAAAATAAGCTCTTAATTTTAAAATAGTCATTTATTTCAGGCTTATTTCCCAAATACCAATAAGTGCTTAATGACTCAAATAAGCACTTATTTTTAAGCACTCCCAAATTCATGGCCTTAATCTCATTTATAGCTGTTTGGCCATAAGAACATTTGGCTATTGGGGTGAAATTGAAGGGCTCTGATGCCCTCTATATCTCTTTGTCTGAGAAAAATGTAGCAGGTTCTCCTTACTCTATGAAAGTAGGGGGTTTCGCACCACTATTAATATTCAGGATTGCAGCCTTCTTAGCCACAACAAAAGCATATGACCAGTGAGAAGACTTTGCATCCTCACCGGTTGGTTGCTCTGGTAAGGGAATAGATATAGGAGATGCAACTATGGTTTCTAATCCTATCCCAAAATTATGACCCTAAAATGTGTACTACATATAAAGGTTAAAGTTTTTTTCTTTGAATTAAAGTCTTCAACCTAAGTGGAGAGGTTGTATGGAGTATAGCAATATATAGTTGTCCATGGATGAATTTAAATTTTAGAAAATAACCTCCAATATGTTGCATTGTCTATCATTGGATCCTATTAATACCCATGGTTTGTTCTTGCATTATTTCATTTTAGTATATAATAATTTCTTTTGTGGAAGAGGATTTTAGCATATAGTATAGGTTACAATTCTAAAGTAAGGTCAGGGTGCATGTGTTGTCTATTGACTAGGGTGAGAAAATGGATAAGTTCTACCTAGAACTCAATGGAATTGACCTTGAACCAGCCTTAAACCAACACTATCCAATTTGCTACCAAGTTAGGTTTGGTTCTAAATTATTCTTGGAATCAAACCCCACCTAGGCCGATTCCAGGATTTAGAGATTTACCCTACCCAAAATGACCTTGGTTGATCATGGTGGAACCGGCCCTGGAACCAAATTTGCCTTGAAATAAATACCAAAAAAAAAAACCTTGATGATGTGAAGATTTGAGTCCAATCACCCATGGTTACTAGTGTAGTAAATGGGTGAGAACGGGTCGTATCCATAGGGAAGCAAGGGAAAAATTAATATTTTCTTAGATCCAGACAAAAGAACACAAAGGAGAGTTGCAGAAATATAAAATTAATTAATTAAAAAATAGAATTCGTTAAAACCAAATTCGAACAGTACTGAGAATAACAAATGCATATAAATAAATAAATAACAAAAACAAATAAATAAAAGAAACAAAATAAAAATGTCTGAGAATCCGATCAGAGGTAGAGGTTTCCGGATCTCTCCTTCCACCCTCGAATTTCTCGAGCTAGGCCTTCCGTCTTTCCTAGCCGGATTTCAGATCTGCAGAAGAGAATTAACACACAAATTAAATCTAATAAAAGTAAATTTGCATGAAGGAAAAATAAATTGAAATTAAAGAATAGAAAGTAATTCTAAAACTGAAGAAAATATGGTTTAGATTCAAATCTAGAGGTGGCAGTAGTGGTGTTGGTGAACTGCAAGTAGGAACCCCTCTTCTTGCTTGGGCGCCCTCCTCTTACTTCACCTTTGAAATTCTCAAGATCATCCTTCCTTCTTACTTGGGTGAATTGACGAACCCCTTCTACAGGGGCCCTGGGACCTTTTTTATAGAGAAGGGTGGACACAATTGGAAATAGGGAGAAAGATAGGGGGCGGCAACTAGGATTTAGCGAAGTTAGGGATGCCCTAGGGTTTCTAATGAATGGCTAAGATGGTTTTGGGGTGATCCTATGGCTGAAAATGGAAAGAGAGGGCAACCAATATTATGCAGGGCTGAGATTTGGGTGCCTAGAAATGAAGGGTGTAGATTAGAACATCTAGGGTTGAAGGGTTAAGATTAAAAGAATATGTGGTGCCCTAGATTGAATGGTTGGATATAGGATGGAGAGAGTGGTTGAGATTTAATGGTGAGGAGCTGAATGGTGAGGATTAGTAGAATAGGTGGCACCCTAGGGTTTAGAAGCTACAAAGATATTAGAAGGAGTGGATGATGGAGATTTCACATCTGAGGTGGATAGGGTTAGCTAAGGAGGAAAAGATTAGGTTAAAAAGGCTCCCTAGGGTTTGCTAATGAGAGGGGAGCATAGCAATACAGTAGGATGGGCGCCAACTAGGTTTAGTAGATTGGATTCTTTACAGAAACACCACCTCTCTCAGCTGGACTTCACACCAGCTTCCCAAAAACTGCATTTCAACCATGAAAACCTCACAATTTTCTTCATAATTTGCATAGAGACCCTTAGAAGTCACATAATTAATTTTAACTGAAAAAATGGTGCATTTTGACTATTCTAAGGCTGAAAATACCCCTGAATCGATGCCCTTAAGGCATCAAAATGCAGGGTTATCACACCCCCAACTTAACCATTACTAGTCCCTTAGCAATGCAATCGTAACATTACACTAAGTATATAGACCTTTCCCATTACAAGGTCATCCCTAACAGTATTAATCAAGCATCCTGATTCCAGCATTCTCAAACTTTGTATATATCGGTATTGGGCTTTAGGGGTAAAACTATCTTATTTTGAATATTATAGAAATATGGCTTAAAAATCTTTTTTACCCTTCCATTTGTAGACTGTCTTGATAAAATGAGATTGATTTAAAATCAGACAGGTATTCTTCTTATCATTTTTTACAATGGATTTCTACCCTTGAACTTGATATGCATGCTTATTTTTGTTACCTTCCACCATTTTACGTGAATCTCAACACTTTCCTTAGGTGAAGAGACCTGATTACTAAGTGTTAGGTAAGTGTCTTTGGCATTCCCTTTTCTGTTTGACGCGAATCTCGACACTTGACTTAGGTGAAGAGACTCGGTTACTAAGTCTAGGGTGTCCATTGACTTTTAATTCTCTCTCTCTCTTTTTTTTTTTTTTTTGCATACATTGTTTAGGATAGTCCACTATTTCTAACAATTTGAAGAATTTTTGTCTAATTTCTGAATCTTTCTCTTCTTATATTTACAAGGGTAGAGTTAGGAGTATTTTCCAATTTTTGAACAGTTTCGACAATATTCAAATAAGACCAATTTTTTACTCCTATCACTTGCTACCAATTTCTACAAAATTCAATATTCTTTTATCAGTTTCCTCAGCTTTTTCTATTTTGGAATCTCTTTTAATGGAAAAAAATTTAAAATTTTTAGTGAAATTTTAATTCTACATATTTAAAGGCTTAGCTTCTCATTTTTTTCTCTCTTTCCTCACCCCCCAATTTAAATGTCATTGTCCCCAATGGCATGACTAGACTAATGCAAAGAGGATTTGGGCCAACGGGAACAATGAATAAGGTTTTCTTGAGGGGTTCAAGGTATGCCACCTAGT
The DNA here is from genome assembly GCF_056320005.1 of Nelumbo lutea. Classification (NCBI taxonomy): domain Eukaryota; kingdom Viridiplantae; phylum Streptophyta; class Magnoliopsida; order Proteales; family Nelumbonaceae; genus Nelumbo; species Nelumbo lutea. The sequence goes on along the minus strand of NC_142685.1, from coordinate 94,231,640 downwards.
CTTGAATCAAGAAAAATAAAAAAATCTAATTTTAAAAATAACTGAAATTACATAGGTTGCCCCCCAACGAGTGCTAAGTTTAACGTCTTCAGCCGAACATAGTCAAACACTTTTTCCATCTACACTCTCTGACTCACTTTCATCTTTCGACAGACATGGCTCAAACTGGGCTAACCAAGGGGTAAACAGGTCATTTAAAAAGTTATCCACTATATCTACCTTGAACTCATCTTCCCATAGGTTTGGATACTTAGGGGCACTACAAATGTTTAACTGGATTTTCTGCTTCCCTAATAAAGTGTTCATTTATCCAGATTTACGGTTGATGTTTGTGTTGGCTGTTGCTAGAAACGGACATCTTAAGATTATCGGGATATGGTTCAGCTCCTCGATTGGGGTCATGTCTAGGATAAAATCCAATGGGAAGTGACAACCCTCTACCATGACCATGTCATCCTCAATAACACTTTGAGGAGTGTTGACTGACCAATCGAGAGACGTGGTTCCAATCAATTTCTGGCTCAATTTGGAAGTAGTTTCTCATTCCACAAACTCTGGCCATTGAATTCATTTTATCTTATTTTAACCCCCTTTTTCTTTTTCTTTTTTAATTTGAAATTTAAAATTTTAATTTTAATTTCAAATTTAGATTTTGAAATTTAAAATTTTATTTTTATTTTATTTTCCTTTTTTTTGAAATTCAAAATTTAAATTTTTGAATTTAATTTCAAATTTGGATTTTGAAATTTAAATTCTAAAATTTAAACTCAAATTTTGAAATTTTCTTTCTTTTTTTTTAATTCAAGATTTAAATTTTTGAAATTTAAATTCCTAAAATTTAAATTCAAATTTGGATTTTTACTTTTTTATTTTCTCTTATTTTTTAAAGGTATACAAATCAACCAACAACCTAGGGGCTGACCTAGGGTTTCCTAAACTAGTGGTTCAACCAATGTGAATCCTTTTAGGTTCACTTGGAATCCCCTTGCTCTCGCAATGACCTAATTAAGTAACCACAAAATCCGCTTTGAAGTAGCCATTTAACCTCTTTCCTTAGATACCAACCGCCGGTTATGGAAAGTAATTACAAGCTTTCCTAAAATTCGGCACACCTTTGAACCAAGTGTGAGGCTTCCCTAAAGGATCTTTCTATCCAAATTTTAAATTAGAGCTAGGGTGAACCGCATGTGAATGGTGGTGATTTTTGGGCCAAGGAAAGGTGATGAAATCCCCACCTTATCTTATTTAAGTTGGATGCCCTTAAATGAACTAACGGAAGGACAAAATAAATACAACAAAATACAATTAACTAAAATGCATGAACAATTATTTTTAAGATGCAATTCAGCAATTAAACGTAAAAGAATAAAGCAAACAACTAAGAAAAAGGAACAATTAAAATACTAAAAAGAACAACTAACACATTCATAACTAACAATAATAATCTCAGAAAAAAAATAAACCTATATGATGCATGCTCTAAAATATGAAACCATAAATAGTGGAATGAAAATGCAAGAGAAATATTCAAATTACTTTTTTTTTATTTTCTTCTTTTTATATTTTTTTATTTCAAATTTTAAATTTTTGGGAGTTTAAATTAAAATTCAAATTCAAATTATGAGATTTAAATTCTTAAAATTTAAATTTGATTTTTTTTATTTTTATCTTTTTTCTTTTCATTTTTTTAAACTAAAAAATTTAAAATTTAAATTTCAAAATTTGAAATTCAAATTCAAATTCAGATTTGAATTAAAATTAAAATTAAAATTCAGATTTGAAATTTAAATTCAAATTCCAAAATTTCAACAATTTCCTATTTAACAATTTATTATTCAATTAAAGCAACTAAAAGAAAAGAAATTAAATAAAGCAACAAATAATAATTGCAAACAGAAAATAAAACACAATTAATTGTGCTAAACAGAATTAACAACTGCAAAAAATAAATTCTAACAAACTAATTTCTAATCTAAAAATTAAATAAAAAATAAAATAAACAAAAGAAAAAATATACTTAATTTTTTTATTTATATATTTTTTATTTTTTAATAAAAGAAAAACACAAATCTAAAATTAGTACAAAAATAAAATAAAATAAACAAAAAAAATTATGCTGCAAGAAATAAAATAAAATAAAATAAACGAATAATTTTTGTTTTTCTTTAATCTGAAATAAAAGAAAAAACAAACCTAATAAAGCAAAATAAATCAAACAAGAAATTAAAATAAAGAAAGAAGAATAAACCTAGCATGATTACACCTGAAAAGCAATCCAATTTCTCTTCTCTTCCGTCCCATAGTCCTGCAATGCTTTGATACCCCACCTTTTGCTATTTCGTCATGTAGAATCAAAGAGAAATAAGAACTAAATTGAGATAACTGATCAAGTAATAAAACAAAAAAGAAGAAATAATGAAACAGACCCGAAAAAAGTAAGTAAAAAATTTTCTTTGTGCTTCCCTAGCGACGGTGCCAAAAACATGGTGTGTCCAGAAGCGCGTCATTAAACACTCTGAAACACCAGTTTTAATATTTATAATTTTATTCCAATTTTCAAACAACTACTAACGTAGTAAATGGGTAAGAACGGGCCGTATCCACAGGGAAGCGAGGGAAAAATTAATATTTTCTTAAATCCACAAAAGAAAACACAAAGGGGAGTTGCAGAAATATAAAATTAATTAATTAAAAAAATGGAATTCATTAAAACCAAATTCGAACAACATTGAGAATAACAAGTGCAGAAAAATAAATAAATAACAAAAACAAATAAATAAAAGAAACAAAACAAAAAGGTCTGAGAATCCGATCAGAGGTAGAAGTTTCCGGATCTCTCCTTCCACCCTCGAACTTCTCGAGCTAGGCCTTCTGTCTTACTTGGCCGGATTTCAGATATGGAGAAGAGGATTAACACACAGATTAAATCTAATAAAAGTAAATTTGCATGAAGGAAAAATAAATTGAAATTAAAAAATAGAAAATAATTCAAAAACTGAAGAAAATATGATTGGGATTCAAATCTAGAGGTGGCAGTAGTGGTGTTGGTGAACTACAAGTAGGAACCCTCCTCTTTCCTGGGCATCCTCCTCTTACTCTACCCTTGAATTTCTCAAGATCATCCTTCCTTCTTACTTGGGTGAATTGACCAACCCCTTCTATAGGGCCCCTGGGACCCTTTTTATAGAGAAGGGTGGACACAATTTAAAGGATTTAAAGATAGGAGGTGGCAACTAGGATTTAAAGAAGTTAGAGATGCCCTATGGTTTCTAATGGATGGCTAAGATGGTTTTGGGGTGATACTATGGTTGAATATGGAAGGAGAGGGCACCCAATATTATATAGGGCTGTGATTTGGGCGCCCAAAAATGGAGGGTGTAGATTAGAACATCTAGGGTTGAAGGGTTAAGATTAATAGAATATGTTGTGCCATAGATTGAATGGTTTGGATATAGGATGGAGGGAGTGGCTGAGATTTAATGATGAGGAGCTGAATGGTGAGGATTAGCAAAATAGGTGGCACCCTAGGGTTTAGAAGCTACAAAGGAGAGCCCTAAAATGGATGGTAGTGGTTAGGAGTGGATGATGGAGATTTCACATTTGGGGTGGCTATGGTTAGCTAAGGAGGAAAAAATTAGGTTAAAAAGGCTCCCTAGGGTTTGCTAATGAGAGGGGAGCATGGCAATACAGTAGGATGGGTACCAACTGGGTTTAGAAGATAGGAGGCGCCCTCCTGTTCTCAGTTCTTTATAGAAACACCCCCTCTCTCAACTAGACTTCACACCAACTTTCCAAAATCTGCATTTCAGCCATGAAAACTTCTCAGTTTTCTATATAATTTGTACAGACTCTCAGAAGTCACATAATTGATTTTAACTGGGAAAAGGGTGCACTTTGACTATTCTAAGGCCGAAAATACCCCTGAATTGATGCCCTCAAGGTATCAAAATGCAGGGTTATCAGTTACTAAAACCATGCATGGTCTCACTTGATCATTGAATCACATATGTGATTTGATCTTTTCTCTTAAATTTAATTTTTGAAAGTGTATGCCTATAATAAGTTATGTAAAAGTTAATGTTGTCGCGCGGTTTGGCCGAGGGCAATGAGGTAAATTTACTCTTCAACTTATACCTTTAAGTGTTTGAGAAACACGTGAAAAACATGGGACTCCAACTTATACCAGATTGGACCTAATTGCAAGTGGGAGTTGTTAGACAGTGTATGCCCTTAGCTCCAATCAAAATGATGTACATTATGACATTTATTGTAAATGAATAAAGTATATATTTGATTCATATTATTATGGTGTGTTTCTATGTAATACCCTTAAACTGGACACATATGAGACTTGTGTTAGTTTAGAATATTCACAGCTGATGGATCGATCTGGGGAGATCTATCCTGATAAGGCTGACATTGATGTGCCGCCAAGTTGGTTGGGGTAGCCTGTCTCAACTGCTAGGGTGAGACCTGAGGTACATGCAGTGTAGGTTTACTTGAAACCCTGAACCGGACCAGAATTCTAGTATTGCCCTGGACCTTGGTGATTACTGGGCAAAACTGGAATGTTACACCTAACCTTTAGACTCGATTATGATACTGCAGTAGGTGTCGGATTGGGCTGTCTTTGATATGCCAATCAGTGAGATCCTTGAGGGGGTCAAAACCTGGGTATGTTGGGATAGTCTGAGAATTCATCTGAGTGGGTGATCATAGTGACAGGATCAGCCCCTTTGTCGGACAAAGGTAATGATTGGGGATGCACTCTCTCTGATGGAAACAAAAGCTGTTGGAAACTGATTTCAACCGTTGAATTTTTTTTTGCAAAATATATTTATATACACACACATATATATATATATATATATTTATGGTTTCAAAATGTTTGCAAAAGTTTTTAATTCCCGGGATCCATGTGAGTAGAGAGTGCAACACTGTTTCTTGCAGCAGAGGGAGAGGTCCTCTCTTGTCGGGCAGTATTTGATCATTATGGGCTGAGAGGTTAAGTGTAAGACCATTGAGGGTAGTACCTAATAGGCTAATCTTGCATCTGCCCACAATCCCTAGGTTTTTATAAGGTGGCTTGGCCTAGAGACCACTTAGTGTAAGTGTTGGGTCCATTAAGAGCCCATGGTGATGGGATCAGGGGTTCACTGCCCATAACAGTGAATTCGGCCAGGCCTTGTAACAGAGGCTAGGCTGAACCCATGTGGCTGATGTGTAGATCAATGTTTGGGTCCCACGCCATACATGAAATCCAACTGGGCAGTAGTTTGGAAGGTTAGTGAGTACATAAACTTAATGGGCCTAAAGCCCAATTTGAATTGGTCTAATTTGATTAGTTAAAGAAGGGGGCGGATCTGGGATTTGGATCAGCAGATAGGATAGGGATTTATCCCTATCCACTCAAAGACTCCAGATCCAAATACAGATTTGGATTTGGAAACTCCTAATAAGATTAAGAGGGGCTGATCTAATCTACAGATAAGATAAGGGCTTATTCTTATATCTTAAAGAGAAGTCCTGATCTAAATACAGATTTGGATTAGGAAAATTCTAATGAGATTAGGAGCTCTCTTTAAGGCTATAAAAGGAGGAGGAGGGTGAACCTCCATTCATCTCATCACAACAGATCTCAGATCACAGAAAGAGAGAAGACTGCTATAGTAAGATTGTGTCATCTTTTGCTCTTGCGCCCTCCTCCTATTGCCGCCATTGCCAGGTTCTTGTGAAGAACCTACAGATTCTGCTCCACCCTACGCTGTGTCATCTTTAGTGGGAGCAGTCTTTGGAGTTTTCCTTGGGTGTGAACACCTTCATTGGGAGATATTGTTTCTTCGTATCAGGTACCTCCCTCTCCTACCTTTTGGTTTTAGATCTAGTTCAGTTCTTGGTTCAAGATTGATCATTGAAAATGTAGATTTTCTAAAACAGGGAATGTGATTCCCAGATGGGAGGGAGATAAATTTTTGAATTTTTTCCCTACCTTCCTATAGGGTTTGACCATCCATATGATGGATCTCTCATCCCCTTCAGACACTCCATCCTTTTTAGGTAATCTCATGATATCATTTTTAGACTCTAGTCCTAAGTGCCATTAACTCCCGAACATCTCGGAAGGGAGGTGGCCATTTTGAGGGAGAAGCTAACCTTTGGGGGTGCCGAAGGCAGTCGCCAGGGACATGACTCTCCTCATGAAAGCGTTACCTCGGCATCGCCAAGGGAGCCTAAGGGATCTCCTCTCTCTGAGGGTGATGCCGTGGAACTCATCATCAGACCAGTAGGGGGGAGTGTTGCCCGAAGGGCAGCTGATGCTAGCATTCCACGTTTAGAGTTTGATAGCTCCTTGGACGTATGCTAGGTCAAATCCTTGGCGAAGAGGTTCCATATACCTCGGTCTTACAACTTAAGAGTCCCCGATGTGGGTGATATGCCATAGACTCCCAATGAGGGGGAAATCTGTTTCTACCAGCAATTTTTAGAGTTTGGTCTTAGGTTTCCCCTCCCGATCTTAATCTCTGAATTGCTAGAGTGGTATGGCATCACTATCAGCTAGCTTGTACCTAATGCTCTAAAGAAAAGTGGCGATGATGGTGTGGTCTCAGCTCAGGGGCATGGAGTTGACGTTGAAACTATTCTATGCCATGTTCATGCCAAGGAAGCACGCTTCCAAGGCTGACATGTACTACTTCCACCTGAGGAGAGTGAAGCCAGTGCACAACCCTCTTCCGTTCACGGGTGGAAGGATAAGTTCTTCTACGTCTCCTGCCCCGAGGACTGGCGCTTTAGGTCTGACTGGGGGAGGCCCGCGTCATCGTCGAGAAATGTCCCCCACCGCTCCAAGACAAAGAGGATGCAGTAGTGGCTCATCTACTTGTGATGGGGACATTCTAAGCGAAGCCGTTGGTGGAGGAGGAGGTCCCCCTAGTCTTCGTTGGGATTAGCCCAACCTCCCTCAATAGAAGAGGTTTCGTAGTTAGTGCGTTTTCCACATTCCTTTCTTTTTCTTTTTGCTGATGTGCTAACTGGTTTCTTTTGTTGTTTCATAGAAGTGCTAATGGATGTCAAGGAGCACTTGTTGGCAAAGGGCCAAGCAAAGTAGTCCAGGAAGAAGGCCAGTGGACAGACGCCAAAGAGGCCTACCGACGAGGTTGCCTCCTGCCCCAGGAAACGGGGGGATTCGCAAGTACCCGCCAAGGGGAAATAGATGGTGGTGGTGTTGAAGAGGACGGTGGAGGCACAAAAGTAGCCCACCATCGATGGAGAAGCGCCTAAGAAGCCCACCACTCGGGAAGATGCGCCAAAGAGAACCACAGAAGGGCCCAAGGCGGGAAAGAAGAGGCCTGCCGGAGATGCGCCGAGGGAGGAGCCTCTGCGGAAGCTTGCCAACACAAATAGGCAGGCCGACGAGGTGGTGCGGATGTCCATGCCAGGAGGGCACCTGTTTGGGCCTTTGTCAGCCCCCCCCCCCCACCCATCGGTACAGGGTGCCTTTGAGAGGATTGAAGGGGCTGGCAAAACTTTCTACCCCTAATGGCAACTCCGAAAGGGGGACTCCATCCACACTGAGGGGGTCAGCCAAGACCTGGTCAGTGAGTCCATTCTGCCGAGGGATCACTACCACCTTCTGCAAAGCGACCCCAAGGCTATTTATGACGAGGGCATGTATCACCTGGCCGAGGTAAGACGTTCTTCAATGCTTTTCCATGTGTATGTTCACTTTATTTGTTTTTTATTTTCACTGATTGGTTTTGTGGTAGGCATGTCTACACTTCGTTGGATTAGGGGACTGAACAAGGCTGGCCATGGGCCGCATCGACAAGGTAGAGAAGGAGAAGGCTGCAGAGGAGAAGCTTGAGAAGGTAACTGCTATTGCTGATGAGAAGCACTAGAAGTTCCATAAGGGGCTTCTGGATGAACAATCACTTCAGGATCACCTCGAAGTTCAGTTGTAGGAGGCATGAAAAGGGCTCTCCAAAGAGAAGATGGAGCGAGTAAGGCTGGAGAGTATTGCCATGGAGGCAGAGAGACGAGCTACTAAGGCCAAGAAGAGGGCTGCCGAAGCACTAAAGAGAGCTACCGAGGCGGAGGCGAAAGCTGCCGAAGCCCTATCTTCGGTTAAGAAGTCAAAGAAGGCAGCGACCGAGGCAGTGGAGACGTACAAGAAGTCTTCCGATTACCTAGACGCGTTGGCGGAGTATGCTTCATCATATCACCTCGACGGCATAGAGGACACTAAGAAGGCACTCCTACTGGTGTTGCCGGATTTTGATTTTGAGGGACTGCAGGTGATCCCTGACGCTCCTGTCAAAGACGTCGTTCCTCCTCTGGTCCATGATGAGGCACAGGCATAGACTTCCCCCCTCACCGAACTCACCAGGAGGTCCTCATGGACCAGGCTTTGCACTATGACTCCTAAATGATGGTTGGTAGTCAGGCGAGGCTCCTCCCTTCTTATTTTGTTTTGTTGTTGTAATAGCTCTGTTGTTTTTTTTTTAGCGCAATAGAAGATTTTGTAAAGGTTGTACAAGATCAAAATTAAATAGTGAATGAAGCCATTTTTTGTGTACACTGTGTTTTGTGTATGTTGTTTCTTTCCTTCTTCTCTACTTTATTTTCTTCTCTCTCATTATTTTGTATATGAGAGGTCCTTGCCCCTTTGAAAGGTTGAAACCATGATACACAAGGCACATATGATTCAACCGTAGCATTTTTTTATTTGCACACTCATCTCAGCTTGTCTAGATATTAGAAGCTGAGGCAGAGTCATAAGCTCAAGGCAGAGCTTGCTTGGCCTCCAAATCCCGTGCTATCTCAAGCAAGGCCGAAGAGACCTAGCACTTTGGCTAAGGTTTGGGGCTGAAGTATGCCACCGAGGTACTTGGGTGGATGAAGAGCTATGGCAGAGTAGCATTGTCGAGGTGCAGCTCCCCTGACTCATTCTTACCAAGTGATCTCTCAGGGGAGGCCGAGGCATCCCATCGGCGAAAATGAGGGCTCTGCCTCATTTTCTTTGTGCTAAATGGAGATAGTCAAGGGGACCAGTAGATTCCGAGGTGACAAGGTGACGAGGTGAAGTAAAGATGAACTTTGCTTCATTCATTCATTACTTTTATCAAAAGGTTACATTCACCTATAATACATCCGGAGGTTCTCCGAGTTCCATGTCCGAAGGACGGGTCTTCCATCTAAGTTTTCTAGTCAAAATGTGCTAGGGCTGAGGGCCTACTTGATCCGGTAGGGGCCTTCCCAGTTGGAGCCTAGCTACCCTACTCCAGGTTCAGGAACCATGACCTTCCTGAGGACAAGGTCTCCCTCTTTGTAGTGTCTTTCTTTTACTCTAGAGTTGTAGTAGCGGGCTACTCACTACTGATAGACAGTCATCCTTATTTGTGCTTGCTTGTAGCCTTCTTCCAGTAGGCCTAAGTTTGCTCTAAGTGCCTCGTCATTCCCATCCTCAGTATACCCTTGGACCCGAAGCATTGGTTGGCCAATCTTCGCTAGGATCATTGCTTCCGTGTCGTAGGTCAGGTTGAAGGGAGTTTCTCCCATCGTTGTCTGAAGTGTGGTTTGGTATACCCAGATGCTGGGTAGTTCATTGGCCCATAGGCCTTTAGCTCTCTCCATCCTAGTCTTTATCCCGTCTAGGATGGTCCTTTTTGTAACCTTAGCCAGGCCATTCATCTAGGGGTACCCCACTGAGGTGTACTATTGTCTGATGCCGAGGGAGGTGCACCATTCTCAAAATTTAGCATCATCGAACTACTTTCCATTATCCATGACTAGCATGCGGGGGAGGCCAAAGAGGCAAACGATGTTCTTCCAAAAGAAGCTTTGAATTGCCTATGCAGTGATAGTGGTTAGGGGTCTAGCTTCTACCCATTTAGTGAAGTAATCCACAACAACGACGAGGTACTTCCTGCCTCCCGTAGCTTAAGGGAAGGAGCCGAGGAGATCCATCCCCCACTTGGCGAAGGGCCAGGGGTTGCTGAGTGCCGAGAGGGTGATCACTGGTTGATGGTAGAGGTTGGCATATCTCTGACACTAATCACATTTCTGCACCAGCTCGGCCACATCCTTGTGAAGCATTGGCCAGACGTACCCTTTCCTTAGAGTTTTCTAGGCTAAGGTCCGGCCGTCGAGGTTATTGCCATAGATGCTTTCATGAATTTCCGGGAGAACGTTCTTGCCTTCCTCCCTACGGAGGCATCGGAGGTAAGGCAAGGTGAACGACCTCCTATACAACTTTCCTTCTAGCAAAGTGTAGTATGCTACCTATTGTCAGAGTTTCCTGGCTTTGTTCTTGTCATCGGGTACCCTTTCTGTTATTAGGAAGTCGATGATAGGATCCATCCAAGATGGTTTATCTTCCACGGGTAGGATTTGGATCTCTTCTATGGAGGGCCGAGCTAGTCTTTCCTTGCACATAGTGTGGCTGAGGGCTACATCCGAGGTACTCACCAATTTGGAGAGGGCATCGGTTTAGGAGTTCTCAGCTCGCGGGACTTGCTACAAAGAGAAGCGTTGGAAGTGGTGGGCTAACTCTTGAACTTTGGTGAAGTACTTTGTCATGCTTTATTCTCTGGTGTCATACTCACCGTTGACTTGGTTCACCACCAGCTATGAGTCATTGAGAACTTTGACGTGCTTGGAACCGAGGTCTCGGGCTTCGTACTCGGCTTCATTGTTGGATGCAAGGAACTCGAATCTCAGCGCATACTCTATGACGGCATTGTTGGGGGTGAGGAGAATGAGGCCCGCTCCATTCCCTTTGGCATTAGATGAACCATCAACAAAAAGTCTCCATGCGAGGGGACCTCCTTGGCTGGTGGTGCTTCTTTTGGCTCATCTTCGGGAGACCAACCGAGAGGCCTGTTGAAAGTGCTTTCTACTCTGAAAATTCTATTGCCCACTTAATCAGGCATCCCAAAGTCTCTAGCTTGGAAAGGACGATCCTAAGGGGCTGATTTGTTAGGACTACTATGGAGTTGGCTTGGAAATACGGCCTGAGCTTTGGGGTACCAGGTCTTATCGTCGCTAAGGACCTTGTTGACATAGTATACGGGTCTCTGAACTTTGTCATCTTTCACCAGGACCGAGTTTGACGGCCTCGTCCCCGTTGATAGGTATAAATATAAGGTTTCTCCTAACGCTGGCCGAGTGGGGAGCGGGAGTGAGGCAGCAGTCTTTGAACTTCGAAGGCACGCTGACATTCCTTCATCCACTACAAATCTTTCAGCTTCTTTATGACACGGAAGAAGGAAAGGCAGTGGTCTACCAATTTTGACATGAAGCGGTTAAGGGCGACTATTCTGCCGGTGAGCCTCTGTGTCTCCTTCACTGACCGAGGAGCTTCCATGTCTAGTATGGCCTGTACCATGCTTGGGTTGGCCTCGATGCCCCTTTGAGTGATGACAAAGGCTAAGAATTTCCCCGAGATAACCCCTAAGGCACGCTTGCTCAGATTGAGCTTCATGTTGAACTTACGTAGAGTATCAAAGGTGTCAACCAAGTTTGAGGTGTGTGCTTCGATTTTCAGGCTCTTCACTACCATGTCATCCACGTAGGCTTCGACGTTCCTCCCCATCTGATTCTTGAAAATCTTGTTGACGAGGCGCTAGTAAGTGGCCCCTACATTTTTTAGGCCGAACGACATCACTTTGTAGCAATATGTGTCGTTCTTAGTGATGAAAGATGTCTTCTCCTCATCATCTAGGTGCATCTGGATCTGGTTATACCCGGAGAAGGCATCCATGAAGCTGAGTAGTTCATATCCTATAGTGGCGTTGACGAAGTGGTCTATCCTCGGCAAAGGAAAACTGTCTTTTGGGCAGGCTCGGTTAAGGTCTGTGAAGTCAATACAGATCCACCATTTCCCATTAGCTTTCCTTACCAAAACCACAATAGGTAGCCAATTAGGGTAATGCACTTCTCGGATGAAGCCGGTGTCAAGTAGCTTATCAACTTCCTCTCCTATAGCCTTTCATTGCTCCGGTGAAAATTTCCTCTTCTTTTGCTGAACTGGCTTAGATCCAAAGTCCACGCTCAGCCTGTGAGTAATGACCGAAGGGTCAATTTCAGGCATGTCAGCGGTGGAACAAGCAAAGACGTCGGTGTTAGTTCTGAAGAAAATTGTCAGTTCAGATAGGCATTTAGGGGGGAGGTTGGACTCGATGTGGACTATCCTCTCCGGCGCTGACTCATCTAGGGGAACTGAGATGAGGTGCTTGGCTAGTTGGCTTCAGCTCGTTGGTTCTTCTCAGGGGTCGAGGCCCTCTAATGATAAGGCCTCCTTATTTTTTCCTTTTAGTGCTTCCACATAGCATTGGCGAGCGATCTGTTGGTTCCCATGAATGACTCTGATGCCGTGCTCTGTTTAAGGGCCAGGTGATAAGAAGACATGGCTGCCCCTAGTGCATGAAGGGTTGGTCTTCCCATTAGTAAGTTGTAGGGAGAGGCAACCCTCACCACTACGAACTCATGCATCCAAGGCACCTGGTGTGGCACTATCTCCACCGGATGGGTAGGGTAATCTTTCCTTCCAGCCTGGTGACGCTGCCAGACAAGCTGATGAGAGGAGCGTCAGCTGGCTGGAGCCTCTCTGGTGCGAACTTCATTCTCTCATAGGTGTCATAGAAAATGATGTTGGCTAACCGCTATCCACTAAAATCTTCTTCAACATGAAATTGGAGATGATGGTTGCGACCACGAGGGTGTCATCGTGGGGGATAGTAACCCCCTCTAGGTCTTCGTCAGTGAAGACGAGGGCATGTGACCATCTCGGTCTCTGTGGAGTGTCCGGGTATTTCTGCTTCTTCAGGGCAGGCTCTTGAATGTTGAGCTACCTGGCGTAGTCTTTTCGAGCCGAAGCCGAGGCTCAACCTAAGGCCATGCCCCCAGCGATGACATCGATGACACCTACCACTTGCTGATGCTGGTGTTGGTGTTGTTGCTGGGATGACAAGGTTCCGGCCTCTCCTCTGACGAATTGCTTGAGGTGTCCTCAGCAAATGAGGGACTCTATTTTATTCTAGATCGTGGCAGTCCTCAGTGTCGTGTTAGGTGCCGCGGTGGTACTTGCAGTACTTTGTAGAGTTCCCCTTCTTGGAGTTCCACTTCAACTTCGTTGGCCATTTCACGAACTTCTCTTCCCCTATCTGCATCAGAATCTGGGTGCAAGTTGAGTTGAGTGGTGTGTAGTCCCTGTAGGCCAGGGTGGCAGGCTTCTTGTTGTCTTTTCTGCCATTGTTGCCAGGGTTGTGCTAGTCTCCAATTTTCCTCTTCTTCTATGGGGGCCTGTTGTGCGCTCGGCTGCTCTTGCTTGGTTGTCTTCAACCAAAGCATCTTCGGCCCCGATGTATTTCTAAGCCTTCTTGAGGAATTCGAGTTTGGTCTTTGGGTGGGGTCTTGGCAACCGAGCACTTTGAGAGCCGAGATGGAGTGGAGTCCGTTGATGGCCGTGTGCATAGAGACCATAGGGTCGAGGTCTCAAATTTTGAGCTTTTCTTTCTTGAAGAGGTTGATATAAGATCGCAAGCTTTCACCTGGCTCCTATTTGAGCGACATCAAAGAGACAACGCTCTTCTGGCATCGCCTGCTACTGATGAATCGGGCGAAGAATAGGGTTGTAAATTGCTTCTACGAGTTGATTGATCAAGGAGGAAGACTGGAGAACAAACGGCGTGCGGCTCCCCTGAAGGTAGCGTGGAAGGTCCAGCAAATCAAGGCATCAGAATAGTCGTACAGTATCATGAGCACTCTGAAACCCTACAGGTGGTCATTGGGGTTAGTGCTTCCATCATACGTTTCCAATGTGGGAGCCTTGAAGTGTAGGGGGAGAGGCTCCGAGATGATTTATTGGGTGAATGTGTCCATGCGACCGGCGGAGTTGCCGTGACTGGTTGAGGCATCGGCTTGGCTCTCCTTAACCTGGCGGAGATCGTCCTTGATGGCTGCGATCCCTAGGTCGGCAAGGGCATGGACCCTGTTCTTGTCTTTGCAGACCCGATGGGTGTCGGCTCAGAATCCCGAATACTCTGAGGCAGGGTCGCGTGCTCCTCTGCAGGCGCGATGGTCATTTAGAACATCTCTAAGGTCTTAGACAGGAGGTGGAGTGGGATGGTGTCGGTTCTCGCCTTAGGAGCGAACTCCAAGGTGGCCGAATTGCCTGCCATCATCCAGGGAGACCTCCCTACGACGGTGGTGGTGCTGCTCCGAAGGTGAGTCCGGGAGGCGGTTATTGCCCGATTCTAATGGTTCGGCCAACGGATTACCGTGGCTGAGGGTCAGTATCTCGATGTTCTCGCGCTGACCTTGATCCTCTGACACCCCAGCGGGGCGGTCGCCTTAGGAGGGACCTCCTGATCAGGGGCAAACTTCTTCCATTCGTTGGTTGAGAAAATCCAAATGATCAAGAACGACTTAAAACTATTCGTAGGTAGCCAGGTTTGGGGTGTTCCTGGTTCTCCTCACCATGGCTTCCGAGTTTACAAGGATTTTGGATAATCTTAGAGTGTTATTATTGTTTATCCCAAAGTGGGGGTCATCTTAGCAACGGTTTCCCATAGACGACGCCAATTGTTACTACACAGTTTGGCCGAGGGCAACGAGTTAAATTTACTCTTCAAGTTTTGAGCGTGGTGCAAGGATCCCAAGGCTTAGGAAGAGGTTGACCGAAGCCAAGGACAGAAAATCGAGGCGAGGGTTATGGTAGCCGATGACTACTAGCTGAGGCAAGGTCCCTGGTGACCTGAGGCACTGCAAGACAAAGTGTGTTAGAGGCCTCGGGGTGGATACCCGAGGCGGAGGCTCCAATGCTCAAGTTAGTACGAGGTGTGAAGCTGGGGAGAATGTGGGAGTGCTCCTGGAGAAAGTCCTCGAATAAACTAGATCTCCTAGAATTATTGCTTGGTGGGTAATGTGCGCGCAAGAAGTAAATGAGTGATAAATGTTGGAGTTACTCTGTTCTAGCCCCTTTTCAGGGGCAGTTACCTCTTATTTATACTCGAGCATGCTGGTGGTAGATTTAGATGAGTGCCTCGGGTGAGAGTCATACGAGGTCAGACTGCATGCCCTAGCGGTATGCCAGATAGTTAAGTGATTGGCTCCATACAAAGGCAGCAAGGCTCTCGCCTACTGTGGCTGACATTAGCAAGCATTAGTGGGCTGGACCCTCTAGCCCTATGTGGGCTGGGCCAAGCTAACCCACATCATGTAAATTATAATGATAAATTTTGAACTTTATATTAATATACTATGGTATTTATATATTAAATTACTCAGTTTAATCAAGAAAGATATTGTAAGTGTGAACTATATTATTATTATTATTATTGAAAATCAAGTTTTTAAAGAACATGCTTCATTTTTTTTCTAGGTGGGAGGGGTAAAGAAAGAACAAACTTCATGGATAGATCCTAGAGCCAATCTTGAGAGAGTAGATTCCAGATCCAAAAATTTGAAATTGACCCCTATGGGGTAGGTTCTAGGTTCTAGGTTCTACCTTGGAGCACTGAGCTGATCCATATTCACCCTACCTCTGACCCTTACAAGGAGAGCACATGTAGTAGAATTAGATTTAATTCTTCCAATTTTATAAATTTTTAGCAACCTAAGTCCCGGATTGTGTAAAAACAATTTCCACAAAAAAAAAAAATCAAAATTCTAGTAGTCCAAACTTTACAAGATTTGAGAGTATGATTTGATCGTCTGAAATTTGGAACTTTTTTTTTGTTTCTTTTAATATTCTATAAAAAATCCCCTAATTTTAACCTGGTATTAAGTTTCATTAAATTTTCTATATGGAAAGATATAGAAAAAATCAATTGTAAGAAAAAAATAATTTTCCTTTTTGTTATTATCCTTTTTCTCTCTATATCATAGGTAAATCGCCTTTCTCTTCCCCCTTAATATAACTAAATTTGATAATTTTTAAATACCCCCCTTGCTATGTTCTAGTGTGGTAATAATTCTTTTCTCTTTTTTTTTTATCTTATGTTCAGATGATTGGCTGTCATATATATTTAACTATTTGATCATCAAGTTTAGTTGCTTTTATCTCATGGTTTATATCATATTGATTTTATTTTCTGTTTTTCATTTATATATTCTACAATTTTCCATATTTTTATTAAAGACGAGACTTATCCAAAAGTATTAGAGCTCTCTTTTTCCATACCAGCATTTCATATGAAACATTCCACATGAAGAGGATAAGGTACCAAGTATATGTGGAACTTTTTAGCCATATCACCTGTGCGTTTTGAGCTTATTTAATTTGGGTTCAGTGACACTCTTTTGATTTTTCCCAGACAATTGAAACATTTCCACATGCATGTAGCATGTTAGTCGTCGTCTTCTTTACTTGTTCCAATGCCAACCAACTTGGTAACATTACCTCCATATATATAATCCCATCCCTCGTTTTGATGGGACTTGATGGATTAAAACGGGTCTTGAGAACAATATATATATATATTAATAATATAAATTTGCATAATTTAGGTGCTGTTTGTGAAGTCTTGTTTGAAACATCTTCCAACTTGACAGTCAAAAGATATAGTGAATTTTTACATAATGATCGTGGCAGCTCAAAGATTGTTTGGTTGGAGATGTGTCTATCTCATGAAGACGAGATGAAAAAGACGAGAAGATCCATTTCTAGCTTCCCAAAATAAGCATAAATCATGTTTTTCATGCTTTTTGGGACATGATCTTTCGACGAAATTTAGATCTTCCCCCAGTTAAACAGAGGAAGACCGAAAAACAAGCTACCGGGCTTTTAAAAAACCAACAGTCCATATGAAAAACACACCAAATAGGGCCTTATTCATTGTTGGATACTTGTATTAGGGTGTAATTGGGGCTGGACCAATCCAAACTGATCCATTGGATGGGTTGTAATAGACTTCTCAGGCTGCTGGGACTGGTCCAAGAAATAAGGCCCGACCCAAGATCGGTTTGGACTTGGGTTGCCTTAGTTTGAACGCTATTCAGTCCAACCCCGTGATTTGTGAGCTAGTTTACTATGTTTATGTGTGTAATATATCAAAGCATTTTATTATTTTTTATTTTCATATAAAATATGGGTAATACAAGTAGTATTACCACAAATCATAGAAAGATGTGTTCTAAAGTAATCAAACATAGCCACAAGGAATAATTATGGCCATACAGATTCAAGGTTATAGGGGAACAGCATGATTGCTGTCAATAGTACCCAATTATCTGAGTCCAAGTTTGAAATTCAATTCAATTAAACTGGATTTGGATCTTAAAATAATTAGATCCATTTATAATTGGATTGAATCTGGATTCACCCCAACAGGTCTAAAGTGATTATATTTGTATGTATATGCATATATAATTAACATAAGTTTTAAATGTTATATTTTCATTAAATACCCACAAATTCAAATATCACGAAATTAATTTTGTTGATTTTTAATAAGATATCTAAATCATTTGCTTAATTCATTTTATTAAATGTTAATGGGATCGAATTCAAAACTAGGTAGATTTGAAACAAGTCCAACCTATATATGCAGCCCTGGGGCTAGGCATGTGATTATTCCTTAGTTACACTGGTGGTAGTGCCTGGGGCTAGCATTTCTCTACTATAGCATTGATGAAGGATTTATTCACATTGAACCAATCCAGCTTATGGTAGCTCTGCTATAACCGTTCAAATTGATTGAGAGATTTTTCTAAGGCGTTAACCAACTTTCTAAGAAAATATTACCTATGAATTTTCCTTTCTCACCTAATTTCCGAGGGATCAAACACAGTAGTCAACTGACCTTCCTGAGAGGTTTTCTGCGTGGACTGTAGTTCGGGCTTAAATTCAATTAGGCTCGATTCAAGTTTGGTTTAATCAAATTTGAATTTTGAGGCAAGATCAATTAACTATTTGAACTCGAGTTCGACCAATAAAAACTGCAGTTAGAAAGCTTGTGATTTTGGATCAATTAAAACGTAATAGAATATAAAAATGTAATTTATAATATATATTATAAAATATTTATATTCCATATATGATATAAGAATGTATTATATATATTCATTTTGAATTATCAAATATTTAATTGAACTGAACATGAACCAAGAAATAGAGTTCAAATCGAACTTGAACATAAACTTAAGCTAAGATGCATGTAGGATATTTGTCATGCAATCTGGTCAATGGGTTCTAGTTGTGGCCCATTTAAATCCTTAACGTGGGCTGAACCTGGACATATCAAGATTCAATTGTGGTATGCTCAATGAATTGGCTGTGCTCGGGCTTGGGCTGAGCACTCCGAGATAAGCTAAGGGATGTGAAAACCTAAGGAAGTGCTTTCAGTGCTTGGGACTTTTGTGATCTTTGTGGTAGTTTGGGATGGCATTCAGGTAGTGGGTTCTGGCTTTATGACGCATAAGAAATGTTTGACAAAAACTCCACAAAGCCCAGAGAAACCGTCTTTCAGCCAGGATTGGGGCTTTCCACTAAAGCTTCTTTTAGTGGTGTACAGCTCAATCAAACTTTCAGCCCTCCCAAATGGGCCTTTTGTAATCCGAGAAAGCACAATGATGAATGCCTATTGGAATGGATGGAGGTACCAATCTACCAATATACTGGCTGGTTGGCCAAATGGGCTTTATCCTCCTATAGAAAAAAAGAGTCAAGAAGTTGTAATCAAACAGCTGGAAGCCTGGAATGACCGGTTTTTTTTTTGGTAAAGAGAAGGTTCATTAGATACAGAACAAAACAAACCGGACTAGACAAGGAACCGTTCTGAGTCTGGTTCTTGGGGTCGAATGGTCAGATCATTCGGACCAAATGGATGGTCTATTCCGACAGAAAAAATAAAAAAATTAAGAAAACAAAAGAACGGCCAAAAACCATTATCCGAGTTGATGGTTTGACCACCCAGGTCAACGATTCACTGA
Organism: Nelumbo lutea; assembly: GCF_056320005.1. Classification (NCBI taxonomy): domain Eukaryota; kingdom Viridiplantae; phylum Streptophyta; class Magnoliopsida; order Proteales; family Nelumbonaceae; genus Nelumbo; species Nelumbo lutea. The sequence goes on along the minus strand of NC_142685.1, from coordinate 94,212,710 downwards.
CCTAATCAATGATTTTTTGCCCAAAAACAGTTTCAGAGTGAAACCAAACCATCAAATGACCAATTACTGATTTTTCCGATCCAACCATCCGGTCCAATCCGGTTTTGAAAACACTGCAACAAACAAAGACAACCACCACCCAGCTGCAAACACCACATGAACTACAGCTACCGGGAAATTGAATGACTTAATGCTTTTCCTTTCAGTGAATGAGTAATTACATAGGACCACGCTCATTAATGCTGAAGCACTGCAACATGCCATTTGGCCATTAAGGAGCTTGCCTCCTACTTAATAACTTATCTGCTAATAAAAGACAAATTCAACTGTTACCAAACAGTTCCACAAAATTGTTATTCAATAAGCATTAAGTTCTGCGTTTTAGTTCAGATTAAGGGGTATTATGGTAAATATGTTCAGAACTGAATACAACAACCTAAGCTCCCTTGAGTTTAGATGTTTCTTTGCACTCTCCTGGTCGACTCTTGTTGGGATTTCTCGATGCTGGAGTGGATCTGAGAATTTGAATTTCTTCTATGCATTAGAGAATGATTTTTATATTCTATTTTGATTGTTAGATATTATTAATCTGTTTGTTTAGAAAGCAAATCTGAATTAATTAATGCAAATTCTAACCGGTTTAGATTTGTATATATTTGTTTTAACTATTATTTCATTATTTACATCAGATCATTTTATTTTTCTTCTATATAGAGGAACAATGGAGCAAAGAATCTTCTCTTTTCCTTTCTTAGTTTATGTTTATTCATTTTAAGATTAAAAATATAAAAATCAAATAATTATCTCAAGTCTTTATCTATGACAAAATCCTTCATAACTCACACACTCTCTCTCATAGTTAATGTTTGTAACATCTGTCGCATTAAATCCCTCTTTCTCTCTCATCTTAAAGCTTTATTGGATCCCTCTACACTTTAATAAAGTAGGAGTATATATAAATTATTAGATGAATTGGTAGAGTTAAGGACCAACCTAAGCCAATCCCTTATCATCATGGACCTTGGGCCTGACCATAGACCGAGATCAAATCCCAATTTTGCTAAATCTCACGGATGATCGTTTCAGTCCAACCTGACTCATATATCAGATACACGTATATATACAATTTTATATTGTAAAAGATAAAATATATATTTTATATATAAATGCTATATGTCATATAATATAAAATATTCCATTTTCAAAAAAAAATTATATTATATGACATTGCATGGGCTTACTCGCTACTTTTGGCCCATTTTCACTCCTAACATTTACACTAATCCAAGTTTCATTTGAGTTGCACTCCTGAGATTCTTAGAATTCTCTCTTTTGTTTTAGAGAAGACATATCCGAACAAATCAAAGAAATCCTAACAAGAGATATAGAAATGGGAAAAGAGAAAGAAAATGAACAAAATGAGAGGCAATGGGTTAATTTTGGTAATCGATTCAAGGACTGGGTGTATCATACTTGAGGGTGGACCTTGGTGCAATGGTTGGGTTGTTCCATTGACCAGGATTCAAATCTTGGAAACATCTTCTCTATATATGCAGGGGTAAGGTTGCATCAATGTTCAAAAAACCGGACTGGGTGTCGACCCAAGAAAGGGAGAGGTCCACTGGTGAGAGGTTGAACTGGTATATATATATTATACATAATATGAAAGTATATGATATATAATTATATTCTTCTATGTATAACATATATATTTTTTGTTTTAGTTTTGATTTTTTATATTAAAAATTAAGATTTGAAGAAAAATTTGTGTTTTTTAGCAAAAATAGTGGGACAAGACACCTTTTGCACACTAGGAACATGTACATCTTGAAAAATTACCCAAAATAAAAGAAATAAAATCACCTTAATTGGACATCTAAGCACAAAGTTCTGGCTTTAGAAGTTTGCATTTATGTGCTAAAAAAGTTTCAAAAACTAGCCGGATCAACCATTCAGGTCACTGGTTTTTTTGAACATTACGGTTTTGGGGGTATGGTCGAACCAAACAAGGGCCCAAATCACAGTTCAACCAGTCTAACCGGATGGCCTGGTCTGGTTTCCAGAACATTGGGTTGCATACATCTGTCCCTGCCCAGAGCCCACATTGGTAGAAGCCTTGTACACTAGGTTGCCCCTTTTACTGGTTGGTAATGTATTTTCAATTTGGATTTCAACAGGCTCAATCCACTATAGGTTAAAAGTAAGGAATTAGAGACAAAGGAATGATAATAAACACTGCTTCTTAAATCATAATTTACACAATCATAATTGTAGGCAGCTTCTTAATTCCAATAACCTTCCACAATGCTTAGTATCAAAACAGAAGATTGCAATTTAATATTTAATATTTAAATTCCATTGCAAAATATTAGAACCCATGAAGTACAACTTAATCTAATCAAACCATTGTCTCATCTCAGGTTATTGTTGGATGAGCTCGTTTGTTATTTTTCTTCTCTCTTTCTCCTTCTACAATAAATACTTTACCCTATTCAAAAAAAAAAAAAAGAAAAAAGAAAAAGAAACAGAATCAAGTGTTTCGCTGGAGCTTAGGCTGAATTCGGAACTTAAGCATTGGTTTAAGTAGCTAACTTAGGAAGTTATAGATATGGAAACCATTGGTGATTTTGGTTATTTTTTATTTATTTCTTGTGAAATTTGAATTGAGCATTTTTGCCATGTAGAAATTGTTTTCACCTTTTACTTATTATCCAATGAGAAAACAAAAGGAAAAAGGAAAAAAAAAAAAAGGAAAAGAAGGAAAGAAATAAGAAAGAAATGAAAACTAATTTCAGCTCAAGAAAGCCTTATTTTGAGTCATCGAACCAATTCTATTTCCATATAGGGACCAATCTTGTGTCAAGTTTCAACCATTGATGTTCATATCTTATAACTAGAAGAACATTTTCTTGGAGCACATTATTTTGTTTGAAGTAATAATAGTTATCACAAATTCTTTCGACATTTTATGTCATTTCCAATAAATGTACATGCAGAAATTTGAATGGTTCAGCTTTTATTGAATTCCAGATGTACAGGGATTTATTGTTACCAGAGATGAGTAATATATTTTTTAAAGAATGAAATACATTGCCCCAAAAGTTTTCTTTTTTTTTTTTTATTTTTTTGTTATTGCTTTTGGGATCCCATAAACCACAGAAAATAGAACCTCTTCTGATTGGTACAAAGTGGTACAAAGTTTAAGGCAATTGTTTAAGCTTTAACTTTGAATTTATGCCATATCTGTATTGTTTGCACCTACAAGCAGGATACCTATCTTATATTGAAACTCAAATTTTTATATATTTTGTCTAACTCAGGTTTCCATAACCCCGGAGATGTTTTAGCTTAACCAATTTCTTCATCATTATTTTGAACTTTCAACCTGTAAATGGTTAGATTGAAAACTAAGCTCTACTCATGGATTTCTTTCTTCTTCTTCTTTGTCTTTTTTTTTTTTTTTTTCTGAGGTTTGAGTGAAGTAATTCAATCTATAAAAGATTCAATTAAGGATGCCATATCATCTTAACACAAATAATATTTAAACCATTGATAATCATTCTGATCTTTCAGTTTTTACTTTCTCTGTTGAGATCAATTCTAGTCACAGTTCACAATATGTACTCTTGGTGGCTGGTGCACATAGCCTCAGTCCTTGCTAGGTATGAAAATAACTATACATGCTTTTATATCAGCATTATTGGGTTTTTGAATCTCCATTAAACTGTTCAACTACTGCCATCAGATTGTTCATTACTTCAGTTTTGTGTATGTTGTAACAGATGTTTAGCTGTACAGGGTTTCTCTTTCATATTTCAAGTTGGTGTACAATACTAACTATTTCAGCTACGATTTTTCAGCAAAGGAGACACTGGATATGGATATGCTGCTTCAACAAACGTAGACAAATGCTTTGGTTCTCACCATCTTGTGTTGCATCGAACTTCGGTCGATGATCTTGAAAGTTCATTCTTAATTTTTGGAACTTTTGTGGTGCTTTAACTTTATGTTACCCAGATATGGGAAGATCACTACTGGACATAAGTACCAGATCTATGTAGCTTACACTAAAATTGTAGTATCAAACATGATATGGAACCACTGCACAGGTATCCAGGTACCATAGCTTTACTGTCCAGGTGCACAAAAATGGTGTTTTTGTTCATCTCTACTTATTCTTGGAGTCTTAACGATGAAACTTTCTGTTTCTTGTTAAATGTTTAAACATGGAAATGGGGTCTATGAGATTTTTCTGTGGGAATTAAGTGTATAGGTTTCATGGATTTTACCTTTCTTTTGAAGGGGGTTTGAGGTTTATTTTACTGATCATTCAGATTCTGTCCAGCTTTCTACCCATTCTTTTTTTTGTGTTCTTCTGAGTTTGTAACTTTTGTCTAAGTCCATAATGATCGGTTTGTACATTTTCCAGCCTTGGAGTCATGTTACCTGATCACGATGCATCAAGGAATTGATACGAAGAGGTTTATAAACATCATACTAGGGTCCATATGCAGTGTTGTGCTGACATTAGCTAGGTCTGTATTCAGTCCCCACTCCCAAGAGCCTAGCTACCAACATTGGGCAGAAATGGCCTTTTAGCTAAATTTCAAGTCAGATCCAACTTGAGTTTTCGGTTCTTTTAAATTCTAGAAATAGATATTTCTCTTTTAACAACTATTTCTTCTTCTTCTTATTATCAAGTATTTCTAACAACTATTGCCAACTAAAATAAATTTAACAGTATTATCTTTTTCATGTAAAGACTTCCTAGGTAGAAGATGCTAATTTCTGTCCATGTAAGGGAAAGGAAGAAAATGGTATTACAGAATCAGGCAAGATACCAAATTTAGATATTTCAACAAATCAGATTTGAACCTGAACTGGATTAAATCCCTCCCATTTGCAGGCCTAGAAAGTCTTGGATGCTGTGACTGGAACACTTGAACTTGAGGATATATGTATTCTTGATTGAGAACTTAAAATACTTAGCGTCTATATGTTATGAAAACCATAAACCACTAAGAAGGTTGAATTGAAGTAAATCATAAGTTATCTCTATTTCTTACTTTTTTTTTTCATTCAAATCTATAATGTTAAAATATATAGAATATGATTTTACCCCATTTACAATCCACATTGACCATATAAACAACAAGTGTTGGATGATATAATCAAGTTTGAATCCACAATCAATTTTAAACCCACAGTGTGGTTCATAGACCTACATATGATGGAAAACAAACTTAAAAATTTATTTTAATAGGTTATCTATAACAAAAGTAAGTCTTATTCGATCTACTAAGGTTTTTTTTCTTTTTAGTCAACTAAATGAAAAGGAAGTAACAAAATACAGAATTAAAAGTCAATTAATTTTGCATGCTTCAATCTTTCAAAAAGTTATTCAATCACAAGATTATTATTGGAACCTTCGGGGTCATAATTTGAACCTTGAATCTTGTTGTAATAAACCGATAAGATTTCAGTCATTTGACAGTAATATCAATGGGGGGTTAAGCTTACTTGGACCACTCTAATGCCGAGACACAAAGGATAACAGGGAGATTCATAAAAAGGAGCCCACAATGAGCAATAAATGCACACAGTCCATCTTCCAGATACAGTTCAAATAGGTGAAGAGCTGCAACTAGGAAGAAGAAGAAGTTGATGGGAGCCTTAGGAAGGGGATCTTGTCTCAGGTGCAATACGGCCTGGTACTTTTAGCATCAGTGAGGTTGCAGTTATATCTGGAAACCAGAAACCATCTCAGAAGGCCTTGTGATGGATAGCAGGTCCTAGTATTAAATGCCAACAGAACATGCATAGTATCAGTTTTGGTCAATTATGCTGTGCATTCATATCTGACATCTACAGTCAGACTGAAAAAAAAAAGTGTCAGAAACACTGACCAGGTAAGTTGTCTTGGATCAACCAAGATGAAAAGAGATCGATCGATAAGGGTCTCACTGGTTCAGGGTCTGCTCATATTGGCCAAAGAAATACTTGTACCACGGGTAGGATCATATTCAGATTCAGACTGCTCTAACCCACCATCAGGTTGTTCGAATCTAAAAGCCAGAACAGGTTTTCTAGATAAGTGTCAATTCTTTATATAACAACGCTGTCATATTCAATTGGACAGAAAACCGGAAAGCTGATTGGGTCACGGTTTTACCACCAGTTAACAGGCCGGTTAGATCATTCAGACTAGGAAATTTGCCAAATAATGGAGACCCAGAAATTTTATTGGTCACTGGTTCAATCGTTCAGTCCAGATGGAACGGTTGGTTAACCAGTAAGTGAAGTGTGGCCGAGTGTAAATTTTGTAAAGGTTCTTTTGGACGGCCTCCTTTTGTTGGGTTGGGTTGGTGGGCTTTTTTATGGTGGGATGGACCCGCTTGTAGTACCCTCTTCTCTTTTTTTTTTGATGTGTGTACGGGTTCATTAACTTGTACATAAAATAACTAAAGATGCAAAGATGACAAGAGGTGGTTCATTAAGCCAAATGAATGGTTTAATTTGTATGTAAGAAATGTATCCAAAGTGTAGATGATTAGCTGGTTGGAGACCCAGGTGGAGCCCAATCCTAGGGACAACAGGAGGTGGTCAGGTTGCAAAACGGTGAAGAAATATTCACTAGAGTAGATTCAGTACCAACCAAACAGACATGATGTGTTATGTTTGTTGGCAGAAACTAGAAATTTCTGTAACTTGTTTTCTGCTAGAACAAAAACATACAAGGGCACAGGTGCTTTCAAGAACAGATATTCTGTTTGGGGGCCTTTTCCTTCTAGCACAAATAAAATATTTATATCTTTTCCTTAACACACACCACAAGAAATGGGAGCTTCAGTTTCATTCTCTGTGATGGGTCATTAGAGATCAAACCGAAGAACAACAACCAAAACCCAAGTTTGTTTATTTTCTATGGCAAATTGAAGTGCAACCTGGACACTTTTAAGCCCATTTCATTGTGTTGGCCCAGTTTTGAGGTTCTAAATGAAATGGGTTTGATCTTGATGGACCACCGGGCCTATCTACTTCTGATAATTGGGTAATTCAGACTTGAGAGAGAGGTAGCAAGGACAGATAATCTGATAAACTATTGATGGCTACAGTCCAATTTTAACAAACTTCCAAGGATAAAGAAGAGTATAAAGAGTTACCCAATGTTTACAGCTGGATGTACCCAAAAGCTGCAAGAATAAATGCAGTTTGCTTGGATTCATCTGGGGTGCCATGATCAGCTAAAATTGCTAGTTCATTAGAAACACTTGCCTGTCTGGTACCATTAATGCTACAGTATTCATGGTCTATTTGCAAAACAAAGGGTCTAGAAGACCTTTGGTTGTGGGACGCAGAGTCCCTTCTTGCCCAATACTAGCAAAGGCCATTAGAGCTTAACAAGGAGCTCCATGGGCCACCCCTTGATGCCTCCGTACCCAACTGGATCCTTGGATGGAGATCCTTCACAATTAGGATCCCCCACATCTTAATGGAAATTCCAGCCAAATACAAAGCAATGGGGCCACATGATTCTGGAGGAATGGACTTGCCTAGTTGGACAAATACACAATCTGATCCCTTATAATGAACATCACAGAAGAGGTGTTTGGTTTGTAAGGCCCGTGTCCTATTTTGCACTGTACAGAATATGAATGGATAATGACCCAACACATGCATGGTCCTGTAATTGCGGAAACTAAGAGTTAACAGTTCCATCGTTTTATTCTGTATGGATCCACTTTTTTGGTATCTAGGGGTTGAGAGTTACTTAACTGAACAAGATAAGAACTGTGTAAGAACCACAGCTTACACACTTGATTCTGATTATTTGTGATGACAGAAATTCTAAGAAGTATAGCTTTGAAGAGGTCCATAGCATCCAAGATATCTAGGTTCTTGTTTGAGCAGCTTAATTAGGTTGCATTTGGCATGCTTTCAGAGAATTAATGAAGTTTGTGATTCTAAGAATATAATTATTATTTTTTTTTTAGTTTGGATGCATGAAAACTGCTGGAAATAATTCCTTACAAAACTAATTCCAAAAGTCAACTATTTGGAGTAAAAAATTTAGCTTCAAAAAAGAGTCATTTTTGTCTCAAAACTCATTTTTTTCGAATTTTCGGATTCTTTGGAGCAGAATTTTAACCAAACATCGCCCTAAATGCTAGGGCAATCTTCTGTTTTACAGTGAACTGTTTGTAGACATCAATTGTTCTGTAGGTTCTAACAAGGGTATGCCCTATTTGTGAGAAAACAAGGTGTGCCCACGTCTTCATAAAAATAAATAAAGAAGCTACAAACACTAGAAGGCTTCTCCACCAACATCCAACTAGTTGCTTATCTACTAAAAGTAGAAGGAAACTCATTATCCCCTATACGAAATATCTGATTTGAGTTAGTTTTTTTTCTTTGTTTTAGTCATTTTGGTACTAACATCATTTTAGATTAACCAAGTGAAAATTTGGGAACTTTCATAATTAGTCTCCACTATATTGTAGCTAGAGTTAAATCTCATATAACTCTAAGGGAAAAAATGGATAGATAGATAGAGCTTAATTTGAATGAACACTCTCTATTTCAGATTTCAACTACATGGGTATGACCATATAACAAATTTGCAGAGAAAGAATGTAAATACAGTAAGAACTGATGAGCTTCAAAAATCAAGGTTGAGTCTTAGAAGGGTTCCTACGATCTCTTGCCAACCCTAATTGATCACCCATATATGGATCAGTATGACAACCATTCCATTATCGTGATAGAGTACTGATGATTCAAGCCACATGAAATGCATCGAAGTTAAGGTCATCTGGTTGCACATGAAAGGTGACAGGAATGCTAGGTCTAAATTCTCCAATAAACTTTCAAAAAAGTAGGGAGAGTTCTTGGGTGTTAAGGGATACGTCACAATTTCCACAATAATGGAACGTTAATCATGATACAAGAATGATGTAGGCTCATCATATTTTTCATGATATAACAGTCAAGCATTAAATCATTTCTCTTATGTCTGAACTCTGAAGTGTTCTGTTCTAACAAAGTGATTATTTGTCTCTCTAATAATAAGAAAATAAGATCGAGTAATCGGCCATCCCAATAAACAAAACAAACAGATACAATAAGCCCACGGAGGTGTTGGATAGAGAAAGAAAGAGAGCAAAGTGATTATTTGTCTAACACTATACTAATCAGAAAAAGGTTATCAGAATAAAGTAATCAACCAGAGGGAGAGAGAGAGAGAGAGAGAGAGAGAGAGGCGAGCGGGACCATGCAAGATGGAGGATATTTCTGTAAATTCGAGGGAACAAGACGAGAAAGGATTTACAGTCGATGTGTGGCAACGGGGAGGCCACTAAAAGGAGAGTGAGTGATATGACAAGACAACCCCACGCTTGTCGGGGAGTAAGGCCCACTCCTCTCCACCGCTATAATTTTAATAGAAGGGGGTTGAGCAGTGGTTGACCCCCAACCCACTCGCCCCACAAACAGCTTCTTACCAGTTACCAGCTCTCTGTCACTGGCTTTTAAGGTTAATCTTCTCTCAGACTTACAGCTTCAAGGTCCCCCACTCTCTCTCTCTCTCTCTCTCTCTCTCTTATTCACTAATTATATTAATTTTAAATGAACTGAACTTGAATAGTCAAAGAAAAAGTTAAACACAATAACCAAAGAAATAAGGATATCAATTCTAGTTCTACCTTCACACTGCTCTCTCTCTCTCTCTCTCAATGGATCGTTTTCAGACAGGATGTTTTGGAACCCTTTTCATGCCCTTATAGGTAGCACATGTTACAATCAATCCAAAAAAGCTCAATCATTTAGGCCCATCTAAAAGATTCTCTATGCCAAAAAATAAACCAGTTTTTATTCTTTCCTTTTTCAAAAACCCTAGAAATGTAATCCAGGTTGGTGGGGGAAAGGAGATTTCATTAAATGACAAAGAATAAGATACATGAGAAGGGGGTTGTGAGAACTGTTGCCTTACCCCTTCACCCCCTACAAACAAAGCAGTTTACCCTGCTCATCAATCCCAATTCTAAATAGATAGATACAAACACAGTTCAATTTCGGTAGTTGTCTAGGCAGTGACCCTCCTCTCTGATATTGGGGATTCCCCAATCTGTCCATTCAGAAGTGGCCCCTTGTTTCGCGTCCTAACATGCTTTCCCTCTCATAAACCTTGGTGGTTTGCAGGTGCTCCCCCATCTCTGCCAGCTAGTCTGCTACTTTATTACTCTCATGGTACTTACGTTTGATGCTGAAGTTTGATCAACTTGTCTCCCCACTTGTTCTTTATGTAATGCTAATCTAGTTCTAGGGACTAGCCCCCTTAATGTTCCTTCCAAGATCATGAATACACTTCAGTTCGACATTCAACTTAAAAAGAATTCAAGATCTAACAGTGAAGCAGTGAAGTCTGTAATGACAATGAGGACTAGTCTCCTTTCTGTTCTATCTCTATTTACAACAGAAAATAGAAAATAACAAGATGGCCTCCTGTATAAAAGGCCCCACTGATTTGGCTTTGCTTTGCACCACCTTTAATCTTTCATGCTATACGTAGGTGCCTCCCAAGCTTTAACAACCCTACTAATGCCCAATCCCTTCTTGCCCAAGTCATTGACAATCCTATCTTTTCCTTATCACATCACCAAAGGCAAATGGGTTTGCCTTCCACTTGGAGCCCTAAAGAAAAACCCACTTTTGCTCTAAAGAAAGTTGGAAGGAGGTATTCAAAAGCATGCAAGAGACTTGTTAGAAGCTTTCTGGTATTTGTACTTTTCTTTTGAATCTTTTGTGTTCAGTGGATGAAAATTAAAAGAGAATTTGCTCGAGTTGTCAAATCCAATAAAGGGTCACAAGTGTTTCTTCTGAAACTAGTTTCCCATGAGAAACACAAATATTTCCACTGATACTAGACTTCTATTTTCATTTCAACTGAACAACAATGTGACCCAACAAGTTTTTGAATCAAGTCATTGTTGTGACTTTTGAAGGTCCAAACAAGTACATAGTTATTTAAATTTGAATATAGTGGTCCAAAAGAATTATATTATTTAACGCTTGGGCAAAAGTTTCTTTGGCATCTTGTCCTGTCCAATCCAAATGTACTATTATCATAAAATAACGATTACTGTTTGGTTAACGTACACTTTGTGTCTGATCCCATCTTAATTTGCTTATTTTAACGTATGGAGTATTTAGAATATGCTAAATAAAAAATTAGGGTTTCTAAGTTTCTTACTGAGTCCAGGTTAATTTGTTGTATAAACAGATCAATATTACACATGAAATTCTATTGATGCACTACTCTCACATTTGGTATAGTTCAGATGAAATCCTACAAGGGCCCATGTATCATACCATGCATATGTTATCTTCTTCCCTGTGATAGATTTCCAACCTTGCTCAGATGAAATATTAATAGATTTTGATTTTTTTTTATTTGAAAATCAAGAAGAATTCAAAGGGATTGAAAATGTTGGGTTCTAAGCTAGACGTGAAGCTAGGATATGAATAAGAATGTTATACACACGGTGATGACAGAGTTCGGTATGGAGAAATTAATTCAATCTATCATGGAAAAGGATTCTATAGAGTATAGAAATGTTAACTCAGTGGTCCGGTCCTCAATTAGCCAAATGGCATAAATTTTCCATTTTATCAGTCCTTCAAAATCATAGTGTAAGACGAAGATGCAATTCATTATTTTTCCTCTTAAAAACAGTTAACTAATTTTTCCAAGGCACGAAGGCAAATTCATTCATTAGTGAACATGTTCATCTCGTAAGTAGACTTGTTCATGGGCCGGGTGGCCTGATGGCCCGGCCCGGCCCGACTCAGCCCCCAGACGGGCTTGAACGTGGTTATAGGCCTGCGGGCTTAAATTTGGGCCAAAAAGCCCAGCCCGCAATAAATTCGAGCCATGCTAGGGTTTTGTCAAAATAGCCTAGCCCGAGCCATGCTAGGGTTTTGTCTAAAAATTTTTGGACCAATCAACTGATATCATAAACGTAATGGCCAATCAGGTCTTATTTATCAAAATTCATGGGTGGGTTTTTATTGGTCAAAACTTATCGTATAGCATATCCTTCCGGTATCATAGATTTTCCCTTATTTTACGGGCCAATTTAAGATTACCCATTTTCTACAGGCTGTACATTTAATTAAAGAACCATCAAAGAAAAAACAAAACAATAAATGTAGCTCTCCAAATCAATGTTTTACGGAATAAAATCAAACTTATCTTTGTTTGGACCACCCTAAGATCCTAATAGAGTAATTTATATTACTTTATCATAGTTGCTTTTTGGATAGATCTTTCCATTGCATTTGTTGGCGATATGCATTGACTAAATGGTAAATGAGTTTGGTTATGATATAGAAAAGATATGATATCAGAAAAATAACTGACCAACAAACTAGAATCATAAAATTGATAGCGAATCAGGTGTTATTTATCAAAATTCATGGGTCGGTTTTGATTGGTCAAAACTCTTTCCATATCATATATTTCCCGTATTATAGATTTTCCCCGTTCTTAGCCTTTACCTAATAATCAAATAGACTATATAGATAGCCATGTACCTATGTGCTCGAAGTGATAATTTGCAACAAAAATCTAATAATAATTTGCTGAAAATCTATAAGCATCTAAAAGTAATACAAGATAAGGTAGGGAGAGAGATTTGGGAAATTCTATTTGAAAATAAGACAAAAATTATCTGTCTAAAATGATAAGAAATATTATAAATAATTAATTTTTATCTTTTCTAAAAATTATTGTTGCCTATGAATTTAGAGGTTTCCTTGTTAATCGAAACAAATGAACAAGATGTGTCAAAATGGCCACTCTTGAATTGCTCATCTGGAGACACATAAACCCTAGTAGGCACAAATCTATTCTTGTTTGTGCTTAAATTATTACATTTAAACTATACTTGACTAATAATTTCCTATATTTAAAGCAAAATTTTCGTGTTCTATACTTTGCACTTGAATTTAGTTACCGGAAACTATGAAAAAGACTATAAATGCAGCTCTCTAAATCAGTGATGAAATGAAAAATGAAAAACGAATTTCTGTTTTCTCTACTAGATAGATACTTTCTATTCCACTACTTTATAGCTAAAATTGTATCGAATAAATAGTTCATATATATAATGAAGATCCTTGTCTGCATCATATATCTACTTAATTTCTACATCTATCACATCACTTCCCTATCAACACATCTGGAATTGTAAATTTCCAAAGACTAAATGACTAGATTGATGCATGACTTGTAATCTACCAAAGTGATGATGACCAACAACAAGCATCTGACAGTAACTTAGCGGCAATCTATAAAAGCATATTAGAGTATAATGCAAAATTAGGTTTGGATTGTGATTTGGCAGATATAAATTAAAAGTCTTTAATCCAAAATGATAGAAATTAATTATAAAAAAGTCTAGGGTTTTCTTCTTCCACAAATTAGCTTTTTGACTATGAATATGAAGTGTTATTTGCAAAAGGAACAGAGTATGCCCTGATGTCCATATTGCCACTCTTAAGTTGTTAATGTTGAGAATACCAAAATTAACAAAAGACAAGAAAAAAGACTACCTGGATTTACATACTGAATGGATTTGATCAACTTTCATGAAAACTTCTACATTTAACTAAAAATGTTCATTAACCAAAAGAATGCAAAAGAAACTTTGCAAACCAATATCAATTTTATTATTTCGACCATATAAATCATCCTAATAGAGTATTATTTCATATTAGTGTGGCAACATCTTAATTATCTCTCCTATTTACTGACCAACATCTTAATTAACATCTGGACTGCTTCTACCTTTGCATCAACAAACTTAGATTGGAAGTTCAAACCAAAAAACCTTAGATTAGCTGAATTGAATGAATTATTGCTTTGTCTTATAAATTAGTTGTTAAGTAGGTAGCAACTATACCCAAATATTTTGTTTATGACCCATTATTAATGTAGTAAATTTATGTTGTTTTTTTTTTATTATTATTTGATTTAGATACTAAATTAGGTTTCTTTTTGAAATTAACAACCCACCCTTTCTAAAAGAATAAGACCATGACACACTAATGCAACTTATTGCAAGCCTTTGTATTGGGTGCTTTATTTGATTTTTAGAAAACTATATTAGATTAGATATACTACTAAGGCTGTGTTTGGTTGCAATGCAAGTTTATTTGCAGTGATGCAAAGTTATGGTAGTGCAAATAATTTCAATGCAAATTATGATTTATTTTTATATCAAAATTTACCTTATTTTGTTTGATTGCAGTTTAAATGAAGTAAAATAAGAATTGAAACAGAATAAAGTAAAACCCAAAACAAAATTAAACAAGAATTTACATTATTTTCATTTGCACTCCCAAGCATTTGTATTAGGGGAAATAAAATTGCACTGCCACCAAACACAGCCTAAATATTCATATTGATGGCATGTTGAAGGGACTACTCAGTCGGCTTGAATTTATTTATCGAGTCCTTGTGTTTTTCAGGGAAAAAAAATGAAAAACAATAAACAAGTCGATAAGTCATTCAATTCAGCAATTCAGCTATTATTTAAGGTCACTGGATAGAGAGAAAGCTTCGCAAATGTGGGGTTGGGAGCGTGCATTAACAACAGGCACATGAAAGTCAGTGCCAACTGCAGATGCTCAGTATCTGTCTGAACTCTGAAGAGGCTTTTGGAGGCTGGGAAGTAGGAAACTGCAGATTGACACGTGGCAAGACGATGGGCGTTTTGGGAGAGGACCGTTACCACGTGTATGTACGAATAAAGCCTGATTTTAAGGTCTTTTGGATTGGATGATAATGAGGTGGATTGTGGTCAAAGTTGATGACATCAAATCGTACATGACTTGTCACATTTCTTTCTGTCACATCAACGGTATCAAAACCATCAACATTTTTCATCAGAGATCCATATGTACATACGCCACGTGTCTAATTGATACGACTTATATACACCTGATCTGATTAATGCCATGCAGAAGGTATTACGCCAATATTTTGGGTTTTTATGATGTTCCATCAAACCGGTTTGATTAGACAATGATGGTTATCTAGACTTCTTATCTAGGTTTTCATAGAATGGACCCCAACTGATCTGATTCCAAGACTTCAGACCTTGGCCATTAGATAGGGATCTTTTATGTGGGGTTGGACCTTATGATAGCTTTCCATTCCCATCTGTCTCATTGAACTTCAATGAGACAGATTCCCTTTGTCAATAAATTTAGGGGTGGATTAGACCGAGCCAAGCCAAATGCTTAATTATTCGAGTTCAGCTCATAAGTTTGATATCGGAGTTTGATTATAAGTCAAGTTTTCTTTTTAAAAATAAAATTATATATAAAATTAATTTTTTTATTTTTTAAATAAAAGATTAAGAATTATAAAAATTATTTAATATTATACATATGTATATGTATATATATATATATATATATATATATATAAATGATTTATTTAATATTAAATTTGTGAGCCTCACGAGCCGAGTTTCATTGGACTCAAGCTCGGCTCGATTAGCAAACGAATTTATATATTAGGCTCGAATTCAACTCAAAGATTAGTTTAAACCGAGCTGAGCCGAGCTTTTCACCTGTCGAGCTCAAATAGCTTGTGAAAGGCTTTGCTCATTGCCACTCCTACTCATAATGTTGCAATTACACGAAGCAACTCTCTTTGTAATTTAATTTATTTCTTTCTAATTTGTGGCAAAAAAATATTTTTTTACTATTTCGCTTCATTTATCAAGACGTTAGTTTTCGTTGGTACTAGAAATAGTATGTATTTATTATTCACAGTGAGATTTGTGTGTGTATTTTTGTGCTTATACTAATTAAGGAATTAGGGGATATAATGGTGTTTTTTTAATTTTTTTCCAATATGACTTCTTTTTTTATTCATTTTGCAAATGTGACTTCAATTTCCTTGCTTTCAGACATTGGAGTCAGCCAAAAAGACCTAAAATATGTATATGATTGACATTTTTACAAAAACAAAATCATACAATTTGGAGACCATTCCCCCACCTTTCAGTGTCAAGTTTTCAAATTAGGTTGTTGAAACTTGAAAGTAACAAAATGAAAGAAAATCATATATACATCCAATATTTCTTGCTTTCAAAAGTAATAAAATGAAAGAAAATCATATATACATCCAATATTCCTTGCTTTGAAAAGTAACAAAATGAAACATTTTACAACAGAAAATGTTTTTACTTTTTGGAGCGATGAATATGAAAGAAAAATAAACAGGTTCTTGAACTTTATTTTTGTTTTGAGAAGCAAAAACAAGTTAGTTTTTTTTTTACAAAAAAAAAATACAATTCATGCTTTCAAAACCATCAAAATAATGTTTTTTTTTTTTAAACAAAGAAAATGTTTGGAAGTATAGATGTTGTATGATTTGTGAAAGATAATGAGGGTTCATCAGATAACAAAAAAAAAAACATTTTTTAAACCAGAAATTCAAGAACAAATTTTTGGTTTCATTATTAAAACTTAAAAGCACAAAATGCATACACAACCAAATTTTGTTTTAAGAACCAAATTATTTTCAAACTAAGATGGTTTTGATTTGTTTTTAGAACATACCACAAGAAAAGAAATTCATATTGGAGAATTCTTGTATTCTTAATGTAAGATTCGTGTAATGTGTGATGGATTTTCATCACAAAAAATGGTTCAGTGGATATAGAAAAAGGCACCTTAATCGGATCAATTAGGCCCATTCGTTGAAGAAAAACCTTACCCATTATTGTCCCATTAAAGGGATGGATTTTCATCTCAAACCGTCTATCAAATAGGGGACCCACTAGATTGACCATATATTAAGTCCTCTAGTCATGTCTTAGTTACACCCACAAACCCCACCTTATATTGGAAACTTCCACAAGTAATAGCAGCTATTCAAATTTCAATCTTTAATTACAAAAAAAAATCATTAATTCCTTATTAGAAGATAGAGAAAGGAACTATTGGGACCCTTTTGGGGTCCTAACCGTGTTGTCACACAAGAGAGATTCCTGGATTGTTTGGAAATCTTTTCCCATTTACGATTAGATGAGCTAGCAAATGCAATCTCTAGATCTTAAACTTAGAAAAGCATTAATTCTAAAACAAGTATTCTGAATTGCTCTCATTGAATGATCTGATTATAAAGTGTTTTATCTAAGTGTGTCAATCACTACCAAACACTATTTCCCTTCCCCCACCCTCGGCCAATGTGGTTTATAGGTACGGCTATTGGGCCTAAGTTTGAATTTCCTTCTTTTAGGTTTCCCAAAACTTGGTTTTAATTTTTCAAACAAATTGAAAGCTTATGTTGGATACATCAGATAGGGTAAATTGAGGAACATAGCCCACCAACCTACGTTACCTAGTAAGAAGCACAGGGCCCATAATTGATTATCTTGTCAAGAGAGGAGATCAGGGTTCCACTCCACAAATGGGTGTTCCACCCACCTCATGATGGTAGAGATGCCCTAATTGGTGGAGGTCAAATAGTGAGGAAAGTGGGTTTTTCTAGATCCTTCCCTTGCACTAGTTCTTCTTAGTGGTTTCCTCATAAGCATTTCAAGGTCCCTCAAAAAGTCTTCAGCTTCAATTAAATCAGAACACAACACCCCAAGCTGCATTTGGAATCGATGTAAAACCTCATCCGTATAAAAGTCCATTCGTTAAGTTTGAAAAACATAAATTCAAAAAGTATGGAGTTTTACATCGATTTTCTCGATATAAAATTCTACTATTGATGAAGTTTTACATCCATTCAAATGTCGACAAATCTAAATGGGAGTAGAGTTTTATGTCCATCTTGATATTCACTCTTTCCAAACGCTGACAAAACCGAACTGACATAAATGTTTAGATCGATCGTTTCCAAACACAGCTTAAATGTCATTCAAATCATATGGGTCTTTCATAGATTTTGTTTCTGTTTTTCTTTTCATTTTTATTGAATGCTAAAAGCAATTATATTCACTTCGAACATGAAAATACTACCCAATGGAGCAAGGTAATATGCAGATGCAGCCTTGTTATTTTCTCTTCGAACATGAGACACCCAGAAAGGATGGAGGCGACTAGGAAAGATGGATCTTTCATAGATGAACATCATAAATAGATGGAGATTGATAAACAATCAATTGATCAGATGGGTATGATGGTTAGAAAATTTTCGAAAATCAAGGTTTTCAGAAAACCAGAAAACCAGAAAGCTCAAAGGGTCATGGTTTTACTGGAGAGTGAAAACCGTCAGTTAATTAACTGGGATCCAGAAAGGTTTCTGGGTCACTGGTTCAACTATCTGGTCAGTATCAGTTCCGGATATGACAACACTTCGTAATTACAATGATCGATCTAAATCAAACAGTGAGCCTTGCTTATTAAGCAGACACGGAAGTTTATATAAAAGGATCCATGTATAGACTTACATTAATACATAAATCACATGTAAAATGACCTAAGAGAAGACAAACCGAGCTCTAACACTTGAAACCCGATAATTCATCCTCTCATGAAAAGGGTTTCTCGACCAGTAGACCAATAAGATAATCAAACAATAGGGTGTGCTACAAAATGGATTATTCAATCACAAATCTTCAAGGATCTTGCTTTGATAGAACAGTCTCTTTCAGCTACCATATTGATTTATTATCTCTTTTCACTTCATTGGATTCACATTCAATATATATAAATATATATGTACTTCTCTAAAACCTTAAGTCATTAGTAATCCTCTCTTGGAAAAATAATAAACTGTTACATGCAGTCCAAAAGGAGAATGGGAACTGTTTGGGAATCTTAGGATTATATTTATTTTATTATTCATCTTGATTTCCCTTCACCTTGATTTGAAGTTAGATGAGACAAATTGAAACCAAACAAAAAAACAGCCTTGTTTTTAATGTAGTGACATGTGATCACTGCCAATCACATGGGACTAGAGTCATACCACTTGTTCCATATGGCAGATTACAAGTTGCCACTCTTACATTCAATCAAGCTAATTAATATTGTTGTTGCTATATAATAGACCTCCTATCAGCCATATGTTTCTTCTGTAACATTTTATGATCTTTACCACCAATTATTTAGTTTAATTAATGCCTAAAACTGTTATTTGTTCATCTCTCTCTCTGTAATTGTTGTTTATTGTCTACATGAATTATGCAAAATCATGTGAAGTCTACATAGATCTCATGGTTGCATGCAGTACATAAAATCAATAAATTGAGCTACTTTGGTTTTTATGCTTTCTCTATTTATTTAATGTGTTGTAATTTGGACTCTAACACAATAGGGTGTAATATAATACAATGCATAAAACCAACCAACTGAACACAAATGTAGAAATATCAATCAATTGACCCAATTAACCGCACCCAACACCAATAGATTAAAGAAAACTGCTCAATAAACTATGACCTTTAACCCTTCCTTTGAAAATAAAATTTCATTCCTACTAATTCCAATTTTAATTTAACCAGACAGATTATGGAAATAGGCTATTCCAATTTCAATTCCAAAGGATTTTGACTCCAATTTCAATTCCAATTTAACTGTGAATCAAACAGACCTTAATTGGGTTTCTATGACCCGAGAACATATTTCAGCACCTTCTACTGTGCTAGAAAGGAAGAACGTACAATTGGGTTTCTTTCAATTTTTTTTCCTAGTTAGTTACCATTTGGGTCTTGGATCCAATATATCAATGTCAGTCTAGGATGAAATGCACATCCATGCAAGTCAAACTCCTAATAAGCCTAGGAAAAAAAAAATGGGTGCATTTATCCCTTTGTATGTGTACATTCGGAGTACCCAACATTGACAAACCCTCTAGTCTAGTCTTGTCAACTTGTGCCTCCTCTTCATCTCGCCAAATCAAAATGGGGCAAGGATAAGCAAGATCAGAAATCCAGAAGTAATGCGTTTTGTCTTCTCTCTGCAAACCTGAAAGATGAAAGAGTTGATAGCCTTGATTCATCGATGGAATGCGCAGATGATGATTCCCTAATAAATGGGAAGGCCTACAATCCGACTCTCTGCTTCTCCTCCACCACAAATATGGAAACCAATTGTGGCAATTTGACTCTCTGCCCTCCACATAATCTTGGTTTTGGTCTTCGCCCACTTCACCACGTTCATGGAAATCCCATCCCTCCTCATCCAATAATTTAACATCTATTCACCAAAACACCAACATCACTTCAATATATAACATCAATCATCAAGATAACACAGGACCTCACTTGAACCCAGGAGAAACGAAGGGGGTCCCCTCGCTTCAAAGGGGAGATTCTTCAGACAGAAGTCAACTTGATCAGATAATTGTAGTCGTCAAATTCGGACTCAACACTCAAGGGGTGGTCAGTGGACTTGCAATCATTTATCAAGTTGACCTTTGACCCTCAAAATCTTCTTGGGGAAATATTAAATTAAACAAACTGAGACTTTGGACGTAGGGAACATGGGTATAGCGTTTGACGCTAATTGAAGGATTAGAAATTTTCAGAGAATCCCCTATCTAGCTAGCTAGTAGATATATATAGCTAGAATGATAACATCATTCATCCACATAGTAGAAATAGGGTAGCTAGTTAGGTCATGTAGGGATGACTAATCGGCAAATTAAGCTCTGGAAAAGCCTGGTTTTCATACTCCAGCCCCATCTACCACCTTTTATTGGAGCTATATAATTTCCCAAGTGATATTAGTCCTCTCAAAAGTTTTCTTTTGGTTTAATTCTAACCGAGTGGTTAAAGGTTTTCCGGCTGAGAGTTAATTAAGAGCCTGTTTGATAGAAGTTTTGCTTGAAGTTCTGACAGTTAAAAGATGTATTGAATTTTTTATATAAGATCTGGGCAGTTTGAAGACAGTTTGGCAGATATGTGTCTTTCCATGCGTTTGCCCGCATTTTTCCATGTAAGATTAAAACACGAAAGACATTGGAAACTTTGTTTGAAGCTTCCCGAAATTGGTTTCTCGCGTCTTTTCGATGCACTGTCTTTTGGTGGCTAGATCTTTCACGAATTAAATGGAAGTAGACCAAAAATCAGTCTTCCCGACCATATGAAAAGACATGCCAAACAGGCCCTAAATTACTTATGGGCCAATTGTGGGCCCCAACCCCATGCTTTCACATGGAATACTCTTTCTTTATTTTGACTTGTTCCAAACCATTCATTAAATACACAAAGTAGGGATCATTTTTTAACATTCGCCACTTACTACTTGAAAATACTTAGTTTTCAGTTGACTATTTTGCCTCAATTTTAGCTTAAAGAGTTGGATTTGGATCACCAAAGTTAATTTTGGTTATTTGAAAAGCTTACTAGCTTTTAAAAGATACACTCCACCATTGACCTTATCCCCCCCACCCCCCCTACTCATCCCTAACCCAAAGGTACAACAAAAGAGTTTGCTATACATCATTTTCACTTTCAATAGTAGTCTTCACCTTGTCAAGAAGGAAATCCACACTTGGAACTCCTCAGGGACCTTCAAGAATCGCCATGAATGTCCTTTCAGGTGCTGTTTTGAGTCATTAAATCACATGTACTCTCTTCCCTTTTATGTTGCAATCCATTTGCACAAAGTCTCATACACCAATATGAAAATGAAGCTAAAGCAGCCTTCTAAATCTTCTATGAACTCTGTTGTGGATTTTCATGCTTGACAATTGACTTGAACAACTTTTATTTTTTAATTTTTTGGGTTAAAAAAAAAAAACTTGAACAACTTCTTCGGACATCATTGAAAGTTTAGAAATTAAGAATAATTTGCTACTCTTCCATCATAAGTCATAGCTTGATCTTAAGTTTGTAGTAAAAAGGAAAAAAAGTAATAAACGCGGAAACTCCGTGTTGTAGAAAATTGAGGCTTGAGAGGTGACCAGAAGTTTTTATTAAGCTTGCTATTTAACCTGTTGTGATGGGGCATGAAAAATGATGAAGCGAACAGAAGGTTGTTCTGTTTAATGAATTTATTTTCTTTTCTTCTCTCAGTTCATGAAGGGGTCCGGTTTTTAGGTTGAATGGTCTGATCATTCGAATCGAATGAATGGATTGTTTGGGCAAAAAATAAAAAATGACCAAAATCATTGGATGGTTCGAACGGTTTGAACAATTCAATCACCGGGGTCAATGGTTTATTGACCAAATCAACGTTTTTTTGGCGAATTAACAATTCTATGGTAAAATGGAACCGGTCAACTTCCCAATTTTTTTGGCCCGACCATCCGGTCCAGTCTGGTTTGGAAAACCATGCTACAGACTGCAGAATTTAAATGAGTAGCCACTCAGGAATTTCAGAATCCACAAAAAGCGTTGAACTAAAGCCTTAAGATCTACTTGTTTCTGAATTCCGTTCTGCCCTTGTCCAAACACAGTTGTGATGACAGCTTACGCATATATGCCATTAAACTACTAGTAAGTATCCTAAATCAGCCGAATTTTTTTTAATAAAAACCAGCCATGTTTTCTTTTATATTCTAATGAAAGGAAAATTTTATTAATAATCGGCCTCTCGATGAATACATTAGAGCAAAAAAATAATAAAATAAAGGCTCAGTTTAGAAAGAGTACAAATAATACAAATATGTACAGTGCAAAACCTTGTATTTTTTATTATTTTGTATGTATTTATATTGTACATATTTGTATTTGTACTCTTTCCAAACTGAGCCTAAAAGCAAAACAATGTCCAAAATATGCTAATTATTAGCGGGGACCCATGCAATACACGAGATTTGTTAAGCGAAAGCTAATCAATAGAAACACATAAGGTTATACAAGTGTCTTATATTTTTTACTTTTTAAATTTTGGGTTTGACTATGATAAGGGAAATGTGCGATATCTGAAATGTTTTGGCCAATCATTGGTATCATAAACGTGGTAGCCAATTAGGTGTTATTTATCAAAATTCATGGGTGGATTTTGATTGGTCAAAACTTTTCTGATACCATATTTTTCCAGAATCATAGATTTTCTCTTATATTTTATATACTACTTTTAATATTTTTTTATACTAAAAAAATAGAAAAAATTAATTTCAGCTAGGGTTGTTCATCAAACTAATGAAACCGACCAACCCGGTTTCTAATATTTCTGATTAAATTTGGTTCAACAATTTCCAAACCCGACTAGGTTGGATCAGTTTCACTTTGTAAATAGACAAAAATCGAATGGCCTGACCATAGATATATATTAATATTTTATATCTTTAGTATAATTTTTTTAATAGGGAAAGTGGAAAAGTTCCCATATTTCTTAGTCTAAAATATTTTATATAATAAATTTAATTTTTAAATTTACTATTTAATAGTGTCATTATAAATTTTTTAATTTAAATTTAATTTTTAAAGTTTAAATCTTTTGAACTAACTGACTAAACCAAAAATTGACCCAAATCGATACAACCTGAGTTAGCTGATTCACTAAAGGCTAGTTGGTTTCGAGTGACCAACTCCCCAACCCGACCAAGTCACTTTGGTTGGCCAAACAACCTACAACCAAACCGAACCAATCCTTGAATACTCCTAATTTCAGCTAAATTAATAGTCTAAAACCTAATAAATAACAATAGCTTAATCTCCAATTATTATTGAAAATATATTGATAATAGAAATACAATAAATAACTAATGAAAATAATAAATACAATCATTAAAGATTAAAATAAATACTAAAAATATATTAAATTAATCAATGAATAGTGTAATATCATATAATAGTTTAATCTTTAATAAATATTAATTAACAAATTACAACAAAAATGCAATAAGTACAATAAATTAAACTTAGAAAGTTAAATAGCAGTAGTTTAATCTCAAATAACTAATGACATTTTTTGTTAAATAAAAAACAAAAATAGATTTATACATGATTATTAAAATAATATTCATCACAAAAAACAATAAATATTAATTTTAGTATATATAAATCAATATAATAAATATAGGTTAAGATTTAAATTATTGTTTATAAATATTAATATTTTTAAAGTTATTTTCTAGAATTATTAATTCATATGAGTTAAATTATTACTTAGAATAGTATTTAGTTATTTAAGTAATATCATTATTTAAATTTTAAAATATTAATGATTTATTGAATTTAATAATCCATAAAACTATAATTTGTATTATTATTACAAAAAAATATATTAATTTTGTAAAATACTAAATTATTATTAATTTGAATATTATGTTATAATTATTTTTCCAATTTTAAGATTTTTTAATTTATTACATAATTTCATTATTTTAACAATTTAAATCTAGTTATTTTAAATATTTCGTTATTTAAAATATTTTGTTATTTAAATATTGAAATAATATATAAAATATTTAAATTATTTATTTTAAAGTTGTTACATAATATTAAATGTTTTTATATAATTATGTAGCTATTTTTAAAATTTTTTATTTAAGATATTTATCTATTGAAATATTTAAATAATACTTTACTTTTTAATGTTAAATTTTTATTATTTAAATAAAATTTAAATTGAATAGTCCATAAAACCATTATTTATGTTGTTAGTACATAATTTCGTGATGAATTTTCTAAAAATATAAAATTATTATTAATATGAATATTATTAAATCTAGTATAATTATTTTTTAATGTTTTTAATAAATATTTTAAAGTTATTATATAATTTCCTTAGAAGATTTAAATAATTTAAACTTTTTAATTCAAAATTTAGATAGGAAATAGATAAAAAGTGGGGGAGTGGATAAATAGCAATTAGAGATAATTTAGGAGAAAGTGAAAGAGGTAGTTTAGGAGAAATTTTATGAGAGGATACTATTTAGGTTATTGGGAACGTGTGGTAAGGAGAGAGAAAGAGAGAGAGAGAGAGAGAGAGAGAGTTTTAGGCATTTTTTATGGGGAAGGAGAGAATCTCTTTGGTTGTTTAAGAAATGACATGGAATAAAAAAATAAAAATTCAAAAAAGGAGAAAATTTTCTAGACTGTTGTGTTTTAGATAGATAGATACCTAGGATTGAAACCATTGTTTGGTCTTGGAGACCTACGTACTGATTCTACTTGTGTTGTAGGAGGCAAACTCGCTTGTTCCACATTAAACTTGCATGCCTTTTTCTTGTTTTCCACTGTTATCCAACCTTGCTTCGGGTCAGGATGAGATGAAGACTAGAATTTACAACCTTGATTCTACTCATCCTCCTCTTTGGCTGAAACCGTTTTTTTTTTTTTTTTATCTTTCTCCATTCTAAGACTTTAAACTAATAGAATGAACTCCATTCCACATAATTCTCTATATAAATGCAAGGGATTTTGCAACAATAGGACTCGTATTTTCTACATAACCCTTAATTATAGGTTTTTACTAATTTTTGTCGAATAGACTACATTTAATTTTTCCATTTCAAGTTCATATTCTAATTCATTGTCATTAACCAACTCATCTAACACCACTATTGCCATATCTTGACTAATCGCAATACCATTTGTTGTTGCCAGGGATGGGGTCGAGGGCAACAAGGTAATTTTGCTGCTATCCAAGGTCGATGAGTTCAACCTGTGAGTAGAAGAACACACGTCAGAGGCGTCGGGTGTTATCCAAGGGGTGGAGACTCCGACGGTCAAGTTAGTGAGGTGCTTGAAGAGGGGTCGAGCAAGACTTGAGTCGAGGAATTAGAGCTTAGTCCTTAAGAGCTCAAACGAGATTTCTCGAGAGTAAAAATGGAAGAGAGCAAGAGTGAGCAAGATGGGTTTACCTTGAGCTAGGCACCCCCTTTATAGCTGACCTTGCCATGGAGTGGTTGGAGGCAGTTAGAGATAGATGTCTAGGATCCCATCAGGCCAATGCAACGTGGTGCAATCCAAGGCACGCCACATGCACCTACATCACTTATCCTCGACTCTCGAGGCCGTAGTGACCAAGGCCATGGTGCACTTAGCGGAGACCTTGGCTTCAGTCGAAAGAATACCACATTTCTTATGGAAGCATTGGATGGTGTAATGGGCACTTGGGCAGAGGCCTCGGCTTTAGTCAAAGAGAACATCATACAGTGGATCGAAGGCGTCGGCCTCAGCTGTCAAGAGTTATTCTTGGTGACCGTGTGGCGACTATTTCCTTGTTTACTTCTCGCCTCTTTGGAGGACCATGGTGGGCCAAGAGCGCGAGACCGTGCCCGATGGGTGTAAGGTGTCCGTGTTCATCGATCTTTCTCCATATGGATGTCGTTGTGCATCTGTGTGTAGGATGGGTGTCGGTGTTGACTGGCTATGGTCGTGCGTGAGACGATACTACGGATCGCCTGGTTTGGGTTGCTCTTGACTTGGAGTTAGCAAGCAGACCGGCTTGTCCGCTTGGTGTTGTTTCATTTTCCCGAGGTCAATGCCACGTTTGATGCATTAGTTCGGGCTATCAAGAAGGTAATTCTATAGCCATTGGATCAAAGTGATCTAAGTCGTACATTTTTCATTAAAAATGGTAGATGGTTGAAGCAACTTCCACCATTTTCTCGCTTCCACTTGCGATCCCAAAGACCTTGGCCACCAATCCAACTGATCCCTTGATCTTTTCCTTCAACCTCACACACTAGGTAAAGGACTTTTCCACAAACCATGTCATATTCAGACTTTGGACTAGAGTGTTACAATCTCCTTGACATTAGTGATATCAGTAGTCCTTCCACCTTGTCCAGTAGTGGGAGTACCGGAAATGAATCTGAGAGCTCCCCTCAGGTGCTTGGTGTTTGGGTACTGAGGCAGACGACTGCCCCTAGAGGTGCCAAGTGCAACTAGTGGGGTAGGGATTCTGAAAATACTAGCTCCACGAGGCTAAGGGGCAATGTCATAGGGAATGCCCTAGTGCATCCCAAAGTGGTGGACCCGGAGGGAGTTGGAAGTTCTACTCCTGAGGAGCTTGCCATGGTTGAAGGCCGAGGTGTGATGCTGATGCATTTCCCATGCTCTGACTTGGATAGTGAGCTCAATATGGAGCAAGTGAGGGCTCTTGCTGAGATGTACCATATACCCAGGGATAATAGGCTTAGAGGCCCCAACGTCGGCGATAGGCCATGGCAGCCGGCCAAGGGGGAGGTGTGTTTGCACAAGCACTACCTCCACTTTAGCCTCTATTTCCCTATACATCTTCTAATTCCCGAAATTCTTAACTATTATACCATCTCCCCCAATTAACTAGCTTCGAACGTGGTTAGGACCATATCTATTGTGTTGGTAATAGCTAACCTCTAAGGGGTCTTCATGACCTTGAACATCTTCCGAGGTATGTTTGCCTTGAGGCATCCTGCTAGGGATAGTTTGTGGTACTTTCAAGGCTGACGGGACAGGGTAGTGGACAACCCATTGTTCATCCACAACTGGAAGAATAAATACTTCTTCATCTCTTGTCCAGAATGGTGGTCTTTCAAGTTTGACTAGGGGAGCCTTATTCGCTTGCCGAGAGGATTCGGTCATGCAATAATGATAAGGAGTCAGTCATGATAACCCAGATATGGCTGATGTGGACAATTCACATTGAGCCCCTAGTAGCAGAGGAAGCCTTGGTGTGGGCTGGTCTCAGCCTTGCCCAGTTCGGTATGGACAATATTGTCGTTGGCTAATTACGTCGTCTTTTTTGCTTGCTTTGTTAGTTTTCTAATGTGTTTCTTTGTTTGATGTAGAAATGGATGGTGACATGGAGGACTGACTCATGTAGATGGTGAAGTCCACCAAGAGGGGCCTAGCCAAGGGGCCATCAAAGGGGTCGGTGGTGAAGGAACCACCTTGGTCGAAGACACCATCCGAGGCCTAGAAGAAGAAGGCGGCTATGCCCAAGTAACCACCCGAGGCCCCTCAATCTCTAAGGGCCAAGAGGCTGGTAGTGAGGGACCAACTTGCGGAGGGAGCAGCTGGGGGCTCTCGGTAGTCAAGGCCTCATTCATTTGACCCCGATGACAATATGCCGCTATCATCTCGCCGGGTCTTCCGCTCGAGCTGGAGTGTCAAGGAGGGCGACACACTGAGAAAACTTGGCATCAACAGAGCTCTGGTGATGGGGATGCTCTCGGTGAGAGATAGGTAGTCTTGGACCCAAGTGTCCATCTAGGGGGTTAGGGACACCCTACTAGATTAGATGGTTGAGGTAAGAGTCCTTCTCCCTAATACTTAGTCATTTTCTCTTCTTTGCTTTTCTTTCTTATCTGGCGGAGGTTTGTCCTTTGCAGGTGTCTTTCTGTGTCGTCGGCCTATGTGATAAGGTGGAGGTCCTCCAACAACTACAGACTTCTCAAGAGGAGGTTGCATAGTTGCAGTGCTAGTTGGTTGAGGCACGAGGCGGCCAAGAAGCCTTGGTCAAGGCAACTCGTTAGGAGCATGAGCGCCGAAAGAAGTTGAAGGTCAAGGTCTTGGCGAAGAGGGAGAAATTGAGGGCTGCTAGGCTCTCCCTGGATGAGGTAGAGGAAAAGCATAAGGTGGTAGAACAGCAAACGCATGAGGCTTCAGTTTGGACCGTAGAGGAATTCAAGGCCTCCGAGGCCTACAAGGATGAGATGGCCTAGTTCAGTCTCACTTCGTACCTAGAGGGCATCAAAGATACTAAGGCTCAAGTGTTGGCGCTTCTTCTAGACTTCGACATCAGCCAACTAGGGATCTAATCTTTGGGTAACTAGGCGGCTGAGGTGATGGGACCAGCCCAAGGACCAGAGGTAGCTGATGTGTGCGTGGATGTTAAGGCATGAAGTCGCTCGCGCAAGGCTGAGGCCTCCTTCGTACAACCTTTAGTCTTTTCACCTTCTTCATACAACTCATTCATTTTTTTGTTAATCTTTTTTTAAGGGGCTCGACGTCCCCTATCTGAGGTTGATTTTTTGTGAAGTGCAAAGTTCAAAGGAATATCAATAGAAAATACACAAAGTATTTTGTGGAATTTGTGCCTTCTCTCTTTTCTTTGTCTTTTTTCTGTCTCTTTTTCTTTTTGTGCAAGGGGCCGATGCCCCCCTCCCCCCCCCCCCCCCCCTTGAAGTGGCATGAGTTGTAGAAAAAACTTGCTATCTTTTACTTAGCAACTTGCTTAGAATTTTCTGTTAAGGTAGTTAGAACAAGCACGGCCTTTGCCGCCAAGGTCTCGGGGCCCCTATCCTTAGATAAAAGGGAATGAAGATGATTGCCTTAGCCTGTTTGGCCTTCTTTCCTTAGAGACTTAGAGGATGGACTCGGATGTAGCCAAGGCCTAGCGAGTAGTGCATGAACAAGGATGCGAAGTGCCTTTGCCTTAGTGAAGTAGTGCTACTCACTTAGTATGTTTGTTCATCTTAGTTTGCATTAGGTAGTGGACTGATGTAATAGGCCAATATTGTAGTCGAGGTTCCAAAGGTTCTCTGCCTTAGAAAAAAAAGGAAAGTAGGTGTTTGACTCTTCAAGAGTCATGTGCCTCGGTTGTTGTCCAATCTAAGTGTATAACCTTGTTGAAGTTTGTGTGTGACAGCTAGTCGTACGACCAAGGGGTCCTATCGATTAGGTGGAGTAAAAGCATTTACACTGAAGATTCAATCCAAGGTAAGAGGAACTTTTCACACTCTATTGATAAAACTTTTACTAGTGATATTACACCATTGGCAGTACATTTGGAGATTCTCAGAGTTCCAGGTATGATGTACTGGCCTTCCACTAAAGTACTTCAACCAAAAGGTGTTGGGGCTAACCACTTTCTTGATTATATAGGGCCCTTCCTAGGTGGAGTCGAGTTTTCTAATGCCAAGCTTGGGCACCATGACTTTTCTGAGGACGAGGTCACTTTCTTGGAAGTAATGCTTTTTGACCCAGGAGTTGTAGTATCTAGCGATCCTTTGCTGATAGGCTGCAACTCTAGCCTGAGCTTGCTCTAGGATGCCTTCTAGTAAGTCTAAGTTGTTCCATAACTCTTCATCATTTTTGACCTCATTGTATGCCTCAATCCGAAGTTTTGGTTGGCCAATCTCTGCTGGGATGACCTCAGTCCCATATGTCAACTTAAATGGGGTCTCACTTGTGGCAGTCCGAGGTCTTGTCTAGTAGGCCCATAAGATGTTGTACAATTTATGTATCCAAAGTCCCTTGGCTCTATCCAACCTTGCCTTGAATCCATCCAAGATGGTTCTATTGGTGACTTTGACTAGGTCGTTGGTTTAGAGGTAGTTGACCGAGGTGTATTGCTGTTTTATCCCAAGGCATGCACATCATTCTTTGAACCTTGCGTCATCAAACTATCAGTCGTTATATGTGACAAGCATGTGGAAGATGCCAAAGTGGCAGATGATGTTCTTCCAGAAGAAGCTTTGGATAGTCTTGGTCATGATGGTTGCCAAGGGCTCAACTTTGATCCACTTAGTGAAGTAGTGAACCACAATGATGAGGTACTTTCTATTACAAGTGGCTTGAGGGAATAGTCCGAGGAGATCCATTCCCCACATGAAAAAGGACTATGGACTACTAAGGGCCAAAAGGGTTGTGGCAGGCTGATAGGAGATGTTGGAATGTCTATGGCATCAAACACATTTCTGCACTAGCTTGGTGGCGTCTTTCTGTATGGTTGGCCAAAAATATCATTGCCTTAGTGTTTTTTGTGCTAAAGCTCCACCTCTGAGGTGGTTGTCGCAGATAACTTCGTGGATTTCTTAGAGCATGTACTCGTCCTCCTCTCAACGAAGGCACCTGAGGTAAGGCAAGGTGAAGGACATTCTGTATAGTTTGCCTTCGATCAAGGCATAATGGGCTACTTGACGTTGGACTTTCCTAGCTTCATTCCTATCGAAGGGTAACTGCTTGTGCTATAGATATGTAAGGATGGGGTCCATCCAGCAGGATTCGGCTTGGATGAGGTACAATCGCTTTTCTTCAATGCTAGGTCATGCAAGTTTCTCAACATGTACTATGCGACCGAAGGCCGACCTCGAGATGCTTGCTAAATTAGATAGAGCGTTGGCTCTCATGTTCTTAGCTCGAGGAACCTAATGCAGGGTGATGTGCTGGAAGTGGTTGGCTAGCTCCCAAACTTTCGCTAAGTACTTAGACATATTTGGTTCCCTAGCTTCATAATCCCCATTTACTTGGTTTACAACTAGTTGTGAGTCACTAAAAGCCTCAATATGCTTGGCTCCGAGGTCCTTAGCGAGATGTAGTCTAGCGAGTAGGGCCTCATACTCGGCTTCATTGTTGGAAGCAGGGAAGCCGAACCATAGTGCATATTCCACTTCGTTGTCATCCAGGGTGAGAAGTATAAGGCTTGCTTTGCTTCCTTTGGTATTGGATAACCTATCCACAAATGATCTCCAAGCTTAGTCCTCATACTTTTTGGGGGCCTGGTTTAGGGCTATGCTGAATGTGGATTCCATTGGGAAATCTGCCAATACTTGGGCTTCGATTGTAGGTCTCGACTAGTAGTGCAAGTCCCGAGGTCTTTGGTTTGGAGAGTATAGACTTGAGGGGTTGGTTGGTTAGTACTATGAGGTCTGAATTTCAGTCGAGACCACCAATGCAAAGGCTATCTTCTACACTTCGAGGTATCTAGTCTCGGTGCTACATAGTAGATCAATCTCTGTACTTCTTCATCTTTCCATACCAGAATAGAGTTGATTGCCTTTTCCACGGTCGAGAGGTATAGAAGCAAGATCTCTCCTAGGAGGGGCCATATGAGCAAAGGTGGCGTGGTGAGGTAGGACTTCAATTCTTTGAAGGCTTTCTGACATTCTTCAATCCATTGGAAGTCTTTTAGCTAGGAATGGCAACGAGCCCATCCCCATCCCCGCGAAAATCCCCATTCCCATTCCCGTCCCCATCTCTACTAACGGGGACAAAGTTATCCCCATTCCCACGGGGATCCCCATTCCCCATAATTTTTTATAATGTTAATAATTCTATTTTTGTTTTTTATTTTATTTAAAAAATAAAAATAAAATAATTAAAATTTACAATCTACTAAAAAAGATTCAAACATATTCAACCATATTTTTAAAACATTAATATATAGGTGTATGTGTACATATATAATGTATGCATACATATATACATATATCTTAGTGGGGATCCCACGTGCAGGGATCGAGGTGCCCGCGGGGCGAGGAGTGCTCTCCCCGTCCCTGCCCCATCCCCACTAAAGGGGATGAAAATTTCCCCATCCCCGTCCCCGCAGGGAGGGGAATCATCCCCATCCTCGCCCCATTCGGGGTGGATCCCCATGGGGATCGGGGAAATGGGGAAAATTGCCATCCCTACTTTCAACTTCTTGATGGCTTAGAAGAAGGGTATGTAATGGTCGGACGAGTTCGACATGAATCGGATGAGAGTTACCACTCGATCGATGAGTCTTTGTGTCTCCTTGTATATTTTCTGGGTTAGCCTCTATGCCTCATTGAGTAACCATGAAACCCAAAAAGTTGCCTGAAGCGATGCCAAAGGCACATTTGCTAGGGTTCAGCTTCATGTTGTATTTTTTCAACACCTCAAAGGTCTCATCGAGGTTCGAAGTGTGCCGACTAACTTTCAAGCTCTTCACCACCATGCCATCAACATAGGCCTAGACGTTCCTTCCTATCTGATTCTGGAAGACCTTGTTCATAATCCACTGGTAGGTGGCACCAGCGTTCTTCAATCCAAACGACATCACCTTATACCAGTAGGTGTTGTGCTCAGTGATGAAGGAGGTCTTCTCTTCGTTGTCGAGGTGCATCTTGATCTATTTGTATCCAGAGAAGGCATCTGTGAAGCTTAATAGCTTGTACCCTATGGTGGCATCAATGATGTGACCAATCCTTGTTGAAGGAGAGTTGTCCATGGGGCAAGCCTTGTTGAGATATATAAAATCTATACAAATTCGCCACTTCCCATTAGCTTTCTTGACCATGACCATGTTAGACAACCATTTAGGGTAATGTACCTCTTGGATGAAGCCAATGCCGAGTAGCTTATCAACCTCCCCTCCGATGGCTTTCTAGCACTCTAATGCAGTGTTCTTCTTCCTTTGCTGAATTGGCCTATATCTCGAGTCCACACCTAGCTTGTCAGTAATGGTCGAGGGGTCAATTCCTAACATGTCAGTGGTAGACCAAGCAAAGATGTTGGCATTAGTTTTAAGGAAGTTTATGAGTTCAGGAAGTGTATTTTGAGGAAGGTGTGACCCGATGGATTTACCTTGAGACGAGGATTACATGTTAATTCCTAACATAGTGGTAGACCAAGCAAAGATGGATTTACGAGTTCGGCCTCGTCTAGGGGAACTAAGATGAGGTCCTCGTCCGATTGGCCTCAACTCACTAGTTCATCCTTGTGGTTGAGCTCTTCCAACGGAAAAGCTTCTTTATTTTTGCCTTTTAAATGTTGTCACATAGCATTGCTTAGTTGCTTGTTGGTTTCCCCTAACCACTCCGATGCCATGCTTGGTGGGGAACTTCATGGTGAGATGATAAGATGAGATGGCCGCCTTAAGTGCATGAAGGGTCAGCCTCCCGATGATTGAATTTTATGGGGAGCCTATCTACATGATCAAGAGTTTGATTATCCTGGTGGCTTGCTTATACTATGACAGGTAGGGTGATCTTCCCTTCTAGCTTGACGATAGTCCCAGAGAAGCCGACCAACAGCAATCCGATTGGCTATAGTCGATCTAGTGTTAGCTTCATCTTCTCAAAGGTGTTGTAGAATAGGATGTTAGTTGAGGAGCCACAGTCTAAGAGTATCCTTTTCACCATATGGTTGGTGATGTTCATGGACACCACCAATGCGTTGTCGTAGGGCAATGAGATCCCTTGCAGGTCATCATCAGAGAAGGAGATGACATTGTCCAACCTAGGCTTTTTAGGTGTTGAGCTATGGATGTTGAGTTTCCTGGCATACGCCTTGCGGGCCGAAGCCGACATTCCACCCAAGGTCGTGCCCTCGGTGATGACATTGATGACTCCTTCCAGGGTGTAATGAGCTTGGGCCTCGACTTGCTGCTGTTGTTGCTATGAGGATGAGGTGTCGATGTTGCCCCCAACATACTCTTTCAAGTGTCAACAGTGGATGAGGGACTCGATCACATTCTTAAATTCATAGTAGTCCTCCATGTTGTGGCCGGTGCCGCGGTGATACTTGCAATACCTTTTGGGATTATCCTTCTTGGGGTTCCTCTTCATCTTGGTTGGCCACTTCATGTATTCCTCTTTCCTTACATGCATGAGAATGTGTGTTTAGGTGGAGTTGAGTGGCGTGTACTTACTGATGGAAGGGTTGGCGGCTTCTTGTCATTGTCCTTGTTTGTATGGTTGTGGTTGTGGCCTTCTCTCTTTCCTTCCTCTTCTTCTTAGAGGCCCCTTGGTTGGGGTTGGCCTTTGGTTCATGGAGGCACTCACTGGCCTTGGCTTCTTCAGTGGCAATATACTTATGCGCCTTCTTCAAGAACTCGGCTTTGTTCTTGGGCAATATCTTGGAGATGGACCATTTGAGATGTCTGGGCTAAAGGCTACTAATGGCCGCATGCATAGAAACCGAGGGGTTGAGGTTTCTTAGTTTAAGCTTTTCCTTCTTGAACCTATCGATGTCTGCTCGGAAGGTTTCTCTGCACTTCTACTTGATTGACATGAGGGACACAACGGTCTTCTGGCACCGTCATCTACTAATAAAGTGGGAGAGGAAGAGGTTAGAAAATTGGTCCTAGGAGTTGATGGAACGAGGAGGGAGTGTAAAGAACAACTTACGCGCCACTCCCTTGAAGGTGGCTTGGAATGCTCAGCACATTAGGGTGTTGAAGTACCTATATAGGAGCATGAAAACCTTGAAGCTCTCCAAGTGGTCGCCCAGATTAGTGGTTCTACCATAGGTCTCTAGAGTGGGATCCTTGAAGTGAGGCGAGAGCGGCTCTGAGGTGATGGAGTTAGTGAAGGCGTCCATCTGAGTGGACGAGGGTTTCTGACTAGTGGAGACTTCAACTCGGCCCTCCTTCACCTATTAGATCTGGTCTTGAATGGACCTAATATGCTCCTGTAAGTTACTAGGTCTTGAATGGACCTAATATGGTCTTGACTAGTGACTAGTGGCACTAATATGCTTCTGTAAGTTACCAAAGCACCATTCAATGGGCTCCTAGTCCTCTTTGACACATAACAGGTTGGCACTTTTCCTTGAGTGTTAAGATGCTGGCACATCTTGAGCTTCTTCAGGCTTATTGATCATTGAGAAGATCATCAAGATCTGATACTAGTGGGGAAGAAGAATAGCGTCGACCTCTAGCCCTCGAAGGAGGGCTGTAGTGGCTAGAGCGCTCACCAGCACCCCTGTTTCTCTTTGCACGGTGGTGGCAGTTGTGATCCCGATGGTCATCGTGGGACCTTGTTGGATCACCCCTTCGCCTGGGGAGCCAAGAGGTCTTCAATGGGGGCTTGTTGGCCCACCAGATGCTGCTATTAAACATCAAGGGGTTGGCCTTTCTAGGGCTGATTGGGTGTTGAACCACTAGCATGCGAGTGGAGCACCCATTGTATTGTCCGTGGCTTCTAACGAGGTGGCCACCATGTGGGCGGCCTCTTGTTAGGTACCCTCTTGTCCAGTCTTTGGGCTAGGTTGTCTAGCTTGATGAGGACCATCTTAAATTAGTTATCGGCCATTTTGGGAGCTTAGTTGATTAAATCAAGTTTTTCTTTAGACGGAAGTCTTAAGAAATGTTTCTCATAGATGACATCAATTGTTGCTACAATGGATGGGGCTGAGGGCAACAAGGTAATTTTGTTATTATCCGAGGCCAACGAGTTCAACATATGAGTAGGAGAAGAGCACATGTTAGAGGCCCTGGGTGTTATCCTAGGTGCGGAGACTCCAGAGGTCATGATATCTAGGTGCTTGAAGAGGGGTTTAGGCTTGAGATAAGGACTCAGAACTTAGTCCTTAAGAGCTCAGACGAGGTCTCTCAAGAGAAAGAATGAAAGAGAGAAAGAGTGAGCAAGATGGATTTACCTTGAGCTGGGCACCCCCTTTTATAGTTGACCTTGCCATGGAGTGGTTGGAGACAGTTAGAGATAGACGGCCAGGATCCCATCCAGCCGATGCCACATGGCACAATCCAAGGCATGCCACATGCACCTACATCACTATTGACCATGTCAAACTTCACATATGTGTGTATTCACCATTTCTTTCTCAACTATTAAGAAAGTGTATGTTTCCAAATAAATAGAAAATGAATGGAATGGAGAAGACAATTGATAAAAAATGAGAACAAAAAACAAGCATACACAAGAATTAATTTTTAATGCTGCAAACCCTTCTGAGCTTGAAGGGAAAAAACATAGGACACACTAGTTTAGGAAACCCTTTTGAACATGTAAGAGTGAGCAAGATGGATTTACCTTGAGTTGTGCACCCCCTTTTATAGTTGACCTTGCCATGGAGTAGTTGGAGGCAATTAGAGATAGATGGCCAGGATCCCATCTGGTTGATGCCATGTGGCACAATCCAAGGCATGCCACATGCACCTACATCACTATTGACCACGTCAAACTTCACATGTGTGTGTATTCACCATTTCCTTTTCAACTATTAAGAAAGTGTGTGTTTTCAAATAAACAGAAAATGAATGGGATGGAGAAGACAATTGATAAAAAATGAGAACAAAAAACAAGAATACACAAGAATTGATTTTTAATGCTACAAACCCTTCTGAGCTTAAAGGGAAAAACATAGGACACATTAGTTTAGGAAACCCTTTTGAACATTTAATCAAACATGTTCAATTTCTCAAAGACTAGTGAAGCTTCGGTTTGCATAACTTTGGCAGGTGTTCAAGTCTACATCAGTGGGGAAGTTGAAGGGGAGGGCTCTCAGAAATTAGGATTGCAGAATCAAGCAGCCCGGTTGTGGAGCTGTAAGACTAAACCAGAGTTTAGGCTAGTGTTGGGTGGTCAATTCCTAGTCATCTTGGAATCAGAGCTAGAAGTTGTGTGGGTAGCAAAAAAGAGTCTATACTGGATTGGAGACAGAGCCTTGTCTTTGTTTCGGTGGGCGTTGTGTTTAGATAGAGATTCTCATAACAAGGGAACCCAACGATGGAGAGTGAGATGTTTTGGCTTACCGCTCTATGCTTAGTACCTTAAGGCTTTTAGAGAGTTAGGAAACACCTCTAGCGGCTTCACTAGAGTGCAAAGGACAACCTTAGATGGAAGGATGGTGAAGCAGTAAGGTTGTTGGTCTGGGTAGGAGTACTAGATGAATTCCCCAAAGAGGTCTCCAAGGGTTATGGAGGTGGCGGAAGGAGAGGCAGGGGAGCAAAGAGCATATGGTTTTAAGCCCTCTCAACCTAGGATGTGAAGGGATGAGAGATCAATCATATGGATGGCTGAACCCTGCAGGTAGGTTGGGCGAAATTTCAAAAATTTCTCTCTCCCATTTGGGAATCATATTCCCTATTTCAGAAAATTGCATTTTCAATGATCAATCTTAAATCTAAATCAGACCAGATCTAAAACCAAAAGGTAGGAGAGGGATATACCTGATGTGGAGTAGTAGTAACCCCCAACGAAGGTATTTATGCCCAAGGAGATGACCAAAGACTGCTCCCATTGAAGATGACACAGTGTAGGGTGGAGTAGAATCAGCAGGATGGCTCTTTAGCGAGAACCTGATTCTTCACCAAGAATCTGATGGAGGGCAAGTGAGCACGACTTTAGATCACCTTTTCTGCCAAAAGGTGATATCAAGAACTCTTTCTTGACCTCTCCTACAGGTGGAGATCGAACTGGTAATGGCGGCAATAGTAGGAGAAGTCAATAGAAGAAGATGGCGTCAGTCCAACTGTATGCTGTCTTCTCTCTTGAATCAGTAAGTTTGATGGATACTCAAGGATGAACTGGGGTTCGCCTTTCTCCTCTATTTATAGCCTTAAAGAGAGGTTCTCCTAATCCCATTAGGAGTTTCCTAATCCAAATCTTGTATTTGGATATTGACTCTCTTTAAGAGATAAGGATAATTCCTTATCTTATCTGCAGATAAAGATCAACCCTCCTAATCTGATTAGGAATTTCCTGATCCAAATCTCTATTTGGATCTAGACTCTCTGAGTGGATAGGGATAATCCCTTATCCTATCTTCTTATCTAAATCCTAGAACTGCCCCTCTTTAATTAATCTTATTAAGCCAGTTCGAATTGGGATTTAGGCCCATTAAGTCCATGTGTTCATTTATCATCCAAACTGCTGCCCAGTTGGATATCCTTGTATAGCGTGAGACCCAAACATTGATCTACACATCAGTCACATGGGTTCAGCCCAGCCTTTATTACAAGGCCTGGCCGAATTCACTATAGGAGATAGTGTACCCCTGAGTCCATCACCATGGGCTCTTAATGGGCCCAACATTTACACTAAATGGTCCCTGGGTCAAGCCACCTTATAAAAACCCAAGGACTGTGGGCAGATGCAACATTAGCCATCAGGTTTACCCTCAATGATATTACACTTAACCTCTCAGCCCATAATGATCAAACATTGCCTGACAAGAGAGGATCTCTCCCTCGACTGCAAGGTACAGTGCCGCACTCTCTACTCACAT
Organism: Nelumbo lutea; assembly: GCF_056320005.1. Lineage (NCBI taxonomy): Eukaryota > Viridiplantae > Streptophyta > Magnoliopsida > Proteales > Nelumbonaceae > Nelumbo > Nelumbo lutea. The sequence goes on along the minus strand of NC_142685.1, from coordinate 94,174,140 downwards.
GGATCCCGGGAATTAAAACCTTTTGCAAACAATTTGAAACCATAATATATATATGTATATCTCTATATAAATATATTTTGCAAAACAAATTTCAACGGTTGAAATCGGTTGCTGGGAGCTTTGGTTTTCATCAGAGAGAGTGCATCCCCGTTCATTCACTTTGTCCGACAAAAGGGCTAATCCTGTCACTATGATCACCCACTCAGATGAATTCTTGGACTGTCCTAACATACCAAGGTTTTGACCCCCTCTAAGGATCTCACTGATTGGCATATCAAAGACATCCCAATCCAACACCTAGTGCAGTATCATAATCGAGTCTAGGGGTCAGGTGTAACATTCCAGTTTTGCCCATCTATCTCCAAGGTCCAGGGCAATGCTGGAATTCTAGTCCGGTTCAGGTTTCGAGAAAACCCACACTGCATGTACCTCAGGTCTCACCCTGGCAGCTGAGACAAGCCACCCCAACCAACTTTGTGGCACATCAGTGCTAGCCTTGGCAGGATAAATCTCCTCAGATCTATCCATCGACTATGAAGATTCTAAACTAACACGAGTCTCATATGTGTCTAGTTTAAGGGTATTACACAGAAACACACCATAATAACATGAATCGAATATGTATTTTATTCATTTACATTAAATGTCATAAGGTACATCATTCCGATTGGATCTAAGGGCATGCACTGTCTAACAGGACGAATGAGAAGGGAAGAGGCAAAGACATGACTCTAGAGGATTCCATCTCAGGGGAAAGGTAATGCTTCCCCTAGAGGAGAAGACGTCGTCCATTGGGATCTATAGTCCATTGTGAAATTGGCTAAAGCGTCAGAGACTAAGGCTATTGTTTTGTTAGGGCCTAGAAATTCTGAGATCGGGTCTGGGTGTGGAGTTTTCCGGCCCATGTTTGGTGGCAGTCGATGGTTTGGTTTAAAAGCTTAGGAGGGAAGGAGTTGAGGGGTGTCTAGTCTTGGCAAACCAAGCAAACCAAATTACACTAAATTTTGGTAAGAAACTTGAGAAATCTATTTCTAGCCAAAGGGACAACAAAAAGGGAAGGCTTGAAGAAGTTATGTAAGAAGCATTCAGATAGGAGAGTGTGGTTCTTGGTGGAGTTAGCGAAAAAATCATATGGGAATCAGGAGTCAAACTCCTTAATTTCCAATACTAGAAGAAGGTGAATTGAAGGCTGTTACCTCAATTTTGGTGGGAAGGAAAGGAAAGAGAATTGCACAATCCAGTCAAAGGGAAGGTGCAAATATGAGTGTAATGGAAGACATGCCTAGGTCTGTTGGTTCACGTGTTGAGAAGGATTTGCAAATGGCAAAGTCATTGGATTTGCCTTTTCAGGGCAGGGAAAAGTTTGTTAGAGAGGCTTTCCAAAGGTTTGAGGCAGAAGTTAACAAAGCGCAAGAGAGAAAAAGACATGATAGTGATGATGAAGAGTTTTGGCAAATAGTGAGGGGTTTAGGTTTTGGGGGCTTCCTGGTAGTAGAAAATTACAAAGACTAGTAGATTTTTATGTGGGTGCTTCTGTAAAAGTAGACATATAAGGGAAGAAGATGGTAAGGGGCAGAGGAATGGTAAATAAAGGGGTGAAAATTGGTCAATGAATATATTTTTTCCATTGACTAACTTTACAATGTTCTTTTTGCATTTAGTTATCAGCCCCACGATAAAATCATCTCCACTTCCCCAGGTAAAACGTAATGTCCTAGGTGGGTAAGTTACTTTCCCACTTGGGGGGGGATTTTATAAAACTTAATGGAACAACTGTTATTCCCATTTGATAAAACTAACATGATCCTTGCTTTTGGATATGATTTATTTATTCATCTACCCCTTTATTCGAATCATATTTTTTGGTTTCATTTTTCCTCTTGCATTCAAAAAACCCAATAGACATGAGCTTTCACACACAATGGATTGCTAGAATCCCTTCTTGCCTAAATCGATTCAAAGATGTTGAAGAAGATCCTTAAAAAGATCAACTTCTATACAAACTTTGGTTGTGTTGTTTCTCATCATATTAATAGTCACGTGATAAACTTTTAAAATGTTATTGCAACTTGAGCAATCACACTAATAAAGTTGTCGTTATCATGGTTTTGAAAACTGGACCAAACTAGAGAGTCAGACTAGTTGACCTAGGAACTGGTCATGGGTCCGGTTTTGGTTTTGAACCCCGAAACTGTTCAATCTAAGTTTGGGATTGTTCAGTTTTTTGTCAACATTTGGATGGTTGATAAAGAGAATTAGATGGCATTTGAAGCACTTAATGGCTGATTAACAGACTGGTTAACAGTAGGTATTAGATTGTCACATTTTGAAAGTTCGGGTATTGGATTGTTGCATTTTAAAGTTTGGAGACCAAATTGTCACTCGAGCCAAAGTACAGGGTACTGATCGGGAATTTTCCCTTTTCTTTAAAATAAAAGAATAAAAAAGAACAACAAAAAGACCTAGGTCTATAGTGACCCTAGCTATTAAATTAAAAATTTAAGGTATCTTTTTTGGGGTTCTTTTTTTAAAGAGAGAAATATTTATTGATGCAAATAAATAGGGGGGCAAGAGACCTGATCCTCATCAGGATCAAATGGCTCTAAAAACTTGCAAAATAACTAAGAAACATAAATTCGAGAAGTATACAGAGGTGATAACCCTTGTTTTTCCTTGTCATGTCTGCAATTTTTTTGGGCATTAAACCTAATATCAAAGAGTGAGGATATAATTTTCGTAACATTCTAACTTATTGTGCTCTTGTGGCAAGTAACACATCACTAGATAGGCCTTTGAATAGAGCTAAGATAACTTAAACCAAGCATTAAAGGAAGAAGGTGGTTAGAATTTCACAGTTATGTGTTGATTCTTTTGTATAATTCAGCAATGCATCTTTCTTTGAGTGTCAACTAGTATGAAATTCATTGTCCAGTTAACATTGAACTGATGTCATTTTGCTTTTTTTAAACCCTAATTCTTTTTAAAACCAACTCCATTACATTGAAGTTATTCCAATAGACCTAATGTTGTATTTGGAAGGAGTACAAATGCAAATATGTAGAGTGCAAAACCTTATATTTTGTATTATTTTATATGTATTTATGCTGTACATATTTGCACTTGTACTCTTTCCAAACTGAGCCTAAATGTGTCCACCATCTAGAGCCTCCTTTGGACCTCTATAGCCCCAAGTTTCTCATGATATTTCCCTGTTCAAAAGCTCCCCCCCCCCACCTTGTTTAAATTATTCATTTTGATAAAAATTTACACCTTTCATAATTTGATATATTTTAAACATTAGTTCATTGTAATTAGTGTTCAATCGGCAATGAACTGGGTATTTCGAGTGCCAAAATTCTATAGACTAGAGTATTTTTAACACCTTTGAATGGATACCCATATTGAATATTTTTAAGTTTTCTTTACAAACTCTGAAGGTTCATTCTCTAGGGGAAAAAACACTTACAGCCCAAACATTACTCTTCAAAAAAAAAATTCCTTCTTTTGTTTTAATCTAGATTTTGTTTCTTTAGTTCAGTTTCAACAGAAATTATTCTGCTCATGTGACTCATACATTGATATTTGCATACACTGATCAAGTAAAGAATAAGTTCTACTGCACTAAAATTGAAAAATATGTGCTTAGTGTGTGCCTAAATTTTTCTTATTATCACGCATTCAAACAAGGTAGCCTTTTTTGTTTTCTTATTTTTGATATTTATCTTAATTAGATTTCGCACTTATGCAACATTAATAATTCTATATATCCATAGTTCCTGAATTCTACACACTGATGGTTAGTACAGTTATTGGTTTGCTATATATTTATACATTTCTTTTTCTTTTGGTGATAGATTCTAGCATTCAATTGGTATTTTGATTCTTTCTCATGAATGTGTAATGGTTCCAGATCACAAAACCTAATTTTCTTAGTTTTTAGAATAGATTAAAATTGTGAAAATTGAGCTCATCAGTCATCATCTCCCAAATAATGCTTCATAGAATTCATAAAGTGCATATATCCTTTAAGAATGTAAAATTCCTCAGAACTGTCAAACTGAAAATTTTAAATTTCATATAATTTTCTGAACTCCACTGGGCTATGTGGGTGCTCCTAAATAGAAGAATCTGAAAGCTTGAAGAGTTGCTCCCTCCATTATATTCCTAATTCCTCTGCTTTCCTGGTCTAACATATTCTGGTCAATATTCCATATTTCAAAAACATTTTTCTCCTTCCATCCAGAAAGCTAATAGAATCATCCATTGTGCTTTTCTAATGCACTAATAGGATGAAGAAATGTTAGTCTTCACTAGTAAAAGTAGGGTGAAGATCAAGCATGCTTCACAAAGTACTTAAAAAATATCCACATGTAACATGATTAATATCCATTATGCCTTAATAAGTGATTAAGGCCTACATATATTCGTGTCTTCAGTGCAAAAAAGTAGAACGGAGAATGCAATAAATGGTCCAAAATCATCTAGATTGATACTATTTTAGGCTAAAATGGAGATAAAATTAGATTCTCACTAGTGGATGAAAAACAAGAAATTAAGTTTTTTTTTTTTAACTTTTAATCTAAGGACCACACTATTTTATTATTTATATTTTTAACTTAATTCAAATAATGTTCTTGAAACTCTTTATGTTCTAAAAAGGAAATAAGATATAAGAAATTGTCAAACATAGATGATCTAGTTGCAATTCAATCTCCTATAAGAAGAATTCACATTTTTCCATTAGTTTTAACAAACTACTCAAAATAAAGCCTGCTTGTTTGCATTAATTTGAATCAGATACAAATTTTGCACCTTATTCAATTTACATTAATCTGTTTGTAATTATGGCTTAGTTTGGAAAGAGTACAAATACATATAAAATACAATTGCACTCTACGTATTTGTATTTGTATTCTTTCTGTTTTTTTTTTGAAAATATTTGTACTCTTTCCAAACTGACCCTATGAGTCAAATTTTGAATCTTAAAAACTTGCAAAATTTGAGCCACCTTCCTCCTATCTCAAATTGGGAACAACAACATCTTGCTTCCTGCCTTATTCCCAAAGACATGTCCCTACTCCTACCTCCATTCCCTTCTCATAAAAAACAAAAATAAAATCAAATTTGAAACAAAAGTAAAGTAGAATTTACACCGAGCCTATTTGCACAGTCCTGAATTTTCACCAATGCAAATGAATTGAAAATTGCACCCAAAGAAAGTGAGCCCCAGTCATTACATTTACATCATTAGTCTTACAAAGGAGCTAGCTACATTTGCTGGTAAAAGCCCAGCCAAGGATTAAAGTATCACAATATGCAGTATCGGTAGGGGAGGGTATGAGATACGCCATGTCTAGCACTGTACCGTAACCAGCCATGTATATCGGTCTGATATGCCACCGTATCGGCGCATATCATGCAGTATACATACCAATATGGAGGTGTATCGAACCCGAGTTTAATAGGAAAGTGCATCACTAGAAAAAGGGATTTAACATGATTTGATCCCTGAAACCCAAATCACCTAGAGTCCACAGGATTTAACCATCAAGTCACTTTCTATTTCATGATAATAATTGAAATAAATTATCTTTTATTAAAATTAACTCTTACATTTAACCTAAACAAATAATATATTCAGTAACTCCAAGTACAAATTAAAAAGAATAATATTCAAAATTATTGTTTTATAAACTAATAAAATAAATAATTTTTCAAATCCACACACACACATATATATACATATAATTTTTAATTTCAATAAATTTATACAAATAAAAATATTATTAATAGAATGATTCTTATAATACTTAGAATTATTTATGTAGACTTGATAAATTATAATAATTATTTTATAAATTATTAATTAATATTAATTTGCATTAAATAGCAATATATTTATTATTGACAAAGATAAAATATTATTTACAAAATATTTGAGAATATAATATAAATTGAATCTATCAAATCCACTAATCAACATTTAAATAAAATTTAATTTTTATTATTAATTATGGAATAATTATTTTAGTAATTAAAATTTATGAATTTTCGTTGGATATGCATCTTCAAAATTTTAATAGATTTGATATAATTTTAGTTAAGATTATATATTTTATAAATTATTAATTGATATTTTCATTTACATTTTATATAAACATATTTGTTGTTTACATAAATAAAAGTATTATTTACTAAATATTTGAAAATTAATTATTAGTTGATTTTTTTGTTGATGTTAAAAATTTAAAATAGTAAAATAAAAATAATTGATATAATAATTCAAATATAATGGTTGCATATGTTTTGTTCCTTGGATTTTAATGAAAAAAAAAATTGATGCGTTATCAATAAAAGTATATAATATCTATGGGTCCCATTATATCAATAGTAATATATTTCTTCAGATATACCATTAAAATATACAATTCCTATATATTTATACATTATTTATAGTTATTTTGACATTAAACTTAAAATTATTAATATAATTATTGAATTTGTATGCATTTTCTTAGCGTGTCCAAGCATTTCCATATTTTCCGTCGGTATCCATGTGTTTTCCAAGCATATATGTATCTATATTCATATTCAAGTTGTCCAATATAATATCCGATACTCGATACTTCAATCCTTGAACCCAACCTGAGATTTAAGGGGTGCCCCTGTTGTGTAGCATACTCGATTATATATATATATATATATATATATATATATATATATATATATATATATATATATATATCATTGGTCTAATTAATTGACCACATCAACGATAGGTTGAAATAGAGGTGTAAAGTGGGTCGTGCCATAGGCCGGGCTGGCCCGTGGGTTGAGCCTTGGGCCATGTCAGGCCGTGCATCTGGCCAAAGCTATTTATTTAAAAAAATGACAAAAAAGTTAAAATTTTAATTTTATATGAATTTTGTTTATACAATTGCCTTATATATACAATAATTAAATAAATTAGTATAATAAAATTACAAAAATATTTATTTTATTAATATATTATATACTATATATTATATAATTATAATTTATATAAATATATAAATATATATAAGTATATATCAAATATATATAAATAATATATATGGGCCGTGCCGGGCCACGGGCAGCACAGCTTGCTCGGTCGTGCTATGCCGTACCGACCCGTGGACGTAAAACCCCAGGCCTAGCACAGACTGCGTGATTGTGCCAGGCCTGGCACGGCCCGCCGACCATCATGCCGGGCCATGCCAGGCCGTTCCAAGATGGAGGGCTTGTCTTTAGGGACAAGCCTTTCTCCCTGACAGAGAGAACACCAAGACAGTACAATGAAGGAAAACAGATAATCGCATCCAATGCACCAACATGTGAACAATTCCATCTTTAGGTGGTGTTTGGAATTGGAATTGTAGTAAAGCACTGCCATTTGGGGTTGGGATGATGCTACTTGCACCACATCAACAATTCAAGCTCAACAATCGAACATTTGGCTAACATCAGCCCGTTTTTAGTCTACATAGTGACACGGTGCCAATTCATTGTAAAATGTAAATTGTGCACATTTGGAGAAGCATGAAATTGACATGTGTCCTTCCTGCAAGCAAAAAGAAAAAAAAAAAAAAAAACTCTGTACACACTCTGATTTCTCGTCCGCATATAGGGAATATCTCTCATAAATTTGATATAAGATTAGATATTCCCAATGTAAAACTGGATATTATATGTGTAGAAATTTTACATGCAAAAGAGATACAGGCTCATTTGAAGTTTAATGTCCAGTGATATTGCGGAGGTATTATATTTTGACCCCACACACAACAGGTCAACATCTACAAAACACCATGTTGCCAAACAAAACTCTGATATGGGTGTTGTTGAAAACCAGCAAAGTCCTTTTCTCCAAAAAGTGATTCGTGGAATCAATTTGAAATTAACCATGTCCCAATTCCCAACGCAGAATATTCCCTGAATGCTTTTAAGCACGAAAGACAATAGCAAGTCTTGGAATTTGGATGCATCTGAGGGGTTTCTGTTCCTTGATAGAAGATTTGCTTCCCTCGAAAAGTTTATATTGGATTCATCCATTTAAACGCGGAGAAGGAGCGTGTAGGCCCAAAATATGTGTTCCTTCCCCCCCTACATAAATGGCCCACCACCTATATGTGTATATTCGTTAATGAACAAACTCTTCAATTTGATGAAGCCACGACCTACAAGCTACAACAAGGTCATGTCCACAATGTATGGACCTATCCTTCATTCCTAAGGTGACTAAGAACAGTTTTCATCCAACCCCTTTTTGGGTTTCTGGGTTCAGGATGCCAAACCTCGATCTCTGCTTTCATGATCTGTTGGATTTAGGCGATACACTAAGAACATTTGCCGACCCTTTTGAGCATTTTTCTTCCTTGATGTCTTTTTGTTGAGATCAAGTGTTCTTAGGGTGCAAAAGCCAAAGGAAAACCCTACTCGAATAGACCTATTGCCACCGTATTTATTGCACTAAGTTTAGGCTTTGGGGCTTTGGCTGGTTCATAAACATGCAGTTCAGCGAGAGAACAGTCCAGAAAGATGCCATAGATGTGGCATAGATGATAGATGTGTCCATTATGAATGACTGAAGTGGCTTATTTTGTGCATGTCATATCATTTGACAGGGATAGAATCAGATTTCAAACTCGGATCCAGATCTTGTCCTGATGCACCACCGACTAGGATGTTTTAGGCCTGTTCCTGGTGAGATGAAGAGTTGGTATCTGGTCGCATTTCCATGTCATTTTTCAGTTTAAATGGAAATTGATTGGATTAATTCTTGGATATGACGTTTCCACTTTCACCACCTTTAATACAAAACAAAGGTGGTGATGATGATCCAACTTGGACGGAATCTATCCGATTTTGGTTCACAAATCCTTATAAAAAATTGACAAATAAATTCTAAGAATACATCCCAACAACCGAGCATTTGTATGATATGGCCAAAACCACTTTTTAACTCTGGAATTTTTCTGAAGAAATGAAATTTTATTAATATTTATCACTGTGTGGAGGAGATATGATCTGACCCTCCAACAATATACTAGAGCAATTTTTTCTTTTTGTATCTTCTTCAACCCCAAACTTTATTCCAGGTGGAAGGGTAGTTCATTATTTAAAATCAAAGTAGAAAGATACATGGAGGGCATAGCCCGCCTTACCCCAAATGACGGGATCAGACGGTCGGACCAGAAAAACTGTGACTTGATCGTTTTTGTTTCACTCCAAAATTGATTTTTTGGTAAAAAATTATTGATTTGGTTAGGAAACTGTTGACTCAGATGATCAAATCGTTGACTCAGATAATGTTTTTGGCTGTTTTTTAAGTTTTTAATTTTTTAATTTTTTTGTTAGAATGGATTCATCCATTTGTACTGGACGGTTGGACCATTTGACCTGGGAACCAGTCCTAGAATGGCTCCCTATCTGGTCCAATTTAAAAATCTTTGATATAATCCAGCTCAAAGCACTAGAAAACAGAAAATTACGTAGGCACAGAAGACCAATGAAATTTTCCTTTGAGAGAATTTTTTGTCTAAGACAGCAACCTAAGGAGTACTTGAAAGAAAAGAACATCTAAGAACTAGGAGTTGCCACCTAAGGAGTTAAAACAAGGCTGTCTATTTCAGCAGCTCTCTCCTTGTTCCATTGCCTAAACTGAGTAATTTTAAACGTGTGCAAGATTCCTTCTAAGAGCACTAGGAGTTGCACCCTTAGCATGGCAATCTCCTTTTCCCACCCGCAGTGGAAACATGTAGTCTCAAATTTGTTTACTTTTTAATCCCCACTTTCCAATTACCTAGAAATCTTCCTAAAGTCCTTTCTCTCCTCTTTCCACACCCCTACAACCACTTTAACACATTAGACTGCGTTTGGTTTCAATGAAAATACAAATTTATACACTACATATTTACCCTTTTTGCAGTTCATGGATGCAAACACACTTTACATTTTAAACCATTTTTGCACTCATCTTGTTTGTTTGAAATCGGTGCAAAGTGTGGACCCATCATTAAATGCTCCAACTATCTTATGCTCAAATGCCTTAACTTTGGTAAAAAAGTTGATCATCAAAAGAACACAAAATTGTATCCAAAAAATAGGTACAATAATGCTCTCTTCTCAAAATACAAAAGTGTTAAAAAATACATTTTTGATATGATAATTATTACTTTTTTTACATATAAAACAAACGCGAAACGTGGTGCATAAATATCCCAGTTCAATGTTTGTATCGCAAATGAACAGAGCCTTAGGTTGTCTTTAGAATCAGTGTAAATCAAGAATGATGTAAAAGTTTACATTGGTTCGATTTTGTCCACATTTGGAAGGAGAGTGTAATCATGATCAACATAAAATTCCATTCCAGTTCAGTTTTGTGTACGTTTGGATGGAGTGGTGTTTTACATCAATAATCGATGTAAAACCTATCAAATGTAAAGTTTTACATCGAATATCAATGTAAATATTACACCAATTTTATTCACGTAAAACTTTACACTCTTCACACACCGCATTTTTAAAAAAGCAACAGTTACTTTCACAATTCAGTGTAAAAATTCAGTATAAAATGCTATCGGTATACTTTTACACCAATAACATTTTACATTGATTCCAAATGCAGCCTTAGGAAATTTCTCCAACTTTCATACTCTCTCTCTCTCAACACCCCTAAAACCTCTCCAACACATTAGGAAACTTCTCCAATTTTCATGCTATCCCTAGTGCACCTTCCTTATGTTTCTTATCAAAGTCCTAGCTACCATATTTATCATCTTTCCATTTTCTTCAACTTCCTCTCAACTTATTCTTCTTACTCTCTTCTCATCACAACCACCACATGTTAGATAACACATTTTTTAAACAATCTTACATAAAAATGACCCATTCAATATAATTATTGTCTTTAATCATGTACGATTATATAGCTAATTAATAAATAGTTTATTTGATTAGCTAATTAAAGTAATACCTAATTAAATTGCGTAACATAATTATCCTAATTAATTCATTTAATTAATTTAAATGAACTTAAACTAAGTAATATAACATAACATAACAACCAAATTAACCTATATAACCTAATTAATGAAGTTAATCTTAACCCAATATTTTAAAAGTCAAACTGAAAATATAACCATTTTTGTCTTTGGATTATCGGTTAGTGGTTCAATAAACGAGTTTGAAATTGATCCACTTATGTATTCATCAATGTTTTAAAATTGACCCAAAACCGAAACCACTTTAGCCATTGGTTTTTGGGTTTGTGGTTTGACCATTCAGTTTGAACGGATCACCCATAAAAAATAAAACTTAAAAATTAATTAAAATAAAAATGGCCAAACACCATTGTTTGGGTCGAACTGGTCAATGGTTCGATCATTTGGGTCAGCTGGTCGTTGACCAAGTCAATGGTTTTGGGCCAAGATATGGGTTAAGGGTGAAATGGAGCTGGTTGCTTTGACGGTTTTTAGGCCAAACGGTTTGACCATCCAGTTCAAATGAATGACTTGTTCAAATTTAAAAATTAAAATAAATAAGGTAATATAAAAATGGGCAAAAACCACTGTCTGAGTCAAACAAGTCGATGGTTCGATAATACGAGTCAAAGGATCGCTAACCAAGTCAATAGTTTTTGGCCAAGATATGGGTTAAGGGTGAAACAGAACTGGTTACCTCGATGGTTTTTGGGCTGAATGCTCTAACCATCCAATTTGAACGAATGGTCTGTTCCAATTTAAAAAAATAAAAAATAAAAAAAAATAAAAAAATAGTTAAAATAAAAAATGACCAAAAACCATTGTCCGGGTCAAATGGGTCAATGGATTGACCATCAACAGGATGCTTACCAAGTCAACTATTTTTTGACCAAGATATGGGTTAAGGGTGAAATAGAACCAATTGCCTCAATGTTTTTCTGGCCGAACAGTCCGATTGTCAAGACCAATGACATTTCAAAAAAAGTAGTTATTAGTTTGTGAACGATTATCCACTTCAAGCAGTTCAATGAATATTCAATTTGGACCAAAGCTACATTGACCAAAATCAACTATATTTTATAAAAAAATGGGCTAAGTGATAATTAAACCAAAAATGTGACCAATTTTCCATTGAAAGAGCTAGCTCAATGATCTTTGGTAGGGGAGCAGCCAAATTTTTTTCTACGGGGCCAAAACCTAATTAAATGGATGGGGACGGGATAATAAACATGTATGGGGATTTGGGGGTCTAATCATTGGGTGGGGGTGGGGGGGAGGGGGAAGTTTAAATGGAGGGGGAAGTATAAGTGGGGATTAGGGTTCCCTTGGGTTGCCTTGGCTCCACCCTTGATCATTAGGGTTGCTTTACACCTTGCTTACTTCTCCCTCCTGTATCAAAAAAAAAAAAAAATCGGGATGGATTTAATTTAGTTTGACCTAAGTAGTAATGTCATAAGATTCCTTCTACCTTAAATATACTTGACAAAGCTCATGCATTACATGTTCGCTTATTATTTTTTTCATTATATGTACATTATTTAATTACCTATTTAATTATTTTATTATCTAGTAATTATTATATTCCTATTTATTCAATTATTTTAATTTATTAATTATTAATAGTGAATTTAATTAATAATATTGATTATCTATTAATAATTAATCATTGTTTTGACTAATGATTATTGATAATGATTTTCAATTATTATTAATAATTAAGATAATTATTTAATTAATAATTAAATAATTAATATTCAATTATTCAAAATATTCAATAATTTATAATTTTATCAATTTCACTATTTATTAATTATTTTATATTCATTTAGTTAATTGTTCATTAGTTTGTCAAATAGTTAAACAAACTTTCTCATATTCAGGGTAGAAATGGTTAATTGTCATTTTCTAAAACTTAGCATTCAAATTTTAGAAAAATATTTTTTACATTTAAGCTTAAGAGCCAAAAAAAATTCACCAACTCCAATACACCTCTTGAAGTAATTATTACAGTTTTAAAGGCATTCAGATGTTAGATTATAGTGCAAACAAACAGGCCCTTACTATAAGCTAAGAAACTAGTTGCAAAACTTCATTGAGTTGATAGAAGACATTCCAATGACTAATTTTATGACTATATATAAAGGATGTCCACAAGAATTCTATTGCTGCATTCCACAATAATATTGTGCTGGTTCATATTCAAATACAACCATAAACCATTTCAAAGGGCTTACATTTCAGCAAACATAGACATGCAATGACCATAATAAGAATAAAATCACAGAATGATACATCATGAGCTTTTAACACACTCCCTCTCCCTCCCACTCCTGGATTGCCTTTGTAGGCTCCATCAATATATAATTTTAAAAAGTTTTGGGGGTTGGCGATGGAAACCACTTTTCCCTTAATTCTTCTATAGTTTCCTTGATAAAGATACTCAAAACTAAAGACCAACTCCATGTCATCTTGCCTTTCCCTCATGAAGTCTTCTATAGCTTTCAACCCAAATTTCCCAAAGAACTAAAGGGAGAACTCTTAATAATTTGATGTCTCTAGTAGGGGTATCAATGGTATTCAAAAATCCGAATTCAAATTCGAGATTCAACATAATTGAATCAAATTCAGATAATTCAAATATCAGAACTAGTCAAATTTGGATATGAACTGATTCAATTTGATAAATATCTGAATTTTACTGATTATTTCATTCTTATTTATAATATACAAAATATTTAAATATTTTGTATAATTTCTACATGTAATATTTAAATTTTATATATTTATATATTTTATATAAGTAATATATTTATTTTATATTCAATTTTGAACGGTTTTTCAATATCTATTGGATATCAATGTTTCTAATTGGATTCAAATTCAGATATTGCTTGATTCAATTCAAATTCAATCCGCTTACACCCCTAGCCTCTAGCAATCCTTGTATAGATTCCACATCAATTTGACTAGAGTAAAAAAAAAATTAATATATAGAAACACTTGTCATACTAATTATACCAATAAATTATATGTATTTGTCTATTTTATGTAAAACCTTTTCTGAGTTCTTTCTTGAGAATAAAAAAATTTTCTTGTCAAATCAAAACTTTTCATGAGTTTGGTAAGTTATGCATATTAGTGGTGAGAAAATGAGTAGGTTCTACAAGGAACCTTATAGAACTGACCTTAAATCTGCCTTGAACCGGTCCTACCCAATTTGTTACAGGGTAGGGTTTGGTTCCAAATTCTAGGAACTGACCCCCACCCATGCCATCCAAGGTCTAGGGTTTTATCCTACCCAAACCGACCGTGGTGGAGCCTGCCTTGGAATCGAACTTGCCTTGAAATTACCCAAAAATGCTTTTGCAGATGTGAAGATTTGAACCCAAGCACTCATGGTTATAAAAGCTATGATTTAACTTGACCATTAAGTTAATTTATTTGATCATTTGTTTATATTTTAATATTTTAATGTGTACAATAAGTAATATAAAAGGCAATATTTACAAAATATAAATTTAAATTCTTTTGATTAAAGTTACTCACGTTTTTTAAAAACTTATTTTTCTTTTTCTTTTTTTTTGTTTTTGAAAGGGGGGAGTAATGAAAGAACAGGTTCCATGGGTAGACCCTGGAACCACCAAGGCTAGAATTGGCCTTGGAACTGACCTTCACAGGGTAGGCTCCAATTCTAGAAATCTTGAACCTGGAACCAACCCCATCAAACCAAACCAAACCTACCCATGCATATTAACACAATATAATATGTTAATACGTTTTGATAAATTGGACTTCACTTTGGTGTAGGGCCATTATTTGGTATAATGGAAAAATCTTGGACTGGCAAGCATGAAAGCACATATTCAAATATGTGGGCAGCCATTTTATAAGTAAAAATTCCATAGTTTAATTAAGTCTGGGTTGTACCGGTCTACCCCTCCCAAGACCCAGTTTCAGGGAGCAACATTGGGTGGTGGCCTTAGATATCATTTTGGTGTATTGACATAAAATTATATTTGTCATTAATTGGAGTGATCGATGACAAAACTCCACCATTTCAATTTGCTATTTTTCAGCATCAATGTGGAATTATCGTGAGATGTATATATGGAAGTGAGTAGGTAAGGATGAAAATTATGAATGAAACACTCTTTAATATAGGAGTAAATGTTGCACAATGAGCACTGTAGTAGTGCAACTGATCAAAACCAGCTTAACATTACTACTGTAATTTTGTTGCAAGGTTTATATGCTATTTAGTGGTATAAGTTCATCAAAACCTTCTGTGCGTACCATTAAATTTATGTAATTTTAGTTAACAATCTAAATGCTTACAAACTTAGCTATTAACGATGGTTTTATTTTTGTTCAAAAATCCAATACAATCATTTCTTGAATAGAAACATTTTTCCTAAGACAAGTACAGTAAATTTCCTATGAATTTACATAGAGATTTTATTTTCTTCCAATATATACCAAATCGGTCATGCTCATAGTGTTTTTTTAACCCCAAACTTTACTCAGGTGGCAACCTAAAAATTATATTAATAACCAACTAGAATAAAGAAAATTTGTGAAAACTTGGGCGATTTTTTTTTTTGGAAAAGCAAATTGGTCATATTTTAGAATTTATTAAAATTTGTATATTGACAAATATAACCATAATTTTATTTCACAAAGTATAATAACATATGCATTCATATTTTTTATACCACTAGTAGATGTGCACGTGCGTTGCATGTGGAAATTTTAAATTATAATAGAAATTATTATTATTATTATTATTGCTATTATATTTCATTTCCATTATAAATAAACAATTATTTTTATTTGATATGATGAATATATAACATTAGAAATACTCCAAAATGTTTTTGATAAAATTCTCTATTTTTTCTTTGTTTGTTTTATCTTTTTTAAAAACTTATTATTCAATTATTATTTCACGGGTTTATTCAAAAAGTTGATTCGTTGACCCACCATCTATATAAGAAAATAGTTGTATTTTCAAATCAGTTTTAAATTATATATTTTGTGTACATTATATAAATAAGTTTTACTTATCATACTTAATTTTTGTTTGATATAGTTAATATATAATATTAGAGATGTGTCTAATTTGTTATAAATTTTTATATTTATTTGATTCTTTGTAACTTTTTATTTTTCAAAGATATATTATTTAACTATCACATCATCAGTTAATTAATTTGACCCAAACAACTAACTTATCACCCAAAAAGGAAATTGGTTTGATTTCTTGGTTGGTCACTTTAAATTTTGTATTACATTTCCACCATAGATAAAATTAATTCTTATGTATAATATTTATTTTTGTTTAATATAATAAAATATAATATTAGAGATGTACCCAGTGTTTTATTTTTTATAAATATGTAACATTAGATATGTGCCCAAATTTTCTCTAATTTTTCTTTATTTTTGTGATTATTTGTATTCTATATTTTTAATAATTTTATTTTTTGACTATGATATCATTTCAATTATTGGTTGATTTTAGATTCCTCGTTTCATTTTCATCATTAACAAAAATACTTTAAACATTTTATATTTACTTTTGTTTAATTATGGCATCATTGGCTAACCCATTTAACCCAGATGATTGAATTTCTTACCCACCAACAAGAGAGAATATATGGTTTTGTGTTTAAATTACTTTTCAAAATATTTGTTTTTATATTATTAAAATTAATGTCATGGATTTAATTAGTAAAATTTAATGATAAAAAGAATATATATTAAATATTATATTTAATGAGAGAATATACGTTAGATATGAGACATAATGAGAGAGAATAAGAAAATAGTTTTATTTCCAGTTGCTTTTAAATTTTATATTCCATTTTTCATCAATAGTAAAAATATTTCTTATTTATCTTATTATTATTTAATATGTTGAATGTATGATGTTAAAGATGTTCCCAAATTTTTCTTTATTTTTTATATTCTTTAAAATTTTATCTAATTTTCAATTTTTATTATTTAATTGTAGCAACATGGGTTTGTCCATTTGAGCCAAAATTGTTAACTAAAACACCCCTTATAGTTCCATGAATTTACTAAAACCTACCCTACAGTTTGTGTTTTACTAAAACATCGCCTATAGTTTGCAATCAATTTACTCAATTGACCTTCCATTAGATGAAATTGGAAAATAATAATTTTAACACTAACATACATTCAAATAACTTTAATCAAAAGAATCTAAAAACAAAAATACCATTTTTGCCCTAGTAAAACACGGACAACCACTCTATTTTTCTCTATTTGGCCAATTTTGTTTTCTATACAAAAAACTGTTAAGGGTACTTTTGGAATAAAAAACAATGGGTCCATGCCCTTGAACATTTTCCACTCAGTTTAGGGGTACTTTTGGAATAAACCATGAGTCTATGCCCTTAAACATTTTCCACTTGGTTTAGGTGATCATGTTACTATTTTCATATGGCAAAACATAGGAGTTGTATTAGTAAAATGCAAACTATACAGTAGGTTTAAGTAAATCTGTGAAACTATAGGGGGTGTTCTAGTAAATGACCCTTTAATTTAATAGGAGCATGTAGATGAAATTATGATTTTTTTTCTGAGTTGACTTTAAAAGTATAAGTTTTTATGTTACTGGAATTATTATGTATGGATTTAATTAGTGAAATTTAGTGATGAGAATAAATAAAAATGCCTTGAATCTATGATTCAATGTGGGTGAATGGGAGTTAATACCTTACATAATTTTTGTAATTACATTTTTTGTCCTCACAATAAAGATGAACCCTATTTCAAAAAAAAACTATTTTAGTCAAGAAAAATACCAAAAGCCTTAGAACCTATTTATACATTTTATATTAGTATAGATATAGATTTAAACAAAAAACAGTATCATTTAAGTATTTTATGTTTTATGGAGAATTCATGTGTTTGACGAATCTTTAAATAATTCAGCATCTTATGCGTCCTATTCAGAATTTTAAAATTACATATTTAATATATACATGTGTCGTATGCCCTCAGAGTCTCCTTCAAATTAAAACTCAAAAAAAAGTAAATAATTTTAACTCTAATTAGAAAGGTTACCTCATATCATGCTTAAACTGACAAATCAAACCGGATTTAATTAATTTCAGCACAAAGGTTTTTCACATGGCATTACATTGATTTAGGTATCCATCTTTTAGATGAAGTGGGTTGTTAATCACACAGATGAAACATCATTTTGATTATTTCCTAACTCAATTTAAATAATCTTCTTACCCAATTTACTGGAAACTTATAACTTAAACTTGAAAACGATGTGATTCATATCCTATACGATTCTAGCTGAAACATATCTTTGAACCTTGATTTTGTAAAATTATAAACACATATATTACTATTTTAAATACATAAACAAAGATATAATTTTTCTAATACAGTGTTAATTTTAATAGTTCTGAATTCTTTTGGCATGAGGAAGCTCTGCTCAACGCTTCAACTTTATCACATTAATTCATGACACTCTTTAAAAACAAATGGTTGTTGGAATGATAGAATAGGTTTTGGTAATATTAATTTTTAGTTAGATAAATGGTGGTGCCAGGGCCTGTTGATGTTATAAATTTAAATCTGAAAGTTAAGAAATTCTAAACCATTGCTTTTATATTAAGAAATTCTAAACCTTTATTAGTGTACGGGATTAAGAGAGTTCTCATTCAAACATTTACCTACAGATGTTATTGTCTCTTAGGCTAAACCTACTTTTAACCCCCAAATTTATTCTAGGTGTTAATGGATTGCCAGGGAAATTCATATTAAATGAAAGACAATTACAGCCTATGGGGGACTAGACCCTGCCCCTTCCACTACTTACAAAAGCATCTGACTCGGCCTTAGGCCTGCAATCTATCACCTGACACTAATACTAGGCAAGGCAGTTTCATTTCATGGAAGCCCATTACTCACCCTTGGCAGATTCCATTGAGTCAAAGATTATGACAAGTTAGGATTATGCACCAAATTTCACAAGGGATTCAACTATTTGATTCCCTCCTCTAAAGCCGTGATGACCAATTACTATCTACACCCTGTAAGGCTTTCCATATTCTGTTGCACCATTATTCTCTTATCATCCCTGGAATTCTTTTATCTTCTCTGTATGTGGATTTGCCTGTTTATTCAATCTTCCCCATAATCCCCTCCCACCCAATAGGGCTCTAGCTTCTGCCTTACTATTTATTATGTTCACCCACGAGCAAATACTGCAATCATCTCACAGTTCCAACCCAACCTCTTATTAATATTCCCCGACCACCACTTATACCTGGGCCGCCTCTTGTCGTACCATCCACATTTAGCTCTTGTATGCGCCCATGTGGGGTTTCTGCCCTCTAATCAAATGATCTTAGGGTCTCTGCCTTGACTTACTGTGTGACACCTAAGCTTTGAAGAGCTTCTCCTTCAACAACCAGCCAATTTGCTCCCTATTTGATTATTTTCTCAACAACCACGGCTATAGCATGCCAAACCTCCTTGTATATATACTTCAGAGTTTATTCCTTCCAAATCTCCTACATGATTAGAGCAGATTTAAATATAATCACTATATATTAATTGGGTTAATTGGTTACCATTTTAGCTCAACTATACCAAAACAAGCGTGTTCCTACTTTGGTAGTAATCCACATTTTTTGAACCGAAGTTGCAGCTGCAGCAAGTGCATCATTCTCCTCGGTAGAAATTCCTGTGTATTGATGGAACCAGGTATGATTAGAGATTTTCAACAGAAGTTTTGGATGCCGGCCATACCCATCTCGGGAGGATTTGACTGAGAACTCACCGCTTGATGATGAGAACTCACTCTGGGTTCCCAAACATGATGAGCTTAATTAATGGTTGTTGGAATGAGCAATTTGGTTTTGAACTTGGATTGAGAGTATATCTTCCAGTCGGTTCATCCATTTCCAGATTTCATCCAACCTTAATACATCATGATTAATTCTTGCCTCTGGAGTTTGTTTATTATTTGATGTTTCCTACCAGCTCATGTAGTCCATGGGAGTATAATTTATCGAACCAGAAGCTAATTTTACTCCACCCCAACATCCATAGGGAGTGTTTTTCGACTATGTGTCAAGTGATTCAGTAATATTAATGGCTTTCTATCTCTAATTCCTACCCAGCTCTTGGTTTAGAAATCTCCAATGTTTCTGTTTCACATATTTCGCTCTCTGTATCATCCTTGTCCAAACTGAATCTGTAGTCATAATTTCCTTATTCGGAAGCTCCTCATCATAACATCCTCTTGACTGCAAATTCCACCAATCCGCCTACAATATCTATCCGGCCTACAGATTTTGTGGCGGCCAATCAAACTGTGTTTCGGACTTTCATCGTTATTTCCCAAGTAAAAATCAACCATAAGGGACTCCACCCAACTCAGAATTTGTGAAGGTCTACTAGATAGCACTGTTTTCTGAGAGTAGTTTTGCTTGCCAAACCTCCATCTTTTTTGTAATCTTGCACTCCCCCAAGATACCATCCAGACTTTGGGAGCTGAAGTGGCTGAATTGAAGGACTTGTTTGTCTTTTAGTGCATAAATAACTAAATAATAAAATATTTTCAAGGGTGTACATTATTCAACCCACTCCATTTTCAGCAATTAAATAACTCCTGCTTAATAACTTTTTCATTAAAGGACAAAGCAACAAGTCATTCAGTTCACTTCAGTTGTTATCAAACGATCCCCTTTATCTTAATTAATAGGTGGTTGCAGAAACTATACATGATTACTTACTTTACCCCTTTGCAGTTGACACTTTTTTCGGTGGTATAAATTATAGCTCTTATTGTTTAGTTGTATATATATATATATATTGTTTACTTGCCCAAAAGTTAGGGGTGAAAAAAAAAAAAAAGTCAAAAACCGAATCAATCAGTATATATATATATATATATATATATATATTTTATATATATTTATGTATATTATATATTATATATTATATTATAAATTAATAAATATTCATTATATATATAAATATATATATATTTATTTATATAGAATATAATATTTTATATATATTTATAATTCTTTATTATATATTTATATATTTTTATAATATATATTGTAAAAACTAAAAAAATGAAAAACTGACAAACCAAACGAACAATTAATCGACTGGCTTCAGTTCGATTCTGGTTATAGGTTTTCCAAAAACCAGTAGTACAGGATTGATTCTAAAAAATGCCCCATGGTTCGGTTAACTGAACTGTGAGTACCCCTACGTACCCAAAGCTTCTTCTCTTGAACCAGTTCAAGATCTTTTTTTTTTTTTTTTTTTTTTTTTTTTTTATAAGAACAACCAACCAGTTCAATCAAGAATTTCATTAGGCTAATTAGAAGAGAGTCATGTTACAGTGTAAAATTTATGATCATGTTATACCATGTTTTGCATCCATATTGAGTTTTTATATATACCTTTAAAATTGCAAATTGTATATTTATAACTTCCAAAAATTTGTATCAGTAGGATAAAACTACATAGATGATGTGGATATATAGGGGTGTAATTAAACAGGTGGCAATCCAAATGGCCCTTTTATCTGATGGTAGAGCTTCCTTAATTGACCCAACCAATATTATGTTTTAAGAAGTCAATATAATTATTTTATATTTTCAATTGAGGTATATTATTAATTTAAAATATAATATAAATATTGATAGAGGTTAGGGGTAAGAGTTGATGAATATTGAACCGGAAGAGCTAAGTGACTCGGGAAGGAGTCACTGGATTCAGCTGTGAAAATTAAACGAAATACCACAATAACTCTGGGATTTTTTTATCCTTTATATGGAGATTAACCATTAATTAATCCTATATATGAAGGTGTAATTACTCTGAAATGACTAATTAATAGGCTTCTAATAAAGATCAGTGCATTTTTAATGTTCTTAATCATGCCTTTCTTTTATTTAATTAAGTGAAAAGAAAGTCCAAGCTAAAATACACTACTTCCAACAAAATAGCTGAACTTAACAAATGTTTTCAAACCATCACTGACCCAGACGGTCGAACCAGCAGAAACCTGACTGAGTGAGTGCCTTGTCAATTGTTGATAGGTTTAATGGATTATTGTTCGAGAACTGTTAAGCAGGACCATTGAACCTGCAACTTGGACAGCTTTCCAGATTGGCGTCCAGGTTGAAAGAGAAATCCTGGCACTGGCTATAGTGGTTCTGGAGAATGGATAGAGAAGACAAAGGTGGCCTGTTACGTTTCATTATTTAGGACGTTCAACTTAATATTCTGACTAAAACAATGGTCCAATCCAGGCATCTTACATGAACGTAGAGAACTCCAATTTTGGAGTTTATTGTGAGGAAGTGGCTCCAAATATTCTACACACTATCAAAAGAATTTTGAAAAACAGTGAATTTCCTAAGTGATTTTATAACCTCTGAAAGATTACAAGTTTCATGTGAAACACTTCAAATAGAAAGTACAACTCATATACTTCTCATATATATATGGTGTAAATGAAATTGGAGATTTTGTTTGTTGTTGTTGTTAGCCCAGTGTTATTTTACTTATTTCTATTTAGCTTTAATTTTTGTCAGTTTGTTTTCTTCTGTCTAGCTAATAAAAGCATAATAGTAGATAAAAAGTACCATTTTGTGCTCATTCTGCTTCCTTGTCTATCACCTTCTTCTACTTTGATTTAGTTTTAGTTGTTGTATATATTATTAAATTTCCATTCTGTTAAATAGTTAGATTGGAATCCTTTTATATATTTTAGGATTTACATTAGAACATTTTTTTCTACTTTATTGTTTTTTCTTTTCAAGTCCTTAATCTGCTTCATAATGCCTAAGAATCATGCAGTTAAATTGGATATACATATATATATATATATATACATTATTATATCACTCTCTTGACTATAGAATTAAGTGAAAGATTTTATTTTTATTCTACAAAGTTACAGGGTTGAATAGAAAACTAATCCCATCAAGTCCTTGAGATTAATAGCTGCTCTTCATTTTTATTTATCATCACCAAAAGAAAACCATCTTCTCACTTTCTGTACTGAAGGAATTTGGTGCCTCTTCTTCACAAATCCTGAATTAACTAATTCTTAATTAGAACCAAGAAACATAGAAACATGTGGCTGACTAGTAGCAAGCACCATGATCAAGTATCATTATTTGCACCAGATGATCATACAGATGAAGTATAGAAAGAGGATGACATTATCTAATGATGATGCATGATTATAAATTTGTCCTGCATTCTTCCAAACTCTCAACAAAATTTAAATATAATATTGTAAGAGTACTGTTTGAATGCTTTAACATGGTCACATCATTCAAGACAAAAAACGATGGAATGCATGCACTTCTATATAGCCATTAGCCATTATAAAGCAATGTGAATGAAGTTATTAGCAGAAGAATGTATCAAGGAAAATATTCTAGGTTGAATGAAGTAAAGTAGTAAACAATAATATAAGTGCATTTATGGATGTCAATCAAAATTCAATTAATTCTGTTCAAAATTTTGATGAGGACCCATTTGATTACTTCGTCACTTAGATTGAACAACTTCAATCTTTTCTAATCTCCTTCGGGTGAGGCAAATCTTGGATTCCTTTCCTTATTTAAACTCCCCCACTCCCACCTTCTTTCTTGGACCCAAAGAATGACAAACAAGACAAAACAAAAGCAAAGAGATAAAACATGTTCAATACTTCATTGAGATTACACTCATCTGTGGGCTAGCTCCCTTTTCTTACAATCTAGTTAGAATTTTCAACAGCCTTACTGAAACTTTAATATTGGCATTAATCATTGAATCACCTTTTGACACGAATCCAACCATCAAATGGTGAACTCAATCAATGAAGGGGAGCTGGATACTGGAGACTCTCCCATGAACCATGCCTAAAATAGAAAGGAAGTGCTAGAATATAACAAACCCACAAGAACAAAGTTGATCATCAAGGTGTTGTGGGCGTTAGATTATGATCTATCAAGATATGTGCATCAGAAAAAAAGCTAAAAGTTGTAGAGAAAAAAGAAAAGGAAAAGGTGAAACGACTCATCACAGGACAAAAAGACCATGTGACATCACTTCTCCTTTTTGTGATGCTTCATTCAGTTTTTTTGACCCGATCTAGTAGCTACATCAAACATACCTATAGATAACAGTTCCTCCTTGTTTATCATGCTTCCCCTCGTACTAAGTAATGGAGTAATCAGTAATACAAACATAAGATATTATGTTGAGTAAAGAAGATAAAAGAATCAAAACAAAACTTGAATTCTAAAACAACTATTCTCATTTGGGATGATGGTATAGACCATGGCTTCGTACCCCTTTTTCAGATAAAAAGAATTTGATAACAGTTACTAAATATGCTAACAACAAAGAAATCAAATGATATTCATTAAGTTGTGTTTTGGCACACGAAAAATGTAAGAAAAGTAATGATTTACCTGGAAAATGATATTCATCAATAGGAACATTCTTAAGTTTTTCTGGTTCTTTTCTCAAATTACATGGATTAAGAGGACCAGTCTCTACCTCGAAAATAACTTATAAGGGAAAATCAGTACTCAATATTGGAAAATTTGAAAGATACATACTTATTTTTCTACTTATATTTTGATGCTTCTGTACCTTACCACCCTCGTCAAAAAAAAAAGAAAAAGAAAAAAATATTCATTTTTGTTCATCTTACATGCAACCAAACTGACCCCTAAAATATAGGGGTTAACACAACTCTGACAGTAGTCAGTTTGTGATTTCTATCAGTCTTCAAAACAAGGAATATCTTGGCCCAACTTCTCGAAATACGTTTTTCATTTTTTTCTGTTCTCAATTTTCTTTTCCGGCATAAAAGTATGATCGATCGTATCAGTTTTTTATTTTATTTTCTCTTTGGAAAAGATTAATGAAGATTGGTGGTGATGTGGGGACATCTTATTTTTTTCATATGTTTTGATAAGCGGGTATAATCTTCTGTTAATAGATAAAAGTAACCTTCTTTTATTTTTCTTTTTTTGTTGTTTTCTTCCTAAAGATGGCCTCTTAAGTTCTGGGAGCATGCGAAATTTAACAAAAATACGTTGTGCTCAAATCAAAACTCGGAATAATATATAAGACCCATAAGGCTTCCCTATGTTGGAGTTGATTGTTTCCTTCCTTTCTTTAATTATACATCAATTTTAGTTTATTTTGTTCTGTTTGGATTTGTTGAGCTACGCCTATTTTATTGATATGCATCGTTCTGGAATGGCCACCTTCACTAAGGTCCTAAAAACATCTATGATGTTTTTCACATGGTTTGTATCAGCCTAACTGTGGCCCTTGAGTCCATTTATCATAAACAATTGCCCCTAAAATAATTGTCCTTCACCCTATAATAATAGGCCCATTTATCATAAATTCCTTTGGCATGTTTGGTGATAGAAGCAAAAGTAAAAGTATTAATGCATTTCCTAATATGGAAAATCAAATATTAAAAAAAAAATTGATCTAAATGGTATAAGCCATCAAATATTAGAATGGAATACCCATATCACCAATTGCCAGAATGAATTAGCCTGAATTTCCTAATATCAGGGTTTATACTTCATAGCAGTGGTTTCAAAACCAGACCAGACCATACAGTCGGACCAGAAAAATCGGGAATCAGTACAATTTCATCTCAAAATTGCTTTGTAGCAAAAGAAACCGTTAATTTGATTAACAAACCGTTAACCTAGGTGGTCGAACCATTGATCTGGACAATGGTTTTTGACCTTTTTTCATTTTTTTGTCAGAGCGGACCGTCCATTCAGATCAAATGATCGGAGACCTAGAAACCGGATCCAAAACGATTCCCTGTTAAATCCGGTTTTAAAAACCTCATGCTTATTTGAGCTTGGGGTTTTCTATACACTTCTTTTTGTTATTAATCAGCAGGCTAGGAGGATTTTAGGGTTGTTGATTATGCGTCCCTGAAAGTCGCTTTCACTAGCTACTCTCCATATTATGTAATGTTGAGCTTTTGGGCTGTATCCAAGTTAGCATGGAGTGTTGAATCAGGTTGAAATATAATTCGGTGTTTAAAATTCTTGAAAGTGACAACATCGATGCATTCATGCACCAAGTTGCAATTAGAAATGGTACAAGAAAGTAATGTCATTCACTAGAGAAAGTTCACTAGTGGTTAAACTTAAGCTGCACAAAGCTCTTGTCCTAATTCATCAAACGTTAAGTTGGGTCCTAATGCAAGTCAAGGTTGAGACTGTATCTTAGGAGTTTCCTGGTGCATAGGCTTAGCTTTCATAGCCTCAGTAGGGGTGGACATGGATTGGATCCATCAAATTCTGTCAGATTTATATAGGTAATGTTGAAGTCAAGCCTAACCCAGATTTTGAAATTAACAACTTTGGCTGTTAACCTCAAAGCTATCTTTCACTTTCTAGATCTTCAATAAAGAAATTATAAAGGAAGATAGATTGAAGAAGAAAGAGAATACATATTCAATTAATAATGAACAAATGAGAAGCTCTAGCTAGCTACAGACATTACCTTACCAACTGACCCACCATGATTAAGTTAATTAGAACTTCAAATCAAAGCAGAGCTCATCATACCTTGCTGCTATGCATAAAGTAAAACAAAACTAAATCCTTGTAATTAATACACAGATTTTGGTAGTCCAAAACCCAATTTTCTTTTGCTTTCCTTCGACTGTGAATGATTTATATTGTTGTAGGGATCGATTCATCTAACTAGATATCGCTGAATCAAGAGTCTTCAGTCTTCACCTTCTTAATATTTAAACATTTAAGCAAGTTCTGGGATCCCAAACCGCAACTACCAGGCCTGTACCCAGGAAGCTTTTTTAAAATTGAACTGAGTTCTGGCCTAGTAAATAAACAAATAAATAAAACTTCTTAGATGTTGTTGGGAAGTAGAATATTCTTTAAATCTATCAATTTTTATTAAAAATTAAATTTAAAAGCTCTAACTAACTTTTAACCCTTTTTTTAATTAAACTGACTAACGTACCACACCCATCAGCTCAGCTCACCTCACCGCAGCGTTCTCTGTCCGTCTAGTTAGTTGTTGCCGTGTGGACTGAATAATTTGGAGAGAAAACAAAGTGGCGTATAACATTAGTAAATGCAGTACGTAGCGAGAGAGAGGGAGAGAGAGAGAGAGAGAGAGAGGAGTGAGGGAGGGAGAGAGAAACAAGAGGAAAAGATGAGATGAGAGGGTGGGATGGAGGAACGAGTAGTCAAACGTCAAATCGGAGGTCTTCAAATCATAAGACAGTCAGTGATGCGTCAATCGATGGGATTTGTTATATGTGGGGCAAAACAATAGCTTTCTTTCACTGCTAGACGCATAACCAGTCCCCTCCACACGTGCTACTCATTTCACGTGCGGTGCAGCCACTCCAGACCACCCCTCAAATCGAGGCACGAGTCCCCATGCCACCTCAGGCACAACCCACACGCTCCCCAAAGCTCCAATCCTCCATTCTCTCTCTCTCGAATATTTTAGTCTCCACACATCCAATTTCTTTTGCCATGTTGTATCTCTCTTGGATCAATTCAAAAACTTGAGAATGACTTTTGTCTGCCATGGAATTACCATAATGCCACAACCCTCTTCGTATAATTTCTCTTTTGTTTATTTTCCAATATTTAATACTCTTCCAGCAAGCTCCAAAACTTAAATTGAGATCCTGTTCTTCGATGTTACTGAGCTTTTTCTTTTATAAATGTTTGGGATGAAAATGAAACTTAAAAGTTTGAAAACCAGAAAATGTATTTAGATAAAATGAAGAAAAAAACCAAAGAATTAAAAGATACAAAAAAAAAAAAGTCTAACCAGGATGGCATTGACCCGGTTATCCCGGAGCCGGCTACTACTTAATCAGGATAGCATAGTTGGTGTCTTGGTGATTAACCCATTTGATCTTATCCAAAAGGTGATTAATTAACCCATTTTATTTTTGTGGTTACCCATTCTTGTTAGAGCCTCTAACAATATAATTTATTCAATATTAGATGAACATAATTTGGACAATTTAGAGTGGAGGGATTAATGAAAAGCTAATTTCTACTTTATGTGCACTGAAAAAGATTTCCTAATCAACTCAAAGAAAATTTTGAATACTGTAGAAAAATCCTGCAACCCACGTTAGGTTACCCTTACTTGAATTGGAGTTTTTTCTTTCAGTTAATAAGCCAATAAAGTTTTAAACTTTTAATGTAAAAGTTGTCCATATATATGTGTTATATATGTATGGATGGATGCATGCATTTATGCATGTATAAGACATGACATTTTGCTATTTGGTATCAAACAGATTAACATTTTGTAACTGCTAACATCTCATGTTAAAAATTTGTAGAAGAGATAAGGGCAGGTTATATAAATAGACACCAAAAGTAGGGCAAATGCAAGGAAATCCTTTAATTTTCTTCTATCTGATTATTTCTTTTCCTGCCCATTATTTAAATAGCAGAGCCGCCCATCATAGCCACCCAAATTGCTCTCTCTCTCTCTCTCTCTCTCTCGCAAAATATCTCAGACACCACAACACACAATCGAGAGATTCTGAGAAGAACAACGGTTCATGAGAGAAGAAAGAAGAAAGATGAAGCGAAGCCTTGCTCTCTCCTCCCACTGGGTCTCTATATTATCCTGGTCTGCTTCTTCCTAAACTCCACCCAGTAACCAGCCAAACCACTATATCCCGACCTATCTCCCTATTGAGCCAGTCATCTACCCCAACCATGAACCTAGAGGATTCCTTCAAGTCGCTCTCGCTTGACTACCTGAACCTTCTCATCAACGGCCAAGCCTTTAGTGATGTAACCTTCAGCGTTGAGGGCCGTCTTGTCCATGCACACCGGTGCATCCTGGCAGCCAGGAGCCTCTTCTTTAGGAAATTCTTCTGTGGGCCTGAACCTCCCGCAGGGATCGACCCCGTAGGAACACGAATGAACTCCGCATCCTTGTGCTCGTCGCCGAGAGGGGGCAATTCTCAGGTCATCCCTGTGAACTCCGTCGGTTATGAGGTGTTCTTGCTGCTGTTGCAGTTCTTGTACAGTGGACAGGTCTCCGTCGTGCCTCAGAAGCATGAACCAAGGCCTAATTGTGGGGAGAGGGGTTGCTGGCACACCCATTGCACCTCAGCCGTTGATCTCGCGCTCGAGACGCTCGCTGCTGCTCGATCTTTCGGAGTCGAGCAGCTCGCATTGCTCACTCAGGTCAATTCTTAATTTCTTATGTTCACTAGTCTGCTCTCTCTCTCTCTCCAAATCCGGATTATAGGAAAATTCTTGGGATTGATTTTTGGCTCGGGACTAAAATTTTTCAAGTGGGAAATTTTTTTTTTCTTTTATTTTGCTGATCTGTTGTCGTTTAAATTTTATTTTTGATAAAGTGAGTGGGTTGGATTTTGGTCAGCAATCCAAGATTTTGTGTGTTTCTAGCCATCTTTTTCTTCCATTTACAGCAGTTAGATTTGATCTCACAGATATTTGGAGCTTTTCCCAAACTGGGTTTTCTCAGTTTCGCTAGAAAGAGATCCAGGTTAATTTTGAATTCATGTTTCCAATCTTTCAGTCATGGATGTGTCTCTTCGTATATATAAATCTGTAAAAGTCTAGATTTGGCATTTTGGTTTTGTTTCATATCACATGTGTAACTGATCTTGATTTCATGAAGCTTTCTCCTTTTCTGTAAGATTTCCTCGAATTGGGTTCCTCCTATTTTCTACTGAACAGACATGACCTTCTAAATTTAGATCTTGATCTCATCTAGTCCTCCACGCGAACGAGTAATCACACCAACTCTCCCTCTCTCTCTCTCTCTCTCTCTCTCCCCCCCCCCCCCCCCCCCCCAGCCGGGGTAGAGCAAACGAAATCTTCCTGAATTCAACTTTCCTCATTTAGATGAACAGCAAGAATGTTATAAATATGGGCCATAACTATTTTTTTTTTATGTTCTTTTCTGTAGAATAACTTGTATCTTACCTCAAAACACATTATTTATGAATTAAGACGAGTGTTCTGAAGCAGCTTCCCCTTGTATATGGTTTCATATTTTATGTCACTGAAGATATATAAAATTTTTCTACCATCTTACATTGCTTACTGGTTGCAGAAGCAATTGGCTAGTATGGTGGAGAAGGCATCAATAGAGGACGTAATGAAAGTTCTGCTAGCTTCAAGAAAACAAGAGATGCACCAGCTGTGGACTACTTGTTCCCACCTAGTCGCGAAATCCGGCCTCCCACCTGAAGTCCTTGCCAAGCACCTACCCATTGATGTTGTGGCCAAGATTGAAGAGCTCCGCCTCAAATCCTCCCTCCATCGCCGCTCCCTCATGCCTCACCACCACCACCATCACCACCACCACGACCTAGGAGCAGCAGCAGATCTCGAAGACCAGAAGATCCGACGCATGCGTCGTGCCCTCGATTCGTCGGATGTGGAGCTAGTGAAGCTCATGGTGATGGGAGAAGGTCTTAATCTTGATGAAGCTCTTGCCTTACACTATGCTGTCGAGAATTGTAGCCGTGAGGTGGTGAAGGCCTTGTTAGAGCTGGGTGCCGCGGATGTCAACTACCAGGCTGGACCAGCCGGCAAGACCCCGCTACACATCGCAGCTGAAATGGTATGCCCGGACATGGTGGCTGTCCTACTGGATCACCACGCCGACCCCAATGTTAGGACAGTCGATGGGGTTACGCCGCTCGACGTTCTCCGGCAACTCACTTCTGACTTCCTCTTCAAGGGGGCCGTCCCTGGGCTAGCTCATGTTGAGCCTAACAAGCTGAGGCTTTGTCTAGAGCTCGTTCAATCAGCCGCTCTCGTAATCTCTCGTGAAGAAGGCAATGAGAATCCTCCCTCCTCCACCCATATCTATCCACCGATGAGTAACGATCTTAACAGCAACAGCAGCAATAACAACATGGTCAGCCTAAGTCTCGACTCGAGGATGGTTTATCTTAATCTCGGCGCTGCTGCCGCTGCTCAGTTGGGATGTAAGATGGATGAGGAAGGTCATAATGGACACAATAACCAGAGACAAGCCATGAACCGGCATGGAGGATCGCAGGGTGGTTGTGACCCATCGATGTACCACTCTCATGACTACTAGCTAGCAAAAAACTATATAAGCATCCGAGGCTCTTCGGGACGAGCAATGTCCATTAAAGTACTAATGGAGAGTATCAGAGATTACATCTTCTTTGCCATTCCTCTCCCCTTCTTACTCTTCTCTCTCTCTCTCTCTCTGTTCTTTCTTCCCTAGTGGGTGCTTTTCATTTTTTGTAGGGTTTTGATCATGATCATATGAAAGTGCAGTGCCTCTGGACATGGATTTTTCTCGTGGGAGGAGACAACGGGAATCTAAGTTTGCTCTGAGTGATGGGAGGAAATGCAGGTCAATCTTTTCAACCCGGCCTGTCAACTCCTTTTGTATTTATTATTATCTATTATCATGGGCTATTAATTGTGACTTTTTATTTTCTTGTCCCCCACCAACCTTTCTCTTATATATATAGAAATGAATATAATATGATTTATGGGTAAAATTTGTTCTTATAATTAGTCGGTTCATATATATATTTTCCATCTATGGTACGACCAACTACAATTTCTACTAATTATAGCAGTGGAAATTAAGCCTATTGGAGATGGGTCTTCTGTTATGTTGATTTCTTTTATTGGTGCGGTTGCTTAATGTATTTTTAAGGGTTTGTTTGGATATGGGTATTGCATATCCTAATCAGGGAAATGAGCTGTCTCTTCCCATTCTCTCCCCCCTCTTTTAATTTCTCTCCTTTTTCACACATGACTTCACAAGAAACTTTGATTCGATTTTGATCTGGTTTTATTAAAAACAAGTCATTCGGCTATGGACAAATCGATAGGTTGTCTTGCATGAATTCAACACTGAGGGTGACTACACGACATACTTGATGTATTGGCAAATATCTAATTCTGGATTCCCTCCATGTAATCCTCTTTTTTGTCCCCCCTTAATTAGCCCTTTCAGACCTCTTGCATGTATACATTCAACGGTTAATTAACAGCTTAAGCCCTAGGATTCCAATACATATTTCTGTCTACCCTACTGGTCTAATCCTTGAGCTCCATATATAATAACCATTGCTATACATACATACATCTGCATCTGGATGATGTTAACTTTGCTCTTATTCCGTAACCAAAACAGTTGGCTCCTTTTTTCCACAATTAGAGAGAAGGACAAAGATGGGAGAACATGAACAGATGCCATGAGAGATTAGAATTTTATAATAAAAAGAATAAAGGATAATCTCTTCTATTTGGAAACATTAGTCCTGTTCTAGTAATTTTTTCTTGGTTATTCATTTTGAGAATTTTGTCCTTTCCTCAACTTCTTCATGTGGGTTCCCACTGAACACAAGATGCTAATTAATCCTATAAATAAGCATAAATAGTCATCAAGTTGCATTACTTAATTAAACCGTATATGGATAATGTGTTTGTTACTTGCAGCAATGTTTAGCACTATCATGTGCGCCCATTCATGTAAACCCATCCTGATTAGATTGGATGGAAGCATGGATGTAATTGGTGATTCACAGAAATGCCAAAACAACTCAAAATTACAAACAAATTCTATCTCTAACCAATGAATTAAAAAATAAAAATAAAAAAAAAACTCAAAATTAACTACCATAACCCTATGCAAGCTTGGCTGTATTATTACTTCATTAAGAAACTCTTGGAACTATTATTTATTATCTTATTTTCTTAGTAGTTTTTTCTTTTCTTTTTGTTCAATTTTGTTAGTAGTTGAATCATTATAAGTTTAGCGTAAGCATGCAGCTATATTAACATACCTGTAGACTGCAATTTAGGTATCCAACAATAACCAATGTTTCATTTTGGTTAATTATTGAAGAACCTGAACGTCTGTCATGCTTAGAGTTTAACTTCATGGGTGAGGATACTGGCATGAATGATTGTTTTTTGGATGAAGCTACTTCATTGACAAACATTCACATAGAAAACACATTCTGATAGAATAAAATTTAATGATTTTCCCATCTTATGTCATTACACCATAAGATATATTATATTATATTATATATATCATGTAACGCCACAATGGGCTTAATAGCATATACATTATATTAGGGTGCATTAGTCAGGGAAACTATCAATAAACCACAAGTCTATAACATATAGTAGTGGATTTGATTGTATAGTAGTGCACTATAGTGCTGTTTTTGACATACTCAGAAGGTTATATATTGCATAGCTATTGAAGGATGCATTTAAATGAGTAAAATTAATCTAATCTATGCTTCATGGTGGATTGATTGACATCTTGATTCTGAACAAACATGTTTTTCAAACCGTACATGGATCATGCCATTTAAATGAGTAAAAGTTTTATTTTCAGTATTGTCTCAGTTGTGGATAACAATTTCATATTATATATCATCATCTAAGCATTCTCCTCCTCCAAATATACAGATTGTTAAATGTATCTTGGTTCATCATTCTTTTTGGTTTAGTCTCATATCCATTATGGGCTCTTAAATCTTTTCTTACCACTTCAACCCATAACCATTTTTCTCTACCATGGTTCTTCCAAATCCTTCAATTTATAACAGATTATTTCTTCATAATCAGCATTAATTGTAGATTGTCTTCTCTACACAAGAGAACTTTGGCTCCTATTAAATTGGGTACAATCACTTTAATTTACACAGTGGATGTTAAAGCCACCTCGAACATTCACTTTTAATTCCATCTTTTCTATTTTCCTACTCATCCATCTCAAAATTGCATTTCTACCACACCCATTTTTGGATATATGTTATTCCTTGACTTTTCAACACTTGCTCCATATAAAAAAAAAAAAAGAAAAAGAAAAAGAAAAAGCTGACTAAGGCATCAATAGTATGTGAACCCTTTAATAATCTAAAGCATAAGACACCTCCATAAATAGTCTATATTTACAACCATGTACATGTATTTGTAGTGCATATCCTACCATTAGTGCAAGTGATGCTTTTATTCCCCCCACCCTCCCCCATTTGCAGTATTATGACATGAACTTTGTAACCAAAAATTCCTTTTCTAATTATGAACAAATATTGTAGATGGATGTTTGTGGTAATTCTAAAGCTATATTCGTCTATCAGAAGTATTGTATTGATTTCCTTAATTGCCTGTGACTTCAATGTTGTATTTCTGCAATGTTGGAGAATATGTTATCTTGGGGTTAAGACATGATGTGTAAACTTCTACGATCTATCATATTGGTTTATTAATTAATTAGTCTTCCATGATCATGTCCACCAATCACTTCACATCTTTGGAAAATAGAGAGTTTCAGATGTATTACTTATATTCTAATATAATAGCATGAAAAGAACATACAATGTCTAGTTTTGTGTTTTCATGTGTTTGTGCATGATATTGATTGATGGAAGTTTTAAAAGGATTATTGCACAGACAGCACTACGAAATTCAGAAACCAATGCCATTAAAGTGATTTTTGTCCATCAAAATCATGGATGTGATAGGGCCCTGTAAGCACCTAAATTTCAAAAATAATTTAGGCCCCACAGTCACCACATCTCTCTCCCTCTCTCTCTCCCCAAAGAAAAATAATGGAGAAGATAAGAACCAGCAACTTCGGATGAAGGAATTTTTTCCACACTAGAGGCCTAGTGGATCTCCTTCAAGACACGAATCCAGGATTAAAAAATGAGCTTCTTTTTCATTAACAGATAAGTTTGTTATCTTCTAAGCTTTTGGTTTCTTTCATTCTGCCATTTAGGGCAGCAACATATATATAAAAAGAAAAAGAAAAAAAAAAAACAGTAGGGAGTTATAGACAATTCTTATCTTTCATTGAACTTTGTTATAGAACCATTCAACCTAAAAGCTTTAGCTACTTGAATAAGTTTTTGTTCTCTAACACACCCCATCACCCAAAAGCCCATTAGGCTTGAAGTATGGACAAAACACATGGCCAAGCTTAAGCTGTTTGGTCAGATCCCTGAATTGGTTTTCATTCTCTATGTATTTATTTATGTTTATCTTTAGACTACGTACTGACATATTATTACATGACCCATTTATTTACTATTAATCAATGTGCATAAAATCTAGAAAATAGTATCTTATGATTTAGCTAAATTGAAACAGAAAGTTGATGAAAGCTTTAAATAATTTAAAGTTGATGAACATTAGCTATCCATGCATCTACCAGGTCACCATCCCAAAGACATTTTAGTTTCCATTTTTATCCGTATGCCCTTATATTCCATAGTTCTTCGTCTCTCTATTCTTTTCCTTTGCCAAAAAATCCTTTCAAAGTTAATGAGTAACCTTTCTTTCATACATGAAACTCTTATCCCTCACCTTTCCCAAATTCTTCTGCAGCAATATTGCTCCTCAATCCATAGCATCAATGTCATAGAAACGTACAATTCCTAGCTAGTTTTGTGTGCTTTTATACGATTTTCATTGATGGAAGGATTAATATATCTATGGGAACCTGAAACAGATAGAAAGTACAAATTCAGAACTAAGCCTATTCAAATGAATGTTAAGTTCCAACTATTTTTGTCTAATGGAACTCATGGATGTGATAGGGACCCAGCTTGTACCACTACAGTTCTTTGTGTAGAATTTACAGTGTTAACCATTTCTTTTTGCATCTAAACTTGGATAAGGAGCCATAATCAGTTAGAACTGAAATTTATTAATTCGCTTAGGCTGTATTTGGTTGCAATGCAATTTTATTTACACTAGTACAAATGTTAGGGAGTGCAAATGAAAACAATGCAAATTCAGTTTAAATTTGTTTTGGGTTTTACTTTGTTCAGCTGCAGGTCTTATTTTACTCCCTTTGTGTTGCAATCAAACAAATTAAGGGAAAATTAGAAATAAAAGTAAATCAAAACCTGCACCCAAATCATTTGCACTATCATAGTTTTGCATCAGTGCAAAATACCAAATACAGCCATAGGAACTTTAATGGTTCTATTTGTTCCTCTTCTCTTTGAGATTTTGAGATCTTAGGCATGCACCCAATTAGCTAAGTAAGCAAATAAAAAACTTACTGCGTTCCCTTAGAAGCATGACAAATCCTATCTTTGTATCACTAGAAAAATGTTAGAATCCTTCTAAACACGCCTGAGCTAAGCTTCAACTTATTGAGCAACTATTAATTGGATGGGTTTATCAGAAAAGCAGACTCCCACTTTCTTATTGGTGCAATCCAATAGGAAGGCACCCATAAGAAAGAAGTTTGTGTAGAGGCTCCAAAGTGCAGCTTCCAACTCTGCTGCCACCAAAGCTCGATTTATTGACCAGCGGATTCACGTAGCCACCTGAAGGATGACTACTAAAGGGCAGCAGCCTCATGACTTCGACCCACGTGTATTTGTGTTAAAAGCTTACAAAGCAGGGGTTTCCCATGTTAAAGGGAGCTCTGGTTTCTACAAAAGTCAAGTCTTCTGAGGCCACTCAATTTGCCAGCAGCCTGTCTCGTTCATAGACGCACTAACCCACTAAAAGGAATCGGAGAGAGAGATTTGTCTCGGTGCGTGTTCACGTAACTCTGATAACACACTGTTTCTTCTTCTGTCTATCGCCTTTCGAATCCCGAAGTACAAAGACGTCTCCTGACATGTAGGGGACGACAGAAACAGATCTAGACAGTCCATTTGGATTAGCTATACTAGCTAGTACAATTGGGTTGATGCATGTCATTCGAGGGCTTTTTCGTCAATACACGTGCGAAAAGGACAATACGAAGTGCTTTTAGCTTCAACTTTCAAGGTGTTTCGATCGGTAGCATTTTCCTGTGTGTGTGTTAGTGGCGAGAGGAGTCATTCTTCCATTCTATGTGGTGTGTATAAAGACAGAGGGTCGTTTACGCAAGTGCTAATCCTAGCAGCTTGAATGCGAGTAGACATGCCCTCTCTTGAATCTTGATTTGAGGTGGACGGAGGGAGATAATGGAGGCTTCAGGGGAGGAATTAAATTACATTGGAAAGGGCATCGTTTCAATTCATTTTCGACAGGATTTTGTCCAATCCAATTTGATGAATACTTTGAATTATTTTGTACAGGTCCAATTCAATGTTTGTACTGTCCAATTTATTCAAATTGGTTTTAATTTAGATTTATTCCAATACTATTAACACCTGTTTTTTATTTTCTATGAAGTAATGGACCAATATTTGTTCAATATGACACAATCTAATATAAATCCATTATGGATGGATCAGGTTCAACCCAATCCAATCCAATTCAATAAATACTTTAAACCAATAAATTTGGCTTAGTCCAATTCAATATATCTTATTGGTTTGTTGAGCAAATTGATTTTGATTTGGATGGATCCAACCCAAGATCCGTCTATTGGCACCCCTACTGTAAGTTATTATTGATGGAAATATCCATCTAATTTTATCCTAAACCACTCCCCCCCCCAAAAAAAAAAATAAAAATAAAAATAAAAACAGAAAAAGCAAAATGAAAATACATTTTGAAAAGTAAACTAATTTGATTCGGATTCCAACTTTCTTTTTGGGTCTCAAATTTTACTTTTATTTGCCAATATCAAAAATGAAATTTGCAAATATATACAAGGGAGAACATAGTCCACCTTGCCCCAAACCCAAGATTTATAGATTACACCCTTTTCCAATCTAACGGACCCCGATAAATAAACATCCATCATCACTTTAAATGAATCTAAGGCACACCAACTTTTTCTTCCAAGATCGACTTCTAAATCGCAGAAGGGAGCATAGCACTAGGCCAAATGGTGTTCGCCCTAAAATCATAAAATCACAAGCATATAATTAGCTGAGCCATGAACCACTTAATTACCATCTCTATAGACAGCAATTGCTCTCAAAACAACCCTTGTACAAAGATCTAAAATCTCTCCCCAGAGAGAGAGTAAAGCCAAAGGATTCCCACTTTGTCTTCCATGGTCAAAACACCAATTCTGTATAGTATAACCTTAATTTCCACCTTGCTGCACAAATATGCAAATTCCTTCCAACAAGACCTTAAACACTAAAGTGAAGGAGAATGGAATTTATTGTTTTCACTTTCTCTACAGAAGTACAACAATGTTTGCAGAAGCAATACTAAAAAACTGATAAATGTAATTAGAAATAGGGCTGAGTCATGCCATTTAGTCTATCTCCTTAAAATCACATTTTCATTTTACAATACAGTCAAGTGATTGCAAATCAGTTTTAAAGATGAAACAGCCCACAAGCATCTTATGGACATACACTCGTTTACCAAACCTCCGCGAACCACTAATGATGATGCTCAGAGAAAGTTGAAGAAGAGAGGATTGTGATTGTGTGCATTATTGTCATTGGGTCGACCAACCTTCTATTTATAGAGTGCTCTCAATCACCCGTGCCCATATCCTATCCCGGCTCAGCTCAGCTCAACTGCACATGAATGTGTGTAAAAAGCACACCCAACCCCCTCACATGCACATGTGTGAGACCTTATCATTTACCATGTACATAATTTGACACCTACTTGTAGAGCTTTTGCTTCTGCTTGAGTATTTGCGACTTCACCATATATAGGAATTAGCAAAAGCTAGTATCAAGTTTCCATGAGCTCTAATGATACCACCTCCACTACTGAGACCTGATCCACCATGAGAGGCACCATTAGTGTTTAACTTAAACTTATGAAAAACAGATTTCAGCCATTTAGTAACTATCAATCTCTTTTTGGTAGATTGGAGTTTCTTGCAGGCCCAACACATTAAAAACCGCTCTATGCGTAAGGGTAGGTTGAGGTTGAGCTTTGAAATGGCAAATGGGAGGAGACTCTCAATAAATGATCAGTAACTCTTCTCACGATTGAGGATACTGTACCCTTATGCCATCTAGCTAACACATCTTTCTTTCCACACCTCCCAAAAACTGAAGGCTGGCAACAATCGACTAGTGAAGTCCATTTAGTCAATTAGGCTATGTTTGGTTTGAAGGAAAAGGTAGGAAAATGAAGGAAAATATATCAAAATTAATATAAGATTTGTAAAGATTTTCTTGCCTTTCCTTTCCTTTCGCTACTTTTTTTCTTCAAACCAGACATAGCCTTAATAATACATGTATGGCTTCACCGATGGGTCTCAGCTGTGGATAACCGTTGCCCATCGAATATCAAATTGGCAATTTTGTAATTTTATCTTCATTCCTATCTACCTCGTTAATGGAGTAGCGAGCAAAGTGTTAATACTCGTTTGGGGGATTTTGTTTTAAAACAAAGTTTGAGGGCTAAGTATCACCACCCCTCAAGTACAAGGTGGCAATTGTAATTTACCTTATTTTTAGCAAAACTTTATATAAAAATTGTTGCATAAAATTAAATAACTAAGCATTTTTATTAAATAATTGATTAATTACAAATACGTTTTAGAACTAATTTGTATAGAAAAGAAGAAAATATGCTAAAATAAACAAAAGTAGCTCGTCAAAATCCAAATATATAATAAAACAAAGGGAGATATTAAAGAAGATTTTATTAGTCTATGCCGGCCCTCAAAGTCCAATAGGTTTTGCGTAGTGCTTTTATTATGAATAAAAGAAGTTTTTCATTTACAATCACATGTGTTAATTGGGTATGCTTTTGTTAAATTGTCCCTGATATACATTTTAGGATTATGAAAATGGTTGGAGACAATCAGAATATGGACTAAAATATTCTCAACCAAGGGATAAATTTAGCTAGTTCATCCTAACATGGTTGACAATTTGACATACTTATGCTACCACCAATTTCTAGGGTTAAGGTTCAAAATACGGAGCCTTTCTGATATGCCCTTACAGAAGATATTTCAGGTTGGCAAGTGGTTCAGGGGGTAGACCAACCTTAAACCGATCCCTCTAAACCAGATTCTAAAAAAATAAAAAATAAATAAAGAAAAGTACAGATACAGGCCGATATGCCTATCGATACTTTGAACCTTGGCTAGGGTGTGACCCAAAACATGCGTATGGGTGTTTGGCAACACTGAACTAGGCCATTTTTGGGTTGCTCTTGAACTTTATAATTGGTAAAGTATCTAAGTTGCTGCACATATCCCATCTAGTGATATTTCGTCAGGTTTCAAACTTGTCTGATCTTGATATCCCACTAGTGAGGTGATTTCCTTCTAGAGTCAGTTCCAGGTTATGTTAGAGCAAATGAGGGTGGAATCTAGGCATGTGATCATTGTGATAAAATTTTCACTATATCAGACAGAGAAGATAATGTCTTCTGGGTGCATAAATCTGTCATTTGTGGATGTCACATATTGTTTGAAACCAGTTTTGGAAAATGAATTTTACATTAAATACAAAGTTTATTTTCAAAATTGTTTGAAAAATGACTTTTTTTGAGGTTCCATCAATGTAGCTTGGTTAGTTTATATGCAAATCGGACCGATGGCCCATGGGATTGGACTCTGAGGGTGGCAGAGCCCAATCTCTTAAAGCCCATTTTGGCTGGACCTAAAACAGGCCTAATTCCTAGGGCTGATTCTCCTTGTGAAGGAAACCAAATCGGTTTGGCAAATCCTATCACCTATGGGATAATGATCCAAGAGGAGGTAGGCCCCACTTGTTGGTCTAATTTGAACTCTTATGTGTCCCACAGCTCACAAACCCCCTCTCACTTAGATCTCTGATATGATTAGGAGTACAAAGCTGGTTTAATTAGGAATAGGAGAGTCTTAGTCAAATTGAGACTATCTTCTACTAAAGGAAGATTCTTAGCTAAATTGTGAAGAAGATTGAGCCCATCTCTTTTCAAATTAGATTAGGACTAACTAGGGTTTGGCTAAGGCTTTAAGAAACCTAATTTGAGCCCTAGGTCGTTCTGATGCATTCTTGAGTTCTTCCCTTACAATTTAACCATTATACCTTCAACTAGTCTGAAACGATTATTAGCAAACCTATTGTAATAGGCCAAATTGTTTGAGGCAGTTTGAATCAGCCTTCTTCCTTTCATTGTGATGATTTAATTTGCTGCAAAACACTTCAGAAACTTCACTCAAAAACTGAGGAATTTATTGAAGAAATTTCGTCTTTTAGTGGCAATGGGGTTATTTTTGAATCCATTCATGTCAAGCTTGACTTTGGTCTTTTAGTGGAAAAAAAAAAAACATAAATTTGAAATCGCTATTTGGTGCATCGACCTAAAGGGCTGGTGGGGTTTAAGTGAAGGGCTGAAGTTGATTGGTCAAATGAGAGAATGTTGAGAATGTTGAGATTTGTCAAAATAAAACTTTTGTTTGATGATGGGTCAAATGAGAGAATGTTGAGATGAAATTTGATGGATAGGCAATTTTATGTATCTAGGATCTAATGGAATAAGTGTGGATCAATATATTATCAAAAGGGTGGATTGAGAGATATAGTTCTACTTAGGGTTTTGGCTTATTGCTAATTCATTAATAGGAGGGTTCGAAATGGAATCTTGTTTTTAGAGGGAAATTATGGATTTTATGGCTCAGATCAAATAAGTAGGTCACTTTGAAGTTTTTTAACTTAATGTGTGGGGTTTGGTTATTTGGTCTGAAATTTTTATTATGATTTAATTGTAAGCATCAAATATGAATCTCTGACAGTTGGAGGGTCAAATAAAGTATTTTTGAGTTGAAATTTGGTGCACAAGCATCAACCAAGGTGTTAAGTATCATGGAATTTTTATATCTAGTATAGGATATGCTGATCTCAGCGGTTTTAATTTTGTTCTGGAGTCTTGGCAGTTTCTATAGTTAATCTCATCAAAATTTTGAGTCAGAATTTGGTAGGTGGTTGTATCTTAGTGTTATTAAGGTAGTGTATGTGTCATATTTAATTATGTAAAGTCAAAGTTTGAATATTTTATAGATTAGAATTGTTGGAAGGGGATCTAGTATGACGAATGGTTGATTTGTGAAGATTGGATGTGAATTTCACATCCCAAGGTTTTTGGGTATTTTGAGTTCATTATAATGGTTTGATTTGGCATTTAACAAATGGGTGGTGTCAAGAATAAGGGTTTTGGGTTTTGGCATGTTTTGATGGACTTGGTTGTGTTTTCACATTTTAGTGTGGTATAAGGAGATAAGATGAGGGAATCAAGCAAAAAATTGGGTGCTGAGACTCTATACAACTAACCTAAAGTAAATTGGTTGCATAAATAGCTAATCTACAAAAAACAATGAGGGTCTATTTGGTTCACAAACAAGACCAAAGAACCGAAATCAAAATCCCCTTGAATTGGAATAGGAATCACCTATTCCTAACACCTGTTTGGTTCAATTAGGAAACAAAATTGGACTCTGATTGTTGTTGTTTGGTTAATTGGGAGTTGGAATTGGAAACAACTGAAAATTTTCAATTTTGTACAAGTCTATTTATTAGTTTATTATTACTTTATTGATATTTGATGAATTTATAATTATTGTTTTATTCATACTTTTTTATTATTAATTTATTATTATAAATTAATTAATATCTTTGTATTTATTATTGTTTTATGAATATTTTATTAATATAGCATTATATTTTTATTACTTAAATAAGAATTTTATTATTATTTTATATTAGATTATTAATGTTCTATTGCTTTTGATTATTGTTTAATTAATAATTTATTATTGCTTAATAAATAATATGTAAGTATTTTATTATTACTTTAATTATAGTGTATCCATATTTTTATTCGTACTTAATTATTATTATGATTATTATTAAATAAACAATACCTTTTCTTTTTATTATTAATTTATTAATATTTTATTATAGTATTATTATGTTATGAATATTTTACTAATATTTTGTTAATATTTTAATTATTAATATACTCTTATTTTATTATTATTATTATTACCTTATTATTACTTTCATTATTTGTATTTACATTTTATTTATACTTTATTGTTATTATTATATTTAGTAATTAATATCTTTGTTTGTTATTATTAAATTATCAATATTTTATTATTAATATATTATTATTATATTATTATTAATTTAATTTTTTTTTATTTTGTTAATATTAAGATTTGGGTGGTTTTTTGTCATGAGTTCTTTACTTCTTGGTACTCTAGAATGGGAATCTCATTCCTTGTGGCGGGGAGCTTGGAATGGCCATTCCCCCATATGGGGGCCCGACAATGGGAATCAAAATCCCATTCTTGACAAACAAATGATAAGAATTGGAATGAGCCATTCTGATTCCGGTTCCAGGCATCTATTCTTGGAAAACAAACGTACCCTAAGAATAATAACTATGACCTCGAATTGAGTCCTCAACAACTCAAAGGCTTCTAGAACCTCTAATTTGAGTTTGAAATGAATCTAGACCATCCCCAATAAGTCTAAGAAGAAGATAAACAACTCCAAAAAGATTGACCTAATCTGACTTATCCTCTCCTTAAACTACTTGGACTAGGTTCTAGTTTGACATCAAAGAGGAGTCTTCCCCTGATTTCCTATAAAGAGGGCACGACCCTTTAAGCTCATGGACCTTTGGCTAAACTCTCTAACACCACATTTAAGTTCAAAAGCACTATGCAAACTCATGCAACAAGAAGATTTCCCTAGAGGTGCAAAACTGGAACTCAAAAGAAGGCTAGAAAAATATTGAAAAAGAGACTTCAAGGCATGGATAATAGAGAAGCTACATCAAACATGAGGTAGGCTTTTATTTCCATAATTACATGTTAGTTTTACACATTAAACATATAGCCAGTTAGGAAGGAAATCATTCTTTGCATTCCTTCTCAAATGTCTATGGTTTGCAACTCATTTAAATTTTAAAGTTTAGGTCATGCATATAACTTTATGCATTCATATATCCATTCCTTTTTGCGATTCCTCTTTTAGCTTGATTTCTTCTTTTCAAGTTAGGTTAAACATTATAAATCTCATTTTGTTTGATCAGTTTTAGGTCTTGCTAAAATTATCTTCTTTAAATTTTCTTTCATTAATTCTTTCAGTACATTCATCCATTGTAAGATTTGTTTATCTTTAAATTAAGCTCATGAACCTTTGGCTAAACTCTCTAATCAGCATCTATAGATACCTCTATCTTCATGTGACCACTATTTTTGAAGAGTATGCCTC
Organism: Nelumbo lutea; assembly: GCF_056320005.1. Lineage (NCBI taxonomy): Eukaryota > Viridiplantae > Streptophyta > Magnoliopsida > Proteales > Nelumbonaceae > Nelumbo > Nelumbo lutea. The sequence continues at coordinate 94,129,962 of NC_142685.1, read as the reverse complement.
TCCCTAGACACCTCTTCAAGTAAGCAAGTATCCTTTCCACCTCAAGAAGGTGTGTGGCTCTAGGAGAATGCATGTACTAACTAACAAAATTAACAACATACGAAAAATCCGGTTGTGTTAGGCAAAGATAAAGAAGCTTTCCAACCAACCTTTGATACATGACCCTATCTTCAAGAGGTTTTCCACCTTCTACACTTATTTTATGGTTCAACTCAATGGGTGTGATAGAAGGCTTTACTCCTAACTTTCTAGTTTCTTCCAATAAGTCAATAACATACTTTTTTTAGAGAAAAAAATGCCATGCTAAGATCGAGCTACCACAATTCCTAAGAAATAATGCAATTCCCCTAAGTCCTTCACTTCAAATTCCTAGTGAAAGTACTGCTTAAGAGAGTCAATTTCATTAATATCACTTCCTGTCACTACAATGTCATCTACATAGACAACAAATAAAGTCAATGAGGAGTCTATTTTCTTAAAGAAGAGAATATGATCTAATTGAGCTTTCATATAACCGAACATTTCCAAAGCCAATCTAAACCTATCGAACTAGGCTCTTGGAGATTACTTCATCCCATATAAAGCTTTTTCTAGCCAGCGTACCTTCTTTTCTGCTTTTGTACTATAAAAACCAAGGGGTAATTCCATGTACACCCCCTCCTGAAAATCTCCATTAAGAAATGCATTCTTGACATCCATCTTAAATAATGGCTATGAGAAATTTGCAGCAATGGATATTAAGACTCTGATAGTGCTCATCTTGGCTATTGGTGCAAAAGTGCACCTAAAAGTTTGATTTTGTGCATACCCCTTTTGATTTTGTATATACCCAAGGAAGACACATTTGGCATCTTTGGAATCAAATTTGGAGAGATGAGATCCAAGGATTTGAACAAAATAAGTGCACCCAAAAGTTTTAAGGCGAATAGTGAGCAAGTCCTTGTTTGGATATAGGATGTTGAATGGTGTTTTCATGTCTATAATCTGTGAAGGAAATCTATTAATAAGGTAAACAGTTGTACGGATTGCATCCCCCTTGAAGCATATAAGAACATTAGATTTTAAAATGATGTTTCTGGCTACCTCCAAGATATGTCTATTTTTTCTTTCAACAACCCCATTCTGCTGAGGTGTATGAGGATAAATGCTCTGATGAATGATTCCATGATCTAGGAGATATGAGGCCAAGGGTTTTGCAAAGTACTCCTTGGTATTATCAAATATGAGAATTTTGATCCTAATTCAAAATTGGGTAAGTACCATCTAATGAAAAACCTAGGTCAAAGAAGGGATCTCATCTCAAGAGTGCATAAGGTAAACCCACGAGAAATATATAATCATCAGCAAATAATAAGAAGTATCTATACCCCCATAGCAGGAATATAATATGGTCCCCAAACGTCTGTATGCACAATTCCGAAAGGAAGATTGCTTCTTTTATTGCTCAAAAACTAAGTTGGTCTACAATGTTTTGCAAGTTCACAACTTTCACATCTCAAACTAGACACTTGAACTGACTCAAACAAATTAGGAAATAGACTCTTCAAAAACCTAAAAGACAAATGACCTAATCGGTTATGCTAAAGAATAGTCTGACTCAAAGACTAAGAAATAAATAACCTCTCAACTTCACTCTCCTTCCCTTATGGATTCTCAAGAAGATGAACTTCTCACGGCCAATCCCAATCACCTTCCTCATGTCCAGATCTTGAAAAACACAACGATTAGGGAAAAAAGTCACTAGACAGTTTTGATTCTTAATAATACTGCTAACTGAAAGCAAGTTAGCATTAAGCTTAGGGACATGCAAAAATGAGGATAAAGAGATGGCATCAAACAGTCTGATGTTTCCCTTGCCAAAAATAGGCACGAGGGAGCCATCAGCAATAGATATTGTCTCTACTAGAAGATAGACAATACATGGTAAACAAGGTGGATAAACTGGTCATATGGTTAGAAGCACCTGAATCTTTTACCCAGAAGGGTCTAGTGTTACCTAGGGCTGATGTATGATATGTTGTAGCTCTTATACCTAAGTGAGCAAAGGTTGAAATGGGAGTAGGAGATGTAGTAGCTGATGGATGAGATGGGAATCTAGAATACCAACTTCATTCTCAAATTATGTCAAGGCAGTGCGGACAACAGCTAAGGTATCTAGAGATGTGGTCCTTGTGCAGAAAGTGGATGCATTGTTAGTAGTAACTGCCACATTAGCATTTTCCTTCTTGTTTCTGAGTCTTATTGGCATCAGGTGGGGATGCAACTTCCAACAAGTGTCCCTGGTATGTTTTGACTTCTTACAATGATCACAAAAAATTTCTCTTTTATCTTCTTTTTTCATTTCCCTTTCCTTCTCCCCTCTATCCTTTGATTTTGTTGCTACTAAGGTTGATTCCATAAGCTGAAATTGTAAATAACCTTTCTCCTAATCTCTTCACTATGTAACAATGAGTAGGCTTGAGACAATCACACTCTCCCTAGTAAGTAATTGTTGTCTTACAATATTAAAGTCTAAATTCAGACCAGCTAGCAATTCAAACACTCTATTTGCCTTAATTAACTTTCTATATGTTGTTGCATCCCTTTAACTTTCCCACTCGGTTGTTTCTAAGTGATCAATTTCATGCCATAGGGATTTCAGAGTAGCAAAGTAAACTAAGACTAGCTTCTCCCGTTGCTTGAGATTATTCACTTTACACTTCAGTTTATAATCCCTTGGTTGTTTTTGCCCATAAATAGTTTTGGCTGATGTGAGGCTACATAGAGTTGTATAGCCAAGTCATCACCAAATAGTTCTCTTGAACCCATTTGAGATGTGATGTGTCATCCTTTGCTGGATTCTTTGTGTCCCCATTCACATAGCCTAATTTATCTCTACCTCCAATGGCCATCATTGTTAATTGGGCCCATTCCAAGTAATTGGTTCTATCATACTAACAATGGTAACCTAAAAAGAATTTTCATTCATGATACCAATCCCTAAAAGTCCTTCCCCTTGAGTCTTCAACTCATTTCCAGCCTTCTCAGTTCTCTATAGAACACTAACAGGTCAAGACTTCAAGAAAGAAACCCCAAAAAATGCCCTTTTATGTTGAAAACCCTAAAGATTTGAACAATTTCTTATAAGAACATTGACCGCCACCTCAACTGAAACCCTAATCTTGTACTCACCTATTTCTCTGATCCTTCCTGGTCACCGGGCAATCTCCAAGGATTTTTTAATTCCTTGGGCAGTCTCTAATACTCCAGCAACCTCCAAGAATCAAGTACTACTGTAGAACATCCAGTCCTGAATTCTCATGCAACCAACCAGATCAAGCTCACATGAGAACCCTAATCTATCTTAACCTTGCTCTGATACCAAATTGCATAAAAGTAACAAAGAAAAAAATTGTTTTTTGATGTGATTCAAAGAGAAAAAGAAAAAAGAATAACCTATAACAGAAGAGAAGAAGAAGAGAGAATTGGGGAGAGAAGAAGAGAAAAGAGAGAGAAATGTAGTTAGTTATTTCTGGTTGCCCCACTAATTCTTATTTATACTTGTAACTTAACAATAGGTAGAACTCCTCTAATACCCCTACTAACTTCACAAGAAAATAGATACAAATAAATATGGCCCAACTACCATAATTGTCATGAAGTAACATAAAGAAATAAACAAAAAATAAAGTGTGGGGCCACACACACTAACAGCCTAACAACTATCTCTACAAATTGTTCCAAGAATATGAGTAGCATGATGTCCAAATTGAAGGTAACAATGAGGCTGATAATATGGACATCGATGAAGGTGATGGAAGAGATAAGGGAATTCAAGCAAATCAAAACTTCATGCATGCACTACGTAAAGAGAAAGCACCGATATTGTTCCATGGTTGATTTGATATTTGACTAGGATGCTATAAGCTATTATCTTTGTTTATGTTGTTGTATTAGATTATGAGTGTTATCTTTTCATGTTTATTTTTCACCTAGGTGTTTTATATTGAACTATGTGTAGGGTATCCAAACGAATGGTAATCACCAAATACTTATGAAGTGTGATGTTCATTAAAATTTTACAAGTAATATTTAATATTAAATTATGTTAACTCCAATAATTGGGCTAATAAATTTATATTCTTATTTTCTTAGTAATAACTTACTTTTTTTAATATTTTTAATCATATTATTGAAAATATTTTAAATATTTTCACTTAACCATATTATTATTATTATTATTATTATTTAAGTTTTTATTTTTATTAAAACTATATAATGTTTTCTAGGTTTTTAATTTTTATTACTATTATTTTTATAAATTTCTTATATTTTTCTTTTACATTTTTATTATATTTATATTGATTTTTTATTTTTTTACTTTATGATATTACTTTAATATTTGAAAATATACTTATAATATTTTTATTTTATTTTAATTTTATATTATAAGTATATTTGAAAATATACCTATAATACTTTAATATCAGATTTAGACTTTAGATTTATCAAACACCACCTAAGTTTTGTTTAATTAATTCCCAATGGATCTATAATGACAACTTTATCCTAAGCAATATAAATTAGTGTTTTTGGATTAAAAACCTTAAGAGCTTTATCAATAAAATTTGCTAAGTAAAAAAGAGAGTATATTGTGTATGAGAGTTTTAGGAATGAAGAGATTTTTAAGCTAAACCAGTTCAAACTAGTAAGAAAAGATTGTGTTGCCTTTGGGATTATTTGTTTCTTATTGAGATTTCTCCATCTTTTCAAGTGATTGTGCCTATAGCATTTGTGTATAACTCTAGCATTTGATAAAGTTTGATTGTATTAGTTTCATCATCCTATCGAGAGGCATATTTATTGATTTTATGCTTTACACTAGTTATTATTCTATTGTATAAGTGTGATCAAGTGCAAACACAATCAAAGATTTGGTTGGCATCCTTAAGCCCAACTATTCAAGTTTAGTTTACACCTAGAAGTTCAACTGCTCAGGTCTTATTGGCACCTATAAGTTCAACTCTATAAGGTCTTCTTAGCACCTATAAGTCCATCTCATTTGTATATTGAGTACCCAAATAACCATTGAAGATCATTGAAGTGACTAATTCCTGAAAATAGAATAGGGGACATTGAGAAGAAAGATATTTTTGGAATTACCATTTTTATCTAGCACCAACACACTTGATATTAAGAAAAGGTCTCTTATAGGAAGGCTGGCTAGAGATTTCTTGTAAAAGCACTAGCCCCTTTTAGTTCATAATGAGAATATTTCAATCTTTTTTTTTATTGTATCAATTATTAGCATTATGCACAAAAGGGAGGCGCCATATGAGATGAAAATCTCATGTACGGTTCTAGAATGGGGATTCCTTCAATCTAATGAATGTTGTAAGCTTTTGCTAGCACATGAAAGTCCAGTTAAGTTGGTGGAAATTCTGAGGAGGTTGCTTGAGGCCAGGACATAGGCTTAGGTTTGGTCAAACCTCTATAAATCTATGTGTTTTACTTTGTGTATTTAGTTTCCTTTATTTGATTATTTTTCTTGTTAATTGCATCACACCGTATTGCCCACAACCTTCCATTATATCAAGTTTTGCATTCATTGTTTATAAGGCTTTTAGCTGGAGGAAAATCTTTTAGAACCCAATTCACCCCCTTTTGGGTTAGGCTATTTGGGCAACAAAAACCTAAACTTACAAAGTAAGCCTTCTGCCCAAATGATTTCTTTAGTAGCATTAACAAGAATATGAAGTTCTGACTCTACATTAGAGTGAGCAATAATATTATACTTTTGGAGACCCATGAGGCAAAATTAAAGCCAAGTTAAAGTACATGGGCCCTAATGGACTAGTGATTATTAAGATAACCAAACCAATCAACATCATTTAAATTTCCCATTGTAATGACACTTCAAAGTGAAAGTAGAGACCAAAGTCTATAGTTCATTTGAAATACGAAAGACCACCAACAAGACTCTAATACAAGTTAGGATCTAATAGAGGAGTGCTCGAGGTTCATGAGAGAGTGGAGCCAGCTGCCAAGGGAGTAAACATTGGTTTGGCATATGTGAAAGGTCAGCCCACTTCAATAAAGCATAGGTATACTCTCTTTGAAACAGAAATAAACGAATAGAGGTGTGTTCAATGTGCATGCCTAAGAAAAAATGAAAAGAATCAAGATCTTTGATGAAAAATTCATGAGGAAGATGAATGATTATAGTCCATCAAGATCTTTGATGGAAAATTCATACTACTTTTGGATAGAATTATCTAGTGAAGCAAAAATATAACACTTGGAAAAATGTGCTTGTCTATTCATTTACCAGAATATTTAGAAGTTTTCTTAGTGGTAGTTTTGTCCAAATTTATAGATGCAAGTATAATGTTAAGGTTTTGTATCCAGTTAGCATAGTTTAGAGATTTAAGTCATGGTCTATTTGCCATTTCTACAAATGTAAAACTCATTCTTAGTCCATAACATTATTTTATATGTCATGCCATAAAAGGGATTTTATCTATATTTCATCCTCATTTGTTCATCCCTTAGAATTCTCCTATGTCTAAAGATGAAGGTATTTTCACACCTTTGAGAATGTAAGGAATCACATAGGTACATGGGGCCAATTGTTACCCTAGCTATCACTTTCTATAAAGATACTTTTATCCATTTATTTGATAAACTTCCTCTTTGGCCTTTATCAGACAAGGTCCATTGTACTTTGTAAATTAGACATTTTCGATTGTAATTAAGTACTAATCTATCAAATAACCCCAAGGCATTGAAAGCCTTCCATTTTAAGATATGTTCCTTCCACTAGTTTATGACCCATTTTAAGATGCATCTCTACTCACTATGTCAGCTCACATTCACACTACTAATGGAAGGCCCTTAGAAATGGTTTCATAAACGTATTCCCTATCTAAAGACTTATGTTCTTAATGATGGAACAAATCGGCCCAATCCCAAATAGATCTAGGGTTTAATTAACATTAGTAACGCCTATTAACTATCATAAAGCCATAATTTTAATTGGTCCAACCAAAAAGTTTGAAATGTACAGATCCCTTTTAGAAAAGAATCTAGTTAATTTTATAATTAACCCAAGATCTCCATGGGAATTTGACTATTTTAATTTTTTTCTTTAAATCTTATCTACAAGAATTTGATCTTCACATTGAATTGAAATAGTAGTAAATAGAATAAATTGGTTTCCCAATTAACCCAAGATCTCTATGAGAATCTAATGATTTTAATTTTTTCTTTAAATCTTACCTGTAAGTAGTTGATCTTTACAATTTTGGCTAATGTTGAATTTGAAATTCTCCCTTGTATGCAACATCTAATCAGCTTGAGAAGTCCATTTGATAGAAATTACACCGGTCCCGCTATCAATAGCTTTTACAACTCTCTAGTTTGGATTTGTTGAGAACCAAAAGTTGCAATCTGATCTCTACTCCCTAGGGTTTGTTTTTCTCACTCTTAACGTTTTGAACAACTACAATTCTATAACTACCTATCCAATATATAATGACAATGGGAGTTACTCTTTTGAAAAACCATCATTTAAAGGAGTTGAGTTAGAAATTACCTCATATCCTCATATTCTCTTGCCATTGAGCTCGAATCAATGGATGCCTCTCCTCCATTAGAGCTTGAATCATCCCATGTAGCTTTCAATGCTTTCTTTCTTTCCTTAGATTTTTCTTAAGGCTTGGGCATTCAACTCTGAGATGATCAAGCTTGCTCCTTCGTTTATGGCTTCTTTGTTGTTTCTCTATTGTTTTTCAAGAACTTCAAAAATCTAAATTGATAGGAGAGCCATTTCTTCAACGATCCTAATGACAGTAGTCATCTTCATCTTCATCTTCATCTAAATAATGGAACAAATTGATAGGAGAGCCATTTGCACAAGATACATATCATGTGCAAATTTATAAATTTCATGTACTAAAATAATTATTATGTTATTAATATTATCTTTTGATATAAATGTGGATTTGATATATTATTTGTTCCATTATTTTATAAAATACTAATTTTGATTACTATTATTATTTTTTTAACTTTTAGTTGGAGTTGTTAAACATAAATATGTATTATTTATTTAGATTGCATTTAGACAATAATGTAAATAAAAGCTATTTTATTCTACTTATTAACATAAGAAGTTGAATAGCTTAGTGGCTTAAGAGTGAGGGTCTTAAGTGTTATTATGGTTCTCGACTTGGGTTTGAGTCACACTATAGCGTGTACTATGAAGCCCCTTGTAGCTACCCGACCGGAGGGGGGGATGGATTGGGGTATGAAGTTTGAAGTCGCCACCTAAAATTTTGGAATTGGGAATTTAGGAAAACACAGGATTTTTCAAGAAAGACATTTTGCTTTCTTGGTGACTCATTGTCCAATAGGGATGAGATTCTTAGGGGCTGGGGACCAAAGTATAGTACGAGAAGGTGTTAGGCACCCCACACTCACCCGGTTAAACCGGCCTCTACTTCACCAATATTCCAAGGAAGACTTAATATATTTGAGCTTAAAAAAATAAATTAGCTAACTAATAACAGAAAAAGGTTTATCCATAAATAACAAGATAATGGTAGAAAGGAGAAAAACAATTAAGAAAATAATGGATAAAATAAATTATTTAACTAAACTAATGATCCAAACAATTACCAAAAAAGACTAATTAACGAACTAAGACAAAGATTTGAAAACTATTGAAACTTGCTAGCTACATATGTTGGAATTATGAGAAGCAATGTAAAAAAGTAGATATACATATAGTCTAAGACATGTATTGGATTGTATGCCTAAATATGCAATGACTATGTGAATGGTGATCGTGGATGGAAGGATTTGGAATGGAATCACTAACTTGTGAGATTGCATGTCTTATTACTAAATGTTTCATGCACGGTATGAATGGTGAGAGCATCTAATAGATCTTTATCTACCATGTGGTGGAATTCCATGAAGGACATTAACGTTTGATGAATGCGAATGAGAAGAACTATCATGGGATGTAAAATGATTCTAATGCAAACTTCCAATAGTGGGACAAATTCCTAAAAAAAAGAAAAAAAAAAAAAACTAACATCTTATTATGATAAACATAACTAATAATAAGTGCAAGGGGCTAAACGACATATAATGGACTGACATGAAGTGTAATCAACTGAAACAAAAAAATAAAAAGAAACATAAAACAAGAAAATAGATTGGAGTAATCTCTATTATACTATTTAGAGAAAGTAAAAAAGAAAATAGACCAAAAATCATCAAGAAAATGGAAGAAGAATAACCATGTCGATTTAAATAAAAAAAGAACTTGAAAGAACGTGCATAATTGTTACTTAAAAAAACAATTATATAACCAACATACCCTGAGATCTGCAAAGGATATCCATTCAAATAAAGAAAACGCACCTTGGAAATGACTTGCGAAGGTTGCCTTACTACTCCAAAAACGTAACAACATTCAACATTTCTCAAACATGCAATCAAAACCATTGACCTCGATTGCAACTCTTGCTGCATTTCTTTGGATTGAGTGATCCCCAAGTTTTACGATGAACTTTGGTCCATTTTGGTGACCAAGGACGTTGGTTATGTAGCCCAAATGGACATTTCTGATTCACTAATATTGCTTTAAGAAGGCTTTATACTTCTTCTTTTTAATTGAGGCATGGCCTAAGCGTGTTGTTTGGCTTCAAATTCCCTTAGGGACACTGAAGAGTGAGTGGGCTTTGGGACGTGGGTAATGGCTGCGGGAGCTGAGTTCTCTCCCTAAGCTAGCTTGTGTTTAGGTTAGATTGTGTGTATTGGATGTGAGAAAGAGGGGGGGTGTTATTTATAGATTTTTTGAGAGGGGAATAGAGGGCTGAGATGGGTGATAAGGGAGATCAATGGCTGATGTTTAAATGGATTTTGGAGGGAAATTGATTGAGATAATGGGCTGTTAAGACAGTTTTATGAGAGATTCTCTCAATCAATCAAAACAAAGAGTGAAAGATTTCACCAATTTACTTAACTTGGACATTTCAAGTTTGTGTGATTGGCTTGATTGATTGGAGGCTATAGTTGGTCAAATCTTAGATTTTTAAGATGTTTCTAGAGGCTGAGGGGAGGTTTGGGTCATGGACAGCCCTAGCTTCGAAGTTATTGTGAAGAAGATTCTAAACGGAGGGCCCAGATTGAATCTAACTTTGGCTCTCAAGATGGAGGGGTTAATGGTGTCGGAATTGGACGATCTTGGTACCATTGGACTCAGAGTTTCGAGCTCTATCCATATATAAGGTTGGATTTTAGGTTTTATGGGGATTAGGATTTAGGATCAGAGATGATCCCAATCAGACGATTGGAATCGGTTCTAGTTTCAGGTCTAGAGATGAAGGGGTAAGCAGTGTCGAATTCAAGTGATCTTGGTGTCATTGGATTCTGATTTTTGGGATCTACGTACCTATGGTCTCAGATTTTGGATTTTATGTAAAATGAGGATTATGATTAAAATGACTTCGACCGGACGATTAGAATCGGTTCCGGTTTTAGGTATTAAGATGATGGGGTAAACGATGTTAGACTCGGGTGATCTTGGTGTCATTGGATTCGGATTTTTGGGACCTACATACCTATGGTCTCGGATTTTGGATTTGATGTGAAATGAAGATTATGATCAAAATGACTCTGATTAAATGATCAGAATCGGTTCCGACTTCGGGTCTTAGGATGAAGGGGTAAACGGTGTTGGATTTGGGTGATATTGGTGTCATTGGGTTTAGTTTTTTGGTCTCTACGTACCTATGGTCTCGGATTTTGGATTTGATGTTAAATGGAGATTATTATCAAAATGACTCTGATCAGACGATCGGAACCGGTTCCGGCTTCGGGTCTTAGGATGAAGGGGTAAATGGTGTTGGATTTGGGTGATCTTGGTGCCGTTGGATTTGGATTTTCAGGCTCTATGTACCTATAGTTTTGGATTTCTGATTTGGTGTTAAATGAAGATTAGGATCAAAATGACTCTGGTCGAGTGATTGGAATCGGTTTCGGCTTTGGGTCTAAAGATGAAGGGGTAAACATTGTCGGATTTGAGTGATATTGGTGTCATTGGGTTTGGCTTTTCGGTCTCTATGTACCTATCATTTTGGATCCTTGAGGCCCCAACTTTTATAAAATTCCAAAAATACCTCCAGGTCGATCGTGAGGTGAGCTAAAGCACGCTTGAAGCTCAAAGTGCTAGACAAAGACTGGAGAGTGCAGAAATGGGGTGTCTACACCCCTTATACCACAATCTATTTTTTATATATATAAAGCAAGGTTGCCTACATCACCATGCCTCTCCTTGCTCTATACACCCTTCCTAATTTCCTGCTTTTTTTATTATTTTTTCAATTCCATGTAATTTTCCATTAAACAAATAAGGAAACAACATAGGCTAAATTATTTCTAACAACTTATAAATAAAGAAAGAGGGATTGGCTTTTCTAATGTCTAGCCAATGGCATCACTATCCCCTACTTTCTCCTAAATTATTTCTAATTCCTATTTATCTCATCAATTATCTCCAATATAGTAGAGAGCTTCTCTCCTAAATTATCTCTAGTTCCAATTTGTCCTCTCCCTTACCTTTTAAAGCCCATTTAATTCCATAATATTATCAATTAATAGCATCTAGGTATATGGGCTAAATTGCAAAGAGCAGTTCAGCCCATATAGCATTTATGCTGAATTGGGCTAAAGTAGTTTTAACAGATTAAAACTGGGTTTTACAGATGTGGGCCAAATTGCATCTCGCAATTAACCATCAATCCCTCGGTCCATTAAGGAAATTTTAGAGCTGAGAACAATCCCCATCGAACCACAGATTCGGTCCAACTAGTTTGGTCCAATCTGGTTAGAATGGGTCTAGGGTTTGATGTTTAATTCAAGATTCAATTTAAGAAGATGATCTGAAATTAAACAACTGATACATGACAATCAAAAATCAGTAAGAGGGTTGTTCGTAAGACTACTACCCTACAAAACAAAGATCAGTTCACAGTATGCAGTTTCTAAAACTGTAAATCGCAGATCGTTGAACCCAAATCTATGAAATTCTCTCCTTTGCGCTTTTTGCTTCATATTCGAATGAAATAAAAATAGAAAACCTAATTTATCTAGTAATATTACATCATATTCGAATTCCTATACATTCGATCTAAAAATAAAAATAAAATAAAATTAATTATAGACCAAGAATGAATAGAATAAATCAGTAGGTGCGCAGATTTCTTGCGTCAATAAAAGAATTCGATCTCCACCATACAAACAGCCCAAAATCCAAGAAAAATATATAGAACAATTCTAAATATAAATCAGATTAATAAAGATTTAATTTCAGATCATTCGCCCAAAAACTGGAAACCGATTTCCTAGAAAAATGCTAACTGCGCAAATAGATGACCTCTCCCTCGGCTGCAAGGAACAGTGTTGCACTTTCTACTCACATGGATCCTAGGAATTAAAACATTTTGCAAACATTTTGAAACGATAATATATACATATATATATATATATTGCAAAAACAAATATCAACAATTGAAATCAACTGCCGGCAGTTTAGGTTTCCATCAGAGAGAGTGCATCCCCGATCATTCACTTTATCCAACAAAGTAGCTGATCCTGTCACTATGATCACCCACTCAGATGAATTCTCAGACTATCTCAACATACCCTGGTTTTGACCCCCTCTAAGGATATCACTGATTGACATATCAAAGACAGTCTGATCCGACACCTAGTGCAGTACCATAATCGAATCTAGAGGTCAAGTGTAACATTTTAGTTTTGCCCATCTATCTCCAAGGTCCAGGGCAATACTGGAATTTTGGTCAAGTTCAGGGTTTCAAGAAAACTCACACTGCATGTACCTCAGGTCTCACTCTAGCAGCTGAGACAAGCCACTCCAACCAACTTGGTGGTACATCAGTGTCAGCCTTGGCAGGATAAATCTCCTCAAATCTATCCAACGGCTATAAAGATTCTAAACTAACATGAGTATCATGAGTGTCCAGATAAGAATATTTCACAGAAACACACCACAATGACATAAATCAATTATATACTTTATTCATTTACAATAAATGTCAAAAGATACATCAATCAGATTGGAACTAAGGGCATAACTATCTAACAAGTACTACCTAATCTGCTGACTAAAGAGAAGTAAATGAATGAAAGACTGTCCTTGAGAGAATTGCTTAATTAGTGAGTTTTATCAAATCGTGTATTTGTAAAATACATGGTATACCTTACATTCAAAATTAAATACAACATTTGAATTTGAAAGTACATCGTTTTTCTGTTTCTTCTTCTAGAATTTGTACCTGCTCAGAGAGCCTGAGTTTGTATCCAATATACGTAGTTAATTGAAAGATCCAGTTAATTGATAGGCTCAGAGAGCCTGAGCTTCAACAGCTATAGTGTACATCGTTTTTTAGCACATCAAAAAAAAGATCCAGTTAATTGAAAGGCTCAGCTTTCAACCATGGTCTAGAGAGCTGTTAAATAAAAATATCTTAGGTGCAAAGACATGAGATTTTAACCATTTAGGATTTCCTGTGATATTTTTATGGTATGGATCTTTTTAACTCTTTATCTTTCATTGGTTAATGGAGAAAGACCAAATTTTAATCTTCCAAGTTTTGAAAATCCTAAAAAAAAACATACAAAAATAATTTCGAAACGCCCTTTAATTAATACCACATATAATGACTTTCAGCTGAACATCTTTTTGTTGATGGTTTTACCTCCACTTCAAAAATCTGCTCCTGGAATTCGGACTCCCACTCGATGAATACCAGGATTTATGTGTGGGAACCAAAAGCTGATGGATGTTTTCTCTATAAAGTCTGCCCGAGAACTCATTACGAGAAGGATAAAGCAGACCACGAATGGTGGAAATGGATATGGCATGGGAGAAATCCTCCTAAAATCTCCAACCTTGAGTGGAAGCGTAAATTGCCTATTGGATAATAATATGAAGAGATGTGACATAAAAGCTTCACATATTTATGTGTAGCTAAAAAGCAAAGCAGATTGAAACGAGCGAACTATCTTCTAGGAGAAAAGATTGACATGGCAGAACGGACATGGCAGAAAATGCCTGACTTTCAGATTGAAACGAGCGAACCATCTTCTAGGAGAAAAGATTCACATGGCAGAACGGACATGGCAGAAAATGCCTGACTTTCTCCATACCAAATCAAAACCTCGAAGAAAGGACTAGGGAATTGTTTGCCAATTAGGCCATGAAGGGAAGCTAACTGATGACGCAACTTGATTGACTGGTCTTTCAATTTCTATAATGTAAGTAGTGGGGATCCGTGACATTCACGATATTGAAGTAGAGAGCCTTTGTGACATTTCTAATTGAAACAAGTCATTCAAAGCCAATTCAAGTATTATTTTTCAAGTTATGTTAAATTGTCTTGACTACTATTCAAATTGAGACCTTTGTAAAAGTGGCTAATCTTTGTATAACTAGGGATGTCAATAGGTCAAGTTAAATGGTAAATTCAATTTTACTAACTTCTACTTGGTCAGGTTTATTAGGTGATGTAGATTGATCTGGTCATTCCTAACTGGAAGGGGCCTTGTTCCTAGTTGGCAACGAATAACACTTGAGAAGGAGAAGATGAAGGATTCCCGTAGAGCTTGTTCGATAGGAATACTCCGATACTTAAGTTAGAATTCTAAGAGAGAAGCTTAGAGAGTAATGACGAGCTAAGAGTGGGGATGCGCACTACTCAATTACCAAAAATTCAATTACCTTTTTTCTTGGGGGTCGGAGCCCTTATATATTAATGCACTGCAAATCGGGTGTAACCGCCTCTAGCTCTCTACTACAGCTGTTATTCGTCAGACTGATTTAATTGGCGCAGGTATCCGTCATAAGGTACGGTCCTGTCACCTGAGAGACGTTATGCAGAGCTAGCATGTACGCCGCCTGACGTGAGACATGAGCGCAGTGGGAGCAGACTGATAAGCACGGTCTTGTCGGATAAGACATTACCCGAAGACTCTGGGTTACTCAATAGCGAGCACCTTTTTAGCGAGCTCCTTTCTAGCTGCCTTGCAGCAAGCCGTGCTGTAGCGGGCTGTAGTGAGTTGTCTTGTAGCGAGCTGTTCTGTCGGGGTTTCAGCGAACTCATTATGCCGAGTTGTGGCCAGACTGTTATGCCAAGCTATCACTTACGTTGAGTCATATCCACGTGTCCCTTAGTTATGAGGTCGGGTCAAATCACCCTCCATCAATTGCCCCCCACTCATGAAGTGATGGGTGGATTTGACCCGTATTCAAAACTAGGTTGACTGATTGCATAATGTATATGCACGGATGTTAGGTGACTTCAATTTGGGAAGACGTGCAACCATCTTTACTTTAGTTTTGAAGGACGTGCAGCCATCGTTATTGTAGGCCGTTAGATCTGCTTGGATCGGGACCGTTGGTTTTTCTAGCATAGCGGCTATAAATAGGAGGGCCCCAAGCCTCATTTTCCTTATGCCAACTTGCCTTGCATTCAGTTTTGAGGTCACGCCTTTGCCTTGTTTGCTCGAGTTCTCCTTGTTCTTCGTCACTTTCTAAGCCCACTTTTCTGGTGAGTCCTCTGCTCTGTCCAAACAATGTCTGGGTATCCATACTACGGTGGTTTTTCCCGAGACGGTAACCAGGGTGAGGTCCCCTCGAGCTCGGGGGAAGCTTGAGGGTTCCCTAAAGGGCAGGCTCCAGAAGCCCGTGAGGCCTCCGGAAACGCGGCTTCCACTTCTCGGTATCTGGAGCCTAATAGCTTTGGCCCTTCCTCCATGTCAGAGGAGAGGCTTCAGGCCCTAGTCTCTTACTATAATCTCCCTAGGGATCTCATCTACAGCCTCCCATCCGGTAACTATCCCTGGGAGCACGGCCACGATGAGATTGTAGTCTTTGAGGAGCAGCTCGTGGCTGGTCTCCGTCTCCCTCCACATCCTTTGATAGTGGAGGTTCTTACACATTTTAACGTCACCATAGACCAACTCCATCCGAACTCAATCCGGAATGTGGTTGGGACAATTTCTTTGTTTTTTGAGTATTGTCTTCCTCTTTCCCTTGATATCTTTGCCACCATCTTGTCCATTAAGAATGCCTCCCCCGGAGCACCTCTAGAGAGGCGCTCGTACTACTTTTCCCCTCGTCTTGGCTTCAAGCTCCTCCACGATCTTCCAAACAGGATCCCAGCCTAGAAGCGGGGTTACTTTATAGTTCACAACCCTGAGGGGTGGCCCTTTCCGACCCACTTGAGGGCCGCCATTCAGGATCCAGGCGTTGAGCTGGACCCGAAAGTTTGGAAAACGTTGCAGTCTTGGGCGGGGGTAGGCTTCCTCTGTTGGGACTACTTGGCTGAGGATAAGCTCGTGCAGGCCGGCTTGAGCCTGGTAAGTCAACCTTAGATCGCCTTTTCTTTTCTTCTCTCTTCTTTTCTTTTTTTTTTTTTTTGAACTGGACTAATGCCTTATGATACTTGTAGCCGACATGTCTGGTGTTGATGCACGTCACATTCTGTCGACCAACTAGAAGCGTAGGGCGAAAAGGTCATGCCCTGACCAGGCGTCCACCTCTGGGACTGCTAAATTTGAGGCTGCTGATCCAGCCTTTGTTCCACCACCAGAGGTTCCACCTATGCCCTTTGAGGGGGTAGCCGTTGGAGGCGGCGAAGAAGAAGAGGTCCTACCTCAGGGGCAATACCCTCCTGCTACATGGTCTGGTCCCACCGTCTTCCCACGGTTTCCTACCGATGGGAAGGATGAAAGTGTCACCAACTTCCTCTTGGCCACGCAGAGGAGCCGGCAAGCGGCCAGCAATGAGGAGGTCGCGAGCTAGGCTAGGATGCATCATAGGCAGCTCGCCAAGCTGACCTTGGCTCACTGCATGGTGGTAAGTGCCTACTTCTCTTCTCTTTTTCCGCCCTCTTTTTTCTATCTCTCCCACTTACCTCGGCTTTTTGTTGGCAGCTAAACTTCGCTATCCATGCCATGGCCTGTCAGACTTTCATTCACTTCCAGGATGCCATCAATCAGAGGTCAAACATGCAGAGCCTCCAACGCGAGCTCGACCAGGCCTGGGAAGAGTTTCTCTAGGCTCAAAAGGGGAGCGAGGCCCAGGAGCTGCTCGTTAGGGACCCGGAACCACGGATCTCTCGGTTGTCTGAGGAAAGCGCCCATTACAGGGAGGAGTCTTCGAGGGTGGCAGCGGAGAAGGAGCTTCTTCGCCAGCAGGTCCAGAGTTTGGAGTCCATGCTTCATGAGCAGACTCGAAACTTCGACACCGCGGTAGAGGCAGAGCAGGCCAAGACGGTGGAGGACTTTAGAGAGTCCTAGCAGTTCCACGACCTCCAGGTTGAATATGGTTCTAAGTCCTGCTGCTCTGAGTTCAAGCTTTACCGGTGGCTGGTCCGGAAGAAGTTCTCCGGCCTTAACCTCAAGGGCATAACAATGAGGGACCTAGCCCCAGAGACGGTGGACGCGATGGAGGAGGAGCCCGACTCCCTAGAGGAGAGTGACACGGACGTGGAGGAGGTGGGGCCTTGAGGCTGGTTGCTCTCTCTTTTTTTTTTCTGAAAAAAAAAATGATTCTCTTGAAGTGGTTGCTCCTGGGCGGCTGAGCCCGGTTCTCCTTTTTTTTCTGCTTTGTTGATGTATTCCTAGGCTGTTAGGCCCAGTTTCTTTTTTTAGTAATGAAAATGTTTCTTTTTTCTACCAAGTGTTGTGCTATTTACACTTTTGCCAAAGTGACTGTTTCACTCGTACTATTAGAGCTAAGCACCCGAAGTGGGGTTTCTCAGCTATTGTTACCCCGAGCTGTCTCCCCGTACTTAGTATGGGTGACTTTATAGTGTACACCAAGGTGATCAGCACAGTGAGCATATGCCTGACCTATACACGCCTAGGTTACTTAGGTTAAAGCCGGTTGTCCTTGGCGGGTCCAACTTGCATATTGAGGCAGACTATGCACCAGTGAATTCACACCCGAGCTGCCTTCGGTATTACCACTTAGCCCATGCCGATGAAGCGATTAGGCCTTATACGGTGCCAAGGTCTTCGTTAGCTCGGCGTTTTAGCCCTTAGGCTGGGGGAGTGACTTATGGTCCACTCTCCTAGAGTTCGGTCATGCCATAGAGGCAACTGGGTTTTGTAGTGCCGATGTCTCTTGTTAGCTCGACGTTTTGGCCCTTAGGCTTTGGGAGCGACTAGTCCACCCCCTTCTGGAGCTTACCCATGCCGAAAAGGCGATTGGGTTTCTTGTTAGCTCGGTGTTTTGGCCCTTAGGCTCTGGGAGCGACTACAGTCCACTCAGCTCGGTGATTATAGGTAATACTGCCTTAAGTTGACAATATTCCATTCCCGATGTACTCGTTTCCCTTATAGGGTTTCGAGCTCATACGTTCCTTCCCGAGCACTCGCTTTACTCAGTAGGGTCCTTCCCAATTTGGCCCAAGCTTACCGACACCGGGCTCAGGCACCATAACTTTACGAATGACCAGGACTCCAACGCGGAGGTTCCGCTTCTTGACCCTGGTGTTATAGTACCGAGCTACTCTCTACTGGTAGGTCGCAGTCCTAATGTATGTGAGGTTCTGTACCTCATCGAATAGGTCGAGGTTGGTGCGTAGCTTGTCTTCATTTGCCTTGTCATCATACACTTCTAGACGTAGTGTGGGGACTTCAATCTCGGTTGGGATGACTGCTTTAGTGTCATAAGTAAGGTTGAAGGGAGTCTCGCCTGTTGCGGTCTTTGCTGTGGTCCGATAACCCCACAATACACTAGGCAGCTCATCCGCCCATGGTCCCTTAGCTCGGTGGAGGCGTGCCTTCAGTCTGCGGAGAATGGCTTTGTTCGTGACCTCCACTTGACCATTTGCTTGAGGGTGCGCCACCGAAGTAAAATTTTTTTGAATTCTCATATCTCGGCACTAGTTCTAGAACTTGATATCCTCTAACTGCTTGCCATTGTCAGAGATTAGCACTCGGGGTAGTCCGAAACGACACACTACACTCTTCTAGAAAAAGTTCTGCACATTACAGGTTGTGATCGTTGTGAGAGGTTCAACTTCTACCCACTTAGTGACATAATCAACTGCCACCACTAAGAATCTCCTCTGCCCTTCCACTGGCGGAAATGGTCCAAGTATATTGATCCCCCATTGTGCGAAAGGCCATGGGCTGGTGAGGCACTTCAGGTCGGCGGCTGGCTAATGGTGGATGTTGGCGTGCTTATGACACTTGTCACACTTTCTGACGAGCTCGACCGCATCTGCCTTCATCGTTGGCCAGTAGTATCCCTGTCGTAGCACATTCTGGGCGAGAGCCCTGCCCCCCAAGTGTCCACCACAGAGGCCCTCATGAGTGTCGCGGAGCACAAGCTCGGCTTCGGAAGGTTGCAAGTAGCATAAATAGGGGAGCGTGTAAGATCTTCGGTATAGCCGTTCGTCTATCATGACGTATTTGGCCGCCTGCCACTCTACCCTTCTGGCGGCATTGCGTTCTGTGAGGAGGGTCCCGTGTAGCAAGAAGCTCACGAGCGGATCGATCCAACTCGGCTCTGCTTGAATGGTAGGAGCGACCTCATTTGCCCCCCCCCCCCGAGAATGCTAGGTTGATGCAAGTTTATGTACACGGTCCTCATGGTATTATCACGAGTGTTGGCTAACCGGGACAGGGCGTCAGCCTCAGCGTTCTCTGATCTTGGGAATTGCTTGATGAAGTGTGACTGAAAGTTGAGCAGAGCCTCTCTTACTTTGGCTAAGTAGGCAATCATTGTTGGCTCGTGGGCTTCGTATTCACCTATAACTTGGTTGACCACGAGCTGAGAATCATTGTAGATGACAATGTGTTTGGCTTTCACTTCACTTGCTAGAGCCAGCCCGGCTAGTAACACCTCGTACTCTGCTTCATTGTTGGATGCCGCAAACTCAAAGCATAGCGCATACTCCAATTTTACCCCACTTGGCCCATACAGGAAGATTCTAACTCCACTGCCCTGTTGGTTGGAGGAGCCATCTACGGAAAGGATCTAAGGCTCCTCATCCCAGTTCGGATTCGATCTAACTTGGAGAGAAGCCGCACTAGTTGCTACTTCATGGTGCTCGAGCTCATCTGGCCTGGGAACTTTAGGCTCGACCGGCCCAGGGACTTCGGTGCTGAAAGTATATTCCACGACAAAATCGGCTAAGGCTTGTGCCTTGATAGCAGTTCGTGGCTTGTAATGGAGGTTGTACTCACTGAGTTTGATGGCCCACTTCATCAACCTACCAGAGACCTCGGGCTTGAGTAAGACTTGTCTTAGAGGCTTGTTGGTGAGGATGACAATAGTATGAGATTGAAAATACGGGCAAAGCTTCCGAACTGCAATAACTAGAGCATACGCCAACTTTTCGATCTCTGGATATCTCGTCTCTGCTCCCTGCAACAGTTTGCTAACATAGTAGATGGGTCATTGGACCCTATCTACCTCTCTTATTAGTACTGAGCTGACCACTTCGTCACTTGCAGAGAGGTACAACTCCAAAACATCACCCTCCTCGGGTCGGGTTAAGACCGGGATACTGGCGAGGTACTTTTTGAGCTCGTCGAACGTGAGCTGGCATTCTTCGGTCCATTCAAAGCCTTTGCTTTTAATTGCCTTAAAGAAAGGCAGGCAGCGATTTGCTGATTTGGACATGAAGTGGCTCAGAGCGGCTATGTGGTCATTCAGCCTCTGAACCTCCTTCAATTTCCGGGGTGGTCTTATATCTAGGATAGCCTTAATTTTATTCGGGTTGGCCTCAATGCCACGCCAATTGACGATATACCCTAGGAACTTACCCGAGGTGACACTGAAAACACATTTGTTCGGGTTTAACTTCATATTGAATTTATGCAAAATTTCAAAGACAGAATGCAAATCGTTTATTAAATTATTTGAAAATTGAGTTTTGACGACCATGTCATCTACATAGCATTCTATTTTCTTGTCGATCAACGGCTCAAACAATTTATTTACAAGTCTTTGGAATGTTGCCCCGGCATTTTTCAGTCCGAAGGGCATGACCTTGTAGCAGTACAGGTTGAGCTCAGTTATGAAGGTTGTCTTTTCTTCATCAACATGGTCCATCCTGATCTAGTTGTAGCCCGAATAGGTGTCTAAGAAACTTAGCAACTCATGCCCTGAGGTCGCATCTACCAGATGGTCGATCCTAGGGAGTGGGAAGCATTCCTTTGGGCCAGCTCGATTCAGGTCGGTATAATCAATGCACATGCGCCATTTACCGTTGGCCTTTCTTACCAAAATGGGGTTGGCCACCCAGCTCGGGTAATAGACTTCCCTGATAAAATCGGCTGCGAGGAGCTTCTCGACCTCCTTGTCAACTGTTCACCAGCACTCTGGGGCTAAGTTGTGTTTCTTCTATCTAACGGGCCTAACTACAAGATCAGTATTCATCTTGTGAGTGATGATGATAGGGTCTATGTCGGGCATCTCTGCCGCGGACCATGCAAAAATGTCTAAATTTCCAAGTAGAAAACTTACTAGTTGGGATCGTAGAGGCTCCTCAATTGAAGCATCGATCTAGATTGTCCGAGCTAGGTCCTCTGTCGAAGTTGGGATGGGGACAATTTCTTCTGTGGGTGTAGCTCGCTCCTCGTACTGCTCCGCAGGTCGCTCCAACTCGAGGTCGTCTGCCACTTTGGCTTTCCCTTTGAGGATGGCAATGTAGCACTTGTGAGACTCAAGCTGATCGCCCCGCGCCACCCCAACTCCAAAGTCCGTAGGGAACTTCATCGCCAGATAGTAGGCGGAGACCACCACACATAGGGCGTGGGTGATGGGCCGACCTATTATGGTGTTGTACGGGGAGGGAGTCACGACCACCAAGAAGTCATAGTTGAGCCTCACTATGCTAGGTCAAGTGTTGACCTCCACAGGTACAGTGATTCTCCCCAGGGGCCTGGCTTCCTCTCTGCTGAAGCCTACCAAGGGAGTATTTGTGGGCCTAAGGTCACTTTCTTGGAGCTCGAGCTTGTCAAATGCCACTTTGAAAAGAATGTTGACCGAGCCACTGGAGTCGACGAGGACACACTTGACTTTGAAGTTGTTGATCCTTATCTTCACGATGAGCGCATCATCGTGGGAGTAGTGGACCCCGTGCGCATCGTCCTCCATGAAGAAGATCGGGTCTAAAGTCTTTGGCCGCTTCGAAGGGTTCTGGTCTTCCCTTCTGACCTCACGGGCTAACGTCCGAGCTGTAGCCGAGGTGCAGCCTACGACGATCGATCCTTCAACGATCACATGGATAGTCCCCCGAACTGGTCTTTCTTCTAGGGGCTGCCTCTGTGGTTGCTCTACTCGCCTACTGGATTCAGGAGCATCTCTGCTTTGCTCCCCCTGCCAACATGTTTTATTATTACTATTTTCTACAAAATTTCTTAAGTATCTGTGACGGACGAGCTCCTCTATCTCATCACGGAGGTTTTTACAACTCTCAGCGCTATGACCGTGATCTTTATGGAAGGTACAATACAAATTTTTATTCCTTACATTAGGGTCCCCTTTCATCCAGGGCGGCCACTTCATGTACGGGGCATCCTTGATCGCCATAAGGATCTCGGCCTGCTTTGCGTTCAAGGGCGTGTAGTATGTCCTCTCTACTGGTGGAGCTCGGAAGGGCTGACCTGGCCTTGCCCGCCGAGCTAGGTCTTTCTCTTCTTACTGTCCCCCTGAGTCAGGGGCTCGACTTCTCTTTTTCTTTTTTCAGGGATCTGCTCACCCTTCTAGTTGATTTCCTCCTTTGTCCCTATAAACTGGTTCGTGAGCTTGAGGAACTCGGTTACCATCTTGGGCTGATTAACAACCACGTGCCACTTGAAGTCTTTGTGCGTGATGCCCTCTTTGCCACGGTGAGACAAACTATGGGGTCCATGTTGGGTATCTGTAAATAAGCACTGTTGAACCGCTTGATGTAACTTCAGATAGATTCTCCTTCCCTCTGGACTATGCCAAGGAGGCTCTCCTGGGTCCTCGGGCACCGCTTGTTGGTGACAAAGTGAGAAGTGAAGACTTGCACGAACTGCACCCAGCTTCTTATTGATCCGAGCGCGAGGTTCTTGTACCACATACGAGCCACTCCTTTAAAAATGGTGGAGAAAGCCACGCACATGTAGGATTCACTAGCCCTGGCCAAGTGCATTTGTGATTGGAAGGTGTCTACGTGATCATTCGGGTCGAATGATCCATCATATTTGTCCAGGGGAGGCAGTTTGAAGTCCTTGGGCATTGGGACGGCCAAGAGTTCAGGAGACAGAGGGGATGGTACAGAGAGGAGCGGAGTGGCTTTCACTTCGCCCGAGCTTACCTCTTCCTTACCCTTGAGCTCGGGCAGGTTGTGTGTTGCAGTTCGGCGAGCTCGGCGACGTCTCTGCTGCTTTTTTGAGGGCTTTGCATTAGTGTTGCTGGCCTCAGTATTATCGGGCACAGTTTTCGCAGGGAGGGGGACAGACTACTGGTGATGGCTGTGGATAGAGGGATCTTGCCTGGAGTCTGTGGCTAAGACCTCAAACCGATTCTCCACAAGCAGGGCCACGAACTCAGAAAGTTGTGGCAATGCAGGCCTGGTAGGCTTGGACCCTCCCGACCTGACTGCGCGTAGCGAGGCAGGGGTAACTGGTCTTTCCTTCCTCCCGTGGGATGAGACTTGGCTCTTGGGAGGATTCTGAGTTTGAGAGGTCTCTCCCCGGCGAGAAGGACGCTCGTTCTAGCGATGAGGCCTAACTTGTTGAGCGGCCGGATGTCGAGGAGGAAGAGGCTGCTGGGTCTGAGGCAGCGGAGGAAACTACTGTTGATAGTGATGCTGAGAAACTTGGTGCAGCACTTGCTGCTGATATAGTTGGAATAGCTTAACTTGTTGTATCTGAGCTTGCAGGGCTCGCATGCATTGCACCAGGTCTTCAAGTTGGTTTTGGGCTGTCACGGGGGGAACAAGGGAGGGTTTAGTGAAGGTTATCCCAACCGTGAAAGAGAGTGGAGCTTTCATAGGTGCCATTGTCTGAGGCACGTTCAGAATGGGAACTCCATCCGCGTAGAGTGGGACAGTGAACTATCCAATACACACCGCTGGGACCCGGAGTTGCTCCCTGGCGGTGTTTATTTCTACACTGTGTGTTGCGTTGCTGGAAGAAGCCATGAGAACTGAAGTTTGCAAAGTTTTGGTGGAAGGAATTTTGAAGCATTCCCATAGACGGTGCCAAATGATGTAGCGCGATCTAGTCACTCCTAGCTGGAAGGGGCGTTGCTCCTAGCTGGCAACGGACAACACCTGAGAAGGAGAAGATGAAGGATTCCCAAGGAGCTCGCCCGGCGGGAACACTCCGATGCTTAAGTTAGAACTCTAAGAGAGAAGCTTAGAGACTAATGACAAGTTAAGAGTGGGGATGCCCACTACTCAATTACCAAAAATTCATTTACCTTTTTTCTTGGGGATCGGAGCCCTTATATATTAATGCGCTGCAAGTCAGGTGTAACCACCTCTGGCTCTCTGCTACAGCTGTTATTCGTTTGACTAATTTGATCAGTGCAGATATCTGTCACTTGAGAGACGTTATGCAGAGCTGGCACGTACGCCACCTGACATGAGACGTGAGCGCAGTCCTCTAGACTGGCAGGTGCTGTGCCGCCAGACAAGAGATGTGGGAGTAGACTGAAAAGCACGGTCTTGTCAGATAAGACGTTACCCGAAGACTCTGGGTTACTCAATAGCGAGCTCCTTTGTAGCGAGCTCCTGTGTAGCAAACTCCTCTATAGCGAGCTGCAATAGCAAGCTGCCTTGCAGCAAGCCATTCTATAGCAGGCTGTCTTGTAGCGAGCTGTTCTGCCGGGGTTTCAGCGAACTCATTACGCCGAGTTGTGGCCAGACTGTCATGCCGAATTGTCACTTACGTTGAGTCATATCTACATGTCCCTTAGTTAGGAGGTCGGGTCAAATCACCCTCCAACATTAGGGTTTAGGGTCAGCTTAGAGTTTCAATTATTTGACCCAAATCGAGTGTAGGTTTGGCTGACTTGGTCCATTGGATCATAATACCCGTGCACATATATAAAAAGTATTCATGTAATTTATTACCTTAAAGTTTATGATTTCTTTCAATGTTTGTTTTAACTGTTTAGGGTTAGGTTAGAGTTTGATTGTTTATCCTAAATTGGGTTCAAGTTTAGCTAACCCCTCACCCATCAAGTCACAATTCCCATACACATATTAAGGGTATTCTTGTATTTTGGTCTGGTTTCTAACCCTAATCTTAAAGTATATGATTTATTTCACTATTTGTTTTTTTTTCACTTTGGATAAGCAATACCCCGGAACCCATAAACCAATTTCCAACTTAAATTAATGGCTCTTGAGTTTTCAAAAAAAGTATCACAAAAATATAATTGAAAGACTATAGGACAAAATGGTTCCGTATGGAGTTGAAGCCTATAGTTCATGGTAGGTTTAAAAATTGCATAGTATTGGGTTGGGTTGGATTGGGTTGGGTTTGAGTGGAAGCATGGGAGGGTCGGGTTAGGGTTAAGTCAAACCCATGACAACTCACCAAACCCTATAGGCATTTAACTTGATACCAACCCAATCCATATCAAATTCTTTCAATTGTATTTTTTTGATAGGTTTTGAAAACTCAAGAGCCATTGATTTCAGTTGGAAATTGGTTTATGGGTTATTGTGTTGACATCCTCATGCTCATGTACTCTATTTTTATTATGTATAAACTTTTTTGAGATAAAACAAAGTAGAAAGAGCCCAATGCCATTCTTAACTAGGAATAGTCATGGACCAGGTTAGGCTATAGGCCTATGATGAACCTACAATTTATCTATAATTTTTGAGGACTTTAGCATGGATTTTTATGCCGGTTTTATTAATTTTTGTCTTAATTTAGCTTAATGCTAAGAATAAATTTCAGGGGTAATTAATCCAAAAAATAAAGGAAAAAGGCAAGAAAAGAAGGTTCAAAAAGACCAAATCCAGCCCAGCCCGGTTGTGGAAGCAAGAGAGAGCACTTCGGCCCAAGAAGAGCAAGTAGATTCCTTGAGAAAACCCAAGAAAAGAAAGCCTAGCTAAGAATAGAATTCTGCCCAGCAAGGAAGGCCCATTCTCAGCCCAAAAGAGCAGCTCAATGTATAGCTATCATGTGCTAAGAGAGAACCTAAGTGCAGCCCAAATAGCAGCCCTTAGGAAGCTTTCAGGAGAGCTCTAGAAAGCTCAAGAAAGGGGTGTAATACACCCCATTTTAGAGGCTTCAAGAAGGGGCAAGAACCCCCTTGAAAAACTATATAAGGAGGCCTCTAGGAGGGGGGAGAGGTGTTCAATTGCTTGAGAGGAAGGCTCTCCCACTCTTAGAGGTTCGGCCACCTTCAGAGAAGAGAAGAGAAAAAGGTTAGGCGTAAGGAAGAAGAATAAGAAGGGCTGAAGGAAGTTCAAGACAAGCAAGCTAGAAGAGAAGGTGAGTTCGAAATTGGGGGTTTGTGATTCAAAGATCATTTGTAATAATTCAATTGTAATTTTATTCTCCTTTAATTTGAATTATGTTTCTTTGTTATATTTTCTTTCTTTTTTCTCCTTCTTCCATTCTTCCTTGATGTATTTCAGCTTGTAAAATTTCAGTTCAGCAATCTAATTCTTTTCTATTCATTCGAATGGTCATGAATTGTACTTGGAGTTTCTTGAATAAGGGTGTTTTTGTAGATTAATTCGGCCAACTAACCTTCAAAACTCATATCTGAATTCTCAGATCTGAGATTGCATGATCTGAATTGCTTGAAAGAGAATTCAGATCTGCAATTTTCAGATTGGCCAAATGGACCTAAAGCTTAGAATTTCTAGAGTGTTTGAGAGAGATTCTAGGAATTCAGATCTACTATTCAAGAACTGAATTGGATGCAAGATTAGAGATAACTTGTACAATTCAGTTGGTGATCAATTCAGTTTTGAATTGATGCCTTAGAAGTGTTTGAAGAAATGCATGCATAGGGATTAGATTCTTGTTAGAGATAGAAGAATTGTCACTCAAGCATAGGATGAACATGTGCTTGAGAGAGGCTGTTCATGACCTTGGGGTTTTCACCAAACCAATGCTCAATTATGATTTATTCGAATGATCCAAATTGATAGATTGCTGAATTCTAAGATTGAAATTTAATGCTTACTCTTCTAACCTGATTTGAAGGCAATTGGACCAATGATTTAGATAGATTTTAATATAGGATTTTTAGCTTTCATTAAAAGTTTTGATTTATTTGTTAATCAGATAAGAAGTACTCAATTTAGTATTGATACTTGTTTCCTAAATCCTCGTGGGAACGATACTTCACTCACTACTTTATTAATTGAACGGCTAGTGCACTTGCTAGTGTCACAATGAGCCACACATCAAGTTTTTGGCGCCATTGCCGGGGATTTATAGAAGCAATATTATGAACGATTGATCATTCTTAATCTGGTTTTTAGCATTGCATTCATGGCTAGTTTTCAAATTTTCATCTTACATTTCAGCCTTGAATGCAAGGGCTGCATTGATGGAGCCATGGTTCTTCTATTGATATTTGATTGTTCCATCCTTTGTTTTAGTTTTAGTGTAGCTGAAGTAGATCTGATTTCTCTTATTTGTGATTATATTACCTCCAAAAAGAAAAAAAATTATAAATCTTAAAATGAGTTTAGACCTGAATTGCATTCAGCAATCAGAGCTACACTCATCCAAAAAGATTTTGGTTGCATTGTTGTATTTTGTTTTAGCTTTCTTCCTTTCTAAAAAAGAATACATATATATATAGAAAAAGAAAATAAAAAAAAACAATGAAAGAATAGCATGAGAGCTTTCAAATCTGAACTTCAAATCTGACTTTCAAATCTGAAACTCAAATCTGAAGTTCAGATCTGAGTTCAGCCGAGTGCAGGTCTGCATTCTACTAGGTTCAGGTCTGAGTTCATCTGAACTCAGACCTGAACCTACTCAATTATGACTGATATTTTGATACATCAGACTTGTCTCATGGCTGAAATTGTAGCAAAGAATGAAAGAAATTTGATGTGAACTCAGACTTGGGGTCAGATCTGAGTTCAGTTGGTTGCAAATCTGCTAGGTTCAGATCTGAGTTCATCTGAACTCAGACCTGAACGTACTCAATTCTGATGTGAATTTGGCACCCCATTCACATTGTGAGATATCAGATTTGCTTCAAGAATCAAAGGGTAGCAAGGAATGAAAAATATTTGAAAGAATGACATGTGAGCCTTCAGATCTGAACCTCAGATTTGAACTCAAATCTGAGCTCAGCTGGTTGCAGGTCTGAATGCATTAGATGCACGTGGTTCCAAGTTAATGCCAGATAAAAAAGGATTTCAGTTATAGTTTTCCTTGCGATGGTCCAGGACGAGGCGGTACTTGTGATATTTCGGTTTGGGATGCATTTTATTTGGCAGTTTTCTGGATGTTAAATACCATTGGATGGGTTACTTTTTATTGGCATTTGAAGCACATAACATTATGACAGGGTAATGTTTCACAGTTTAATGAATCCTCCACTTATTTGATGGGATGGTTAAGAGATTATCTATGGTTAAACTCTTCACAACTTATCAATGGATATAACCCTTTTGGCATGAATAGTTTATCGGTCTGGGCATGGATGTTCCTATTTGGACATCTTGTTTGGGCTACTGGATTTATGTTCTTAATTTCTTGGCGTGGATATTGGCAGGAATTGATTGAAACTTTAGCATGGGCTCATGAACGCACACCTTTGGCTAATTTGATTCGATGGAGAGATAAACCAGTGGCTCTTTCCATTGTGCAAGCAAGATTGGTTGGATTAGCCCACTTTTCTGTAGGTTATATATTTACTTATGCAGTTTTCTTGATTGCCTCTACATCAGGCAAATTTGGTTAATTCATTTTTTTGAATGTGTTGTATCTGCGACAATCTCATTTGTTTCGATGGAGAAGGGGGTCCACCTTCTTATATTTCTACCTCAGATCTGAAATGCATGAGAATCTGAGGCAGTATGAGTACATGATCTGAAATTTCTTTGAACTTGTTGTTTTATTATCATTTAAATCTCTTGCACCCAATCTGAATTGATGTTTGGATTAGATTAGGACTGATGTTTGTAAGGCCTGAAAGGTCAAAAAAAAGCTTCATATTTTAGATTGTAATATACTGGCATTCAGATCTGAATCCAGGCTGCTTATAGTATAAACATTGCAGACCTGATTTCAGGTTTCTGCAATCACTGAACATGAGCCACTCAGGCTTGGATGTCCATTTCTAAATTTAAAGTTTTTGTTGGCCAACTCTGTTTTCTAATAAAGTTACAGACATGAAGTGCAGGTGGTTTGATATGAGATCTAATCTGCAATATCTTTGGATTGAGTTTTGTTCAGTAAAACTGTTAACATCAGATCTGAATTGCAGCAATTAACAATACCAAACATTGCAGACCCGATTTTCAGGTCTTAGCAAGTGTTTGATATGCATCAGCTATACAGGTTTGGGCTTCAATTGTAGAGCTTAAAATCCTTAACCCAAGCCTAACTCAGGACTGGTTTTAGTTTATTTCAGGTCCTTTTAATATATTTTTCAAATCAGATCTGATATCAGCCCTAAAGCATCACAGATTTGATTCCAACCTTAATGGATGTATATTGCAGTGTATACCAATGAGTGTGTATGAGATATACAGCTCATATCTGAATTATTATTTATTAATTTTCTCTGGACTAACAATACCAAAGACTTGTAGATCTGAACTCAACTAAATTGGATCTGAATTCAGATGTTGCAATCGATGGATGTAGATAAAGGAACCTTGAATAAGATGTTGATCTGCTTTTAGTTAGCTGCATTTATTTGTTTTAGGATGTAGGTTTGTATATT
Organism: Nelumbo lutea; assembly: GCF_056320005.1. NCBI lineage: Eukaryota > Viridiplantae > Streptophyta > Magnoliopsida > Proteales > Nelumbonaceae > Nelumbo > Nelumbo lutea. The sequence goes on along the minus strand of NC_142685.1, from coordinate 94,100,003 downwards.
CCAATACTTCACTATACATTTTCAGTTGTAATAAGGTTAGTTATTTTGTGAATATTGGCTTGTTTATTGCCTTGACTTTCGCAGTTTCTGACAAGCAGAGTCGAGCTGGAGGAAATCCTCTACGACCCGAAGATTGAAAGAACTCTCTGTGTACGACTAAGAGCAGCCAAACAAGTCCAGCAAGAAGCTCAAGAAGCTCAAGAGGCTCAAGAAATGGCTGAGCAGAGGACTATGATGGACTATGCCAAACCCACTCTCACTGGAGCTGCCTCCAGCATTATCAGGCCCAATATTGCTGCTAACAACTTTGAGATCAAACCTGCCATCATACAAATGATTCAAAACATAGTGCAATTCTGTGGATTGGCCCACGAAGATCCCAATGCACACATTTCTAACTTTTTAGAAATTTGTGACACCTTCAAACACAATGGGGTAAGTGATGATGCCATTAGGTTGAGGTTATTTCCATTTTCTTTGAAGGATAAAGCCAAAGCATGGCTGAATTCATTACTGGCAGGATCAATAGCTACATGGGATGAAATGGCTAGTCGTTTTCTCTCTAAATATTTTCCCCCTTCTAAAATTGCTAAAATGATGAATGACATCACTACTTTTTTCCAACAAGAGGGGGAATCTTTATACGAGTCATGGGAACAATAGAAGGAGCTGTTAAGGAGAGTTCCTCACCATGGCCTCCCCATTTGGCTGCAAGTGCAGACTTTCTATAATGGTCTTACTGACTCAAATAAGACCATATTAGATGCTGCAGCCAGAGGGTCCATAAATAATAAAACTCCTGAGGTTGCCCATGCACTTATTGAGGAAATGGCAGCCAACAACTATCAATGGCATTCTGAAAGAACTCAAACTAGGAAGCAGCATGGCTTGCATAATGTTGATACTTATACGGCACTATCTGCACAAATAGGAGCACTCAGTAAGAAAATGGATGAAATGCAGATAGCTGCCATGCATGTGCAGCCTCTTAATTGTGAATTGTGTGGGGGAGGCCACATCAGCATTGACTGCCAAGTTGGCAATCAGTTCAGGCCATCTACTGAACAAGTTGACTATGTCAGCAATTCGTCAAGACAGCAGGGTTATCAGAGTCACCATACTTTTCATCCAGGATGGAGGGGACATTCAAACCAGTCCTGGCCGAATCAGCATACTTCCAAGCCGTTCCACCAGACTTATCATCAGCCTGAACCAAAGTCCAATTTGGAGGAACTGATGACAAAATTTATAGCAAGTGCAGAAACCAGGTTCTAGAACTAGGAAGCCTCAATCAAAAACCTGGAAAACCAAGTGGGGCAATTGGCACAATTAATCTCTTCCAGACTGCCGGGAACTCTTCCAAGCAACACTGAAGTGAATCCACGAGAGCAGGTGCAAGCTATTACCTTAAGGAATGGAAAAGAGTTGCCCGAGGTAAAAAAGAAGAATTGGGTTGAACCTAAGGCAGAAACAAGCCTTGGGACCGGACAACAGAAGACGGAACAACCAGAAGCACAACAAGGGATGCACCAGCAGCCACAAGTTCCATTCCCCAACAGGCTGAAGCAACAAAAATTGGAAAAGGAATTTGGTAAGTTTCTTGAAATATTTAAAAGTTCACATATTAATATTCCTTTTGCTGATGCTTTAGCCCAGGTGCCACACTATGCAAGGTTTTTGAAGGAATTATTGGCAAACAAAAGGAAACTGGGAGATGTGGCTATAGTTGCTTTAAATGAGGAATGTTCTGCTATCCTTCTGAACAAGCTGCCTTAGAAACTCAAAGATCCAGGGAGTTTCACTATTCCTTGTACCATTGGCAGTTTAAAATTTGAAAAAGCTTTATGTGACCTGGGAGCTAGCATCAATTTAATGCCATATTCTATCTTCAAGAAATTGGGGTTGAATGAACCCCAACCCTCTAGAGTGGCATTACAATTGGTTGATAGATCCATGAAACATCCTAGGGGGATCATAGAAGATGTGTTAGTTAAAGTTGACAAATTCATTTTCCTAGTTGATTTCATTGTGTTAGACATGCACGAAGATGTGGAGGTCCCACTTATCCTAGGGAGACCTTTCCTGGCTACCGGGAAAGCAATGATTGATGTCCAACAAGGACAACTCAGCCTTAGGATACAAGATGAGGAGATAATTTATAAAATGTCTGATGCTATGAAACATGCACCCTCTAGTGATGATTCTTGTTTTATGATTGATCCATTGAATTGACAATTGATGAATGCTTCCAGGTAAGTAGAATAACTGATCCTCTCGAACTCTGCCTCCAGCAGGGAGAACTTGAAGAAGGAGAAAATGAAGAAATAAACCTCATGATAGCATACCTGAATGATAAGCCTCAATTCAAGGGAAAGGGGTTTCTTAAATTAGAGAACTTAGGCAAATTGCCTGGACCATCAGGTAAGCCATCACCCCAAGAACCCCCCACCCTTGAACTGAAGCAATTACCATCCCATTTAGAGTATGCTTTCCTTGAGGAACCATCAGATCTCCCCGTGATAATTTCCGCAGCGCTGAATCCCTTACAAAGAGAAAAATTATTAAGAGTGCTGCGGGAACACAAAAATGCTATAGCTTGGAAGGTAGAAGATATCAAAGGCATTAATCCATCAAGCTACACTCACAGAATTTTGATGGAAGATGACAGCAAGCCTTTCGTTCAGCCCCAAAGGCGCCTGAACCCCAACATGAAAGAAGTGGTAAAGGCTGAAATAATTAAGTTGTTAGATGCTGGGATCATTTATCCTATTTCTGATAATTCTTGGGTAAGCCCTGTGCAAGTTGTGCCCAAGAAAGGGGGTATGACTGTTGTTCCAAATGAGAAAAATGAACTCATCCCTACTAGAACCATCACCGGATGGCGTGTGTGTATTGACTATAGAAAATTAAATGAAGCCACCCGGAATTACCATTTCCCTCTCTCATTTATGGACCAAATGTTGGAGAGGCTAGCCGGGCATGAGTATTATTGTTTCTTGGGTGGATATTCAAGGTATAACCAGATACCAATTGCATTAGAAGATCAAGAAAAGACCACTTTTACTTGCCCATATGGAACCTTTGCATATCGAAGGATGCCCTTTGGGTTATGCAATGCCCCAGCTACTTTCAGCGATGTATGATGTCTATACTTTCTGATATGGTTGAAAATTTTATTGAGATCTTTATGGATGATTTTTCAGTTTTTGGCTCTTCGTTTGATGCATGTTTGAATAATCTGGAGCAGGTGCTTACTAGATGCAAAGAAACACATCTTGTGTTGAATTGGGAGAAATGTCATTTTATGGTGCAAGAAGGCATAGTGCTTGGACACAAGATCTCTCAAAGAGGTATAGAAGTCGACAAGGCCAAGGTGGAGGCAATTGAAAAACTGCCACCCCCAACATCTGTTCGTTCTTTGAGAAGTTTCTTAGGACATGTCCGATTCTATAGGAGGTTTATTAAGGATTTCTCAAAAATTGCCAAGCCATTATCTACCTTGCTTCAAAAAGAAGTGACTTTTGAATTTTCAATTGAATGCTTTCATGCTTTCAACATCTTCAAAGACAAATTGATCCATGCACCTATCATGGTAGCACCAGATTGGACCCTCCCATTTGAATTAATGTGTGATGCGAGTGATTCTGCTATAGGAGCTATTTTAGGACAAAGAATGAACAAACATTTTCAGCCAATTTACTATGCTAGCAGAACCTTGACTAGACCCCAATTCAATTACACCACCACAGAAAAGGAGCTGCTAGCAGTAATATTTGCACTTGACAAGTTTCGTTCATATCTGATATTATCCAAGGTTGTTGTCTACACAGATCACTCGGCATTAAGGCACTTGCTTACCAAGCAAAACTCAAAACCAAGACTGATCAGGTGGATCCTTTTATTGCAAGAGTTTGACATTGAGATTAGAGACATGAAGGGTGCTGTAAACTTGGCTGCTGACCATCTCTCCCGGTTGGACAAGGTAAGCTCAAAAGAGGAGATAACCAACAACATTCAAGAAGAATTTCCGGATGAGCAACTGTACTCAATACAGAAATACTCATATCCTTGGTATGCTGATTTTGATAATTATCTAGCTGCACAAGTCCTTCCTCCTAACCTTTCATATCAACAGAAAAAGAAATTCCTTTCTGATATAAAATACTATCTGTGGGAGGAACCCTTTTTGTATAAATTGTGTGCAGATCAGATCATAAGGAGATGTGTCCCTGAGGAGGAGATGGAGTCGGTACTCCAATTTTGCCATGATAAAGAAGCAGGAGGTCATTTTGGAGCTAGTCGCACTGCAGCTAAGGTTTTGCAATCAGGTTTTTATTGGCCCACACTTTTCAAAGATGCCCATAGGTATGTGTCCACATGTGACAAATGCCAAAGATCGGGAAACATTTCCCGACGGAATGAAATGCCCCTTTCCAATATTTTGATATGTGAAATCTTTGATGTTTGGGGTATAGATTTCATGGGACCTTTCTTGAATTCTTTTGGGAATAAATACATCATCGTTGCAGTTGACTATGTATCCAAATGAGTAGAAGCCATGGCTTTACCCACAAATGACTCAAGAAGGGTGGTACACTTCCTAAAGAAGCTATTCTCCCGATTTGGCACTCCGCAAGCTATAATTAGTGATAGGAGAACTCACTTCTGCAATAGCCAATTTGAAAGGTTAGTGCAGAAATATGGAATTACACATAAATTAGCTACCCCTTATCACCCTCAAACGAGTGGCCAAGTGGAGTTGGCTAATAGGGAACTCAAAAGAATTCTGGAAAAGACCGTAGCATCTGCCAGAAAAGATTGGTTCATCAAATTAGATGATGCATTATGGGCATACAGAACTGCATTTAAGACACCCAATGGCATGTCCCCCTACAGATTGGTCTTTGGTAAAGCATGCCATTTACTAGTTGAATTAGAACACAAAGCCTATTGGGCTCTTAAATTTCTTAAATTTTGACATTCAGGCCACAGGGGCTAAAAGGCGGTTGCAATTGAATGAATTGGATGAATTCAGACTTGCCGCCTATGAGAATGCCAAAGTTTATAAAGAAAGAATAAAAAACTGGCATGATAAGAACTTCCTGAGACGGGACTTTTATGTAGGCCAACATGTATTGTTATATAATTCCCGTCTCCGCTTGTTTCCAGGTAAGCTGAGATCCAGGTGGTCTAGACCCTTTACCATTTCACAGGTTTTTCCCCATGGGGCTATAGAACTCACCCACCCGGTTCAGGGCACGTTTAAAGTACCCCCTCCATCCACTGTTTATCTTGATAACCAATAATCTTTTATGCTTGCTCATGAACAGGTTAAGGCATCTTTTTGTCATTTATCTTTTTAGAATATTAGTTAGCAAAATAAAGTTCTTTTGATCAAAATTCCAATTCTTTAAGGACTCAGTTCATCCATTTCTTTTCTTCAGTTTGCTCTAGCAAGTGTGATTCCCTAACACTACGAACATTGAGGACAATGTTCATCTTAAGTGTGGGGGAGTGAGCCCGAGGCTAAGGTATGGGGGATGAAACCATGCACCTCATTCACCCCAACACACATATGCAGGCAATGACATAACCAAAAAAAAAAAAGACTGGAACTCCTCAAGTTCATTGCTATCTATTTGATGATTTTTAAGAAGGATTTCAATAAATTGAGGGAGACTGTCATACTTGTTAAGTTTTTATTCTTGTGAATGACCCAATTTGATATATGCATGAGAAAAGGGGAGCTGAATATGCCTTTCAGCATGACTAACCCTAACTATCTTCATGTGTATGGAAGCCCTTGATTTCATGGTTAATGATCAAGAGAGCTAGTGCACATCTGAAGTGCTGATTCTTGAGGTTCAATAATTGCAAAGAATGACAAAATCCCAAATTGACTCCGCTATTTTGAGTTGAATAGTAAAACTAGCAGCTCAGAACATGAGTCCTATTTACCTATCTCAAGTAAGTGACCAGTGTGAGATGAAGCATAAGATGCACTCACACCAAAAAAAAAAAAAAAAAAAAAAAAAAAAAAAAAAAAGAGAAAAGTGTGTGAGATGGAGCATAAAATGCACTCACACCGAAAAAAAGAAGAAGAAAATGGTGAGATGGAGCATAAGATGCACTCACCCTTAGAAATAAGTAATTGTGGTGACAACTGAGGTTCAAAGGGGCACTCTAAAGTTGAACTCTCATTGAGATTTAGTTACAGATGTGAAACATAGTGAAATTTGATTATTAACCTTGACAATTAAGGAGTTGATTTATATATGAATTAGGAGTGAAGGCTAGACTATGATGAAATTCATATTCTCCTTTCCTTGGATCTTATACTTATGTTAAATGGTAATTTACAAGAATAAGAGCTGAGCACTTACAAAAGTTCCCTGACTGCTCAATGCATTTCTATCTTAAAAAGTTCACCAGGTAAATGGTAAGAACAAAAGGGGGGAATGTTCAGTTTATGGCTGATGTCTTTGCTTGAGGACAAGCAAAAGCTTAAGTGTAGGGGTATTTGATGAACCTACAATTTATCTATAATTTTTTATGACTTTAGCATGGATTTTTATGCCGGTTTTATTAATTTTTGCCTTAATTTAGCTTAATGCTAAGAATAAGTTTTAGGGGTAATTAATCCAAGAAAATGAAGGAAAAAGGCAAGAAAAGAAGGTTCAAAAAGACCAAATCCAGCCTAGCCCGATTGTGGAAGCAAGAAAGAGCACTTCGGCCCAAGAAGAGCAAGTGGATTCCTTGAGAAAACCCAAGAAAAGAAAGCCTAGCTAAGAGTAGAATTCGGCCCAGCAAGGAAGGCCCATTCTCAGCCCAAAAGAGCAGCTCAATGTATAGATATCATGTGCTAAGAGAGAGCCTAAGTGCAGCCCAAATAGTAGCCCTTAGGAAGCTTTCAAGAGAGCTCTAGAAAGCTCAAGAAAGGGGTGTAATACACCCCATTCTAGAGGCTTCAAGAAGGGGCAAAAGCCCCCTTGAAAAACTATATAAGGAGGCCTCTAGGAGGGGGGAGAGGTGTTCAATTGCTTGAGAGGAAGGCTCTCCCACTCTTAGAGGTTCGGCCACCTTGAGAGAAGAGAAGAGAAGAAGGTTAGGCGCAAGGAAGAAGAATAAGAAGGGCTGAAGGAAGTTCAAGACAAGCAAGCTAGAAGAGAAGGTGAGTTCGAAATTGGGGGTTTGTGATTCAAAGATCATTTGTAATAACTCAATTGTAGTTTCATTCTCCTTTAATTTGAATTATGTTTCTTTGTTATATTTTCTTTCTTTTTTCTCCTTCTTTCATTCTTCCTTGATGTATTTCAGCTTGTAAAATTTCAGTTCAGCAATCTAATTCTTTTTTATTCATTCGAATGGTCATGAATTGTACTTGGAGTTTCTTGAATAAAGGTGTTTTTGTAGATTAATTCGGCCAACTAACCTTCAAAACTCATCTGAATTCTCAGATCTGAGATTGCATGATCTGAATTGCTTGAAAGAGAATTCAAATCTGCAATTTTCAGATTGGCCGAATGGATCTAAAGCTTGAAATTCCTAGAGTGCTTGAGAGAGATTCTAGGAATTCAGGTCTACTATTCAAGAACTGAATTGGATGCAAGATTAGAGATAACTTGCACAATTCAGTTGGTGATCAATTCAGTTTTGAATTGATGCCTTAGAAGTGTTTGAAGAAATGCATGCATAGGGATTAGATTCTTGTTAGAGATAGAAGAATTGTCACTCATGCATAGGATGAACATGTGCTTGAGAGAGGCTGTTCATGACCTTGGGGTTTTCACCAAACCAATGCTCAATTATGATTTATTCAAATGATCCAAATTGATAGATTGCTGAATTCTGAGATTGAAATTTAATGCTTACTCTTCTAACTTGATTTGAAGGCAATTGGACCAATGATTTAGATAGATTTTAATATAGGATTTTTAGCTTTCATTAAAAGTTTTGATTTATTTGTTAATCAGATAAGAAGTACTCAATTTAGTATTGATACTTGTTTCCTAAATCCTCGTGGGAACGATACTTCACTCACTACTTTATTACTTGAACGGCTAGTGCACTTGCTAGTGTCACAATGAGCCACACATCAGCCTACTATCTTTATTAGTGTAATTATATTAAATAGAATTTAAATTAATAAAATTAGTTTAAAAATGAATAAATTTCTCATAGAAAAATTAATTTTAAAACATTACTATCTTTTATTAAATTTATTTATAATATTAATTATTTAATTGGATTTTAATTAATAAAAAACTATTATAAGATTATTATTGGTGTTGTTGTTGTATTAGCATTTTTTAAAATTTGTATAAAATTTATAATTTTTAAATATGACTGAAATGGACTAAAATTATCTTTTATAGTTTTGTTAGTAATAACAATTAATAATTATGCTACCTAATTAAGTTAATTTGGATTGCTTAACCACATAAATAAGTTGCCTAATTAAATAGGTAACTTACACGAGTTTGTTAAATAATTTCCACTTACAACTATTGCGTAACATATGGAGCCATATTGGCATCAAACTAATGGACCCATATGTAGTACAGGTCTAAACTTAAAAATGCCTTATATCTAGGGGTGCAACTTGGGCCAGCCTAGCCTGAGTCCAAACTGGCATGCCCTACAAATTTACACGGGTTGGGCTCGGATTTCAATTTTTGGGTTGGGCACGGGCCTAAGGGTTTGGGGTTTCTTAATTTTTAGGATCTGGCCTAGGCCTATCCCTTATGCAATGTGAGCCCAACTTGACCTTATCCCAACTTGAGCCTAAGTCCAGGCTCAAGCCCAACCCAAGTGCATCAAGTTTTAGTGTGGGATGGATTTGGGTTGGATAGATCCAGCACGACCTCGGGTTTAGGCCTTAAGCCTAATTCTAAGGGTTAGGTCTGGGTTGAGCTTAATTACTATTATTTTAATTATCGGAAATTATTTTACCTTATTAAGCAAATAAATGTGAAATTATTTTAATTACTATGATATTTTATTTAAATAATTTAGTAATTTACTTAATTGTTTTACTTAACAAAATATGGTGAAGTCACTAACTTAACAGTATTTTACTATTAAATTATTGATATTTTACATAAATAACTTATTAAATATGGTAATTTATTATTAAATTACCTTTCAAATAGCACAATAACTAATTTAAGTAACATAATTTACATAAATTGTGGTAGTTCAATAATAGATACCATAATTATTAATTATGTTTATTCTTAATAATTTAGGTAATTGCAAACAATAATCTAATTATAATTAATTAAAAATGGTAATTTACAAGTAAATTATTTTTTCAAAAAGTTCAGTAATAAATTAACTATAATTACTTATCAATTATTAAGAGTAATTTTTAACATTAATTAATTAACATAATTAATTATCAATTCTACTTAATTATTTGACTATAATTAATTATGTATTTAATGAATAACGATAATTATTCGAGAGTAATTAAATCTACTTAATTAATTAATTGTTTTTAATTCTGTTATAGTAAATAATTATTAAATTTTTACTTTATTTATTATTTGTCTTATTGTATTATCTATTTTTCTCTTATCATTATTATTATTATTATTATAGATATTTTTTACTTATCTTATTTCAATGTTTAAGTTTTAACTTAGTGTTTTCAACAATAATAACTTAATCATTAATATTTTAATACATTGATGAAATATAAATAGATAGATATAGGGGGAGGGAAGAGACGAAATCAAAAGATGTTTTAGGAAGATATTTTCAAGTGGGGAAATGATTTAAGAGAAATTTTAGGAGAAAAGATGATTTAGCCTATGGAGAACGTGTATGTGTACAAGAGAGAGAGAGAGTTTAGGAAAGGTTGATATGTGGCACAATGAAAATTTTGAAAAGGGAAAAAGGGGGAAGGGGAGAGAGATTTTGGGTGTACTAAGGAGAAGAATGAGGAGAGAGACGGTGGTGACTTAGAAGATTGGTTGTGGTGGAAAGGGGAGAGAGAAAGAGTTAAGGAGAACGCTAGACGGGAGGAGGGGGTTTGGAGAACAAAGAGGCCATGTGACATGGACTAATTTGCTTTTTATAATATGGTATAGATAGTAGGAACTAATTTGCTTTATACATGTTAGGTGAGGTCCCGATTTAGGAGTGGTGGACGTCTTGTCACGAAGGATATGAGAGATCTCCTAATGGATGACTACAATGACTGTTGGGACCTTATGTCGGGACTACTTCCAAACTTCATAGGTATTTTATTCATTAAAACACCCCTCACACAAAAGTCTATTGGTCGTCGTTGACCCAGTTAGTCAAATCATTCAACCCAGGAATTTATCAACTATCCTATATCCAATGGCAATTTCTATCCTAACCTCTCCAATGGGGCAGTTTTTATTTTTTTATTTTTTTAGTTTTTATTTGAAAGACAGGTTTTGGGGTAAGGATGGGTTTTGGGGTTCTACAACTCGTAGGGCTCAAGAAGGGTATGGCATTAGGCTAAACCCGATCCTCCATGATCCACATATTTTTGGAAAGCATATAAACTTTGTGCATTAGGTGTTGAATTTAATAATATTTTGAATTTTATGTAAAAGATAATTGATACTTTATATGCTTCCTATATGTCTTAATCAAATAATTGAAAATTTTGTGGGTTCTAAACCCAATCCGCACCTACCCTTGAATGCAAGGAGGGAAGGGTTTGGATTCTCAAAATCCAACCTGCTACAGGTTTTGGGGCAGATATGGGTTGGAAGATTTAAGGATGCGGGTAGGGTCTAGAATTTACAAAATCTACCCTGAACCCACCCCGTTTCCATCCCTACTCAAATGGTTAAACTACTAAGTTGTTCGATCCAATGAATAGTTTTTGAGTTATTTTTTACTTTAATTGCTTTTTTTTCAAAATGCCATGGGCTAATCTGTTCAAACCAATGTCCAAGGCAGTTCCATTTTTTGGTTTAATTTTAAAACCTTGCTTAATTGACTTAATTTACTTATTTAGATCGGTTAGCGCAGCTTTGGTTTTTTAATTTTCATAATTAATTTAATTTACTTATTCAATTGCTTAACTTACATGGTTGGCTTAATTTATTTAATTATCTTAATTATTTAGGGTCTAAATTGGCTTTTTTGTAAAGTTCAAGATTGTTAAAGCCAAAAATATTTTATATACATTTAAAACAAATTACGCCTCCCATGGGGTTCCCAAATCCATTGTCTCAGACCGAGACCGTATATTCGTGAGACACTTCTGGAGATATATTTAGCCGAGACTCAACACCAGCCTCAAATTCATTAGCTCATATCACCTTCAAACTGGTGGATATACTGAAGTAGTGAACCATGATGCATGGTTCAAAATATCGATATTGTGGCTTGGTTTTATTTTTTCATTTTTTAGTTTTTCTTTTGCAACTGGTTCAAAGGGGTCGGTTTAACGCCCTTCTATCCTCTGAACCACCTCAGACTCCGAAACACCCTCTATAGGATGTATCAATAAGCTCCCGATACGATACATATTGACCGATACGGCTTGATATGTGTCAAAATCTTGAACCTTGCCATGGGGTTGGAAAGCTACTATGTGTAGAGATTAGAAAATCCTCCTAGGCATGGGATTTCGTCTTGCCCTTTAACAGAACTCTACTAGACTACTACAATAAGAGTCCCTACCATAGCACCCATCTAAGCCTCTACGAAATAGTCTATGTGTTCCACCTCGTTGGACCCATGGAGCTGATTGAACTCCCAGTATCAAGAAGGCCTATTACCAAAGTAGATGACATGCTCTCCCGACACAAAGAAATCTATGCCAAAGTAAAGGCCCAACTGGAGAAGTCCAACAATTACTACAAAACTTAGGCAAATAGACACAAAGAAAGCTCACTTTTTGAAGGATAGTTGGTGTGGATAGTCATAACCAAGGATCAAAGTATTGGTATTGAGTATCGTATCTAACATTAAGTTTAATGTCAAAATAATATATAAATACATAGGAACTATATATCTTAATGATATTTATGAAGAAATATATTACAACTAATATAGTGAGATGCATAGATATTATGCAATTTTATTGATAGTGCATCAATCAAGAATTTAAGACGTATTACACAGATTCTTAGAAATTTATACATGAACAAAGCCATTGTTATTTTATTTTCTATTAAAGTCCAAAGGACAAAACATATGCAACTATTCTATTTGAATTACTATATCAATATTTCTATTTTACTATTTTTATTTTTTTAACATTAACAAAAAATCAACAAAAAAATAAATCCTCAAATGTTTGGTAAACAATACTTTCATTTAAAAAAAATAGATATGTTATTATAAAATGTAAATTAAAGTATTAATTAATAATTTATAAAAAATATATAATCTTAACTTAAAATATAAAAAATATATTAAAATTTTGAAGATATATATCATATGAAAATTCAAAAATTTTAATTAGGAAAATAATTACTCCATTATTAATATTTTTATTTTATAAAATTTCTAAAATACAAAATTATTTTATTTTATATAAATGTAGATTAGTGGAATTGACCAATTCAATTTATGTTATATTCTCAAATATTTTATAAATAATATTTTATTTTTTAAATAGTAAATACATTATTATTTAATGCAAATTAAATATTAATTAATAATTCATAAAAATTTAAGTATATATATAATGTGCAAATTTATAAATTTTAAGTATTAAAATAATTGTTTTATTAATAATAATTTTATTTGTATAAATTTCTTGAAATTAAAAATCAATTTTTGGTATATATATATATATATATATATACATAGATTTCATAAATTATTTATTCCATTGTTCATAAAATACTAATTTTAAAAATTATTCTTTTAAATTTATAGTTGGGATTGTTGAATATTAGTATATATTGTTTATTTGGATTGTATGTAGACAACTATACTTTAATGTTCATAGAGATTAATGTATTTCTTTTATTATCAAAAAGTGGTAAGTGGCTTGGTGGTTGAAGAGGCATGTTCTCTTGGTCATTGGATGACTTTAGTTCTATATTCAAATCACTCCGGCCTCATTTTTTTAAAGTGAGACGGGTTTGTTGTTGTCAAACAAAGGAATGAACGCGGACTCATTATATGCTGTCTTGGTGCATATCGGATCATATCACCCGATACTACCGTGTTGATATCGCAAGATATAAAATAGAAAATTTGGACCCTACTGTATCATTAAGAAAATTAATGACAGTGTCTATCGAGTTAAACTTTCCCATCCATTTCAAGACCTCTGATGTATTCAATGTTAAACATGTATTCTTACTATGGTGAGAATGAGTTTGTGAGGTTTCAAGTTTCAAGGTTAAGTTCTCTTAACTTGGGGAGGATGAAGCAGCCCACAAGGCTGAGGAAGCAGAATAGGCAAGGCAGAGTCAATCATGGCAAAGTTAGGCAAGGCTAGCACACCCCATGAAGCTACAAGATCGCGAGAATTGGCAAACCAGAGCCTCGTATCACTCAATGCATAACAACCTTATGAGGTCTTAAAAATAAGGGTGAGCAAATGGGCGGATTCTACCCAAAATTGAATGGAACTAACCTCAAATTCTTGGAACCAACCCACACCTAGGTCGATTCTAAGGCCTAGGGGTTTATCCTACCCGAACAAACCCTTATGAATCAGCCTTAGTTGGCCTATACGGAACCAACCTTGGTGGAACCAGCCTAGGAATTGAACTTTCCTTAAAATAAACCCCAAAATGCTTTTGAGGGTGTAAAAATTTGAACCTAAACACTCATAGTTACAAAGGTCATGATCCCACTTGACCATTAAGTTACTTGAGTGATTTAATAATTTGTTTAAATTCTAATATTTGAATGTGTATAATAAGTAATGTAAAAGCTAATATTTACAAAATTTAAATTATAATGATAAGTTTTGAATATTATATATTATGGTAATCTACATATTAAATTATTCAATTTAATCAGTAAAGATAATATAAATTTTAAGATATATAATATTTATTAAAAATCAAACCCAACAGTGATAAAAGAATACAAATAGAATCCAAAATAGTGAGGAGTATACTTGAGCTAGTGAGAACATATTTCCTTTTCTGCATGACACTCTCTCTTAATCTCTCTAATATGGAATATTATCAATTTTTAGTTGTGGTAGAACATTGCCTCCACTTTGGGTTGTTGAAGAAGTTTGGGCCCCATATTTAAACTTGGCACACATTCCCGAGATATCACCAAGACCACCACGCAAGTCTTTTAGTAGTATTAGAGCCAACTTCAAAGCTCATTTGGCATAGTGGAGAGGATACATAGAGCAACAGAATCTATAGAAAATAATTTTCTATCATTTTCATTCCAAACTAGGTGTGATCGTTCTACTCCCATTTTTTACCCTTTTTCTAAAATTTGTAATTGGGTTGTTGCTCATAGGGTTGCTCACGGTTCGGTTAACCGAACCGTGGGGCACATTTTGTAACCAAACCAGTAGTACTAGTTTTTGGAAAACCAGTAATCGAAACCGAACCGAAACCTATCAGTTAACTGGTTGACTGGTTCGGTTAATCGTCAGTTTGGTTCATCGGTTTTTTAATTTTTACAATATATATTATAAAAATATATATATATAAATATATAATAAAAAAATATAAATATATATAAAATATTATATTTTAAATAATAAATAATATATCATATATTATAAATATACATATATATATTTATATATATAATGCATATATATTAATTTATAATATATAAAAAATATATGTAAAATATATATAATATACGTAAATATATATGAAATATATAGAAATATATATATACCGGTCGATTCGATTAACCACCGGTTTTTTATATTGATTAACCAAAACCGAACCGGTACCTTCGGTTTTTCAAAAACACTGAACCGACCGATTCGATTTCAGTCAATAGTTTTGACCGGTTTGATTTTTTGGTTTTTTGGCTTACCCCTAATTGCTCATGTACTTTTGTCGAATCATTCTCATTGAAATATTATTTCCATGATTTGAATCTAAAAATTCTGGGTACATGTTTGTTTAAACATCAAAAATCCTTTTAATTTAAATAGGCCAAAGCATTATAATAGCATCGAAGTTTCATACTTTGATTGAGTTGTATGCATTGCATACCTTTAAATTTGTCTTTTTCTTTAGTTACAAAAGCCATTCATTTGAAGCAATCATATCTTTCGATGATTCAGATTTATTTTTTGTAAATTACTAAATAGGTATTTATGAGATTGATTTTAGAGGCAAATGTGTTTTTCTTTTATTTTAGTAAAATTACTTTCGAGGATAAAGTAGCGTGTGATCACCTAAACATTTAAATTTCGACTGTTCTTGAGTAACCTCTAAAATGGTTACGTTCAAAAGAACGATTTGGTTAACTGGTTCTCTAACTACTAATTAGATTTCTTTTTTTTTTTTTTTTGACTTTCCAAAGTAATATAGCTAATTAGATTTTGATTGGGAATTAAAAAAAAAAAAAAAAAGAAAATTCTTGAGTCGATCAAAACTTTGTGAAAATTTATTTCTTCTTCCACTAAGTTGTTGTCTATTTGGTTCACATTGAAATTTATAACATTCTTTTGGCTACAAAAATTTGCTACATCTTAATCCTATTTTTTTAGTGATTAAGAATAGGTTTTTGGTAAGCCATTAAATAAGAATTCATTAGAGTGATTTAGTGGCTATTTATTTCCTTTGATTTAAAAAAAGAACCACTATCTCAAATAAATTGGCATTTGATTCTCTTTGGACTATTCTTTTTGGAATAAAATTTAAAGTTCTACATTTCTTTTTAGTGATTCAGTTGAATAGGCTACTAATTGGTAATTACTTGCCTACCTAAATACCCCATTCAATCTCATATTTTGTCTCCTGCAAAAAGGACAAGGATTTCAGTCTATTTTTAACTTTTTTGTTTTTTGCTAATGAACCCTACCTTTTAGTGATTGAATTGTTGATAAGATACAAATAGCTATTTATAAAAGTGTTTTAGTGAATTATTTAATCTCCTCTTATTTTGGGAAATTACTCTCCCAATTATAGTGGCACATTTCCTTTTAAATATTGGGCTGTTCTTGGTAACTTTTAGTATTGTTACAGTCATTTTAACCATTGGGTTCCTAATTCTTACTATCGAATCTCCTCCTTATTGTTATTTAGATATTGTTGGCTGACTAATTGCAAGAACTAATATCATACTTCAAGTCCAAAAAAGAAAAAACAAAAGAAATTGATATTACTCAAAGTTCTAAATGAGAAAATTCAGGATTTGCATATAAGAATTCTTATCTCTCTCTTTCATTGAGAGCCATTACATTGGTAGTTGATTCACATTGGCATGATTATACTTAGTTTCCAATCACCAACTTGTTCTCATAATACTCCTAGATTTTAGTGGGTAAAAAAAGGAGGTTATCTCGTCGAGTGACTAATTTGGCCTTTTATTTCTCTCCTAAAAGCTCTTGGGGTCATTTTATTTTTAACTGAATTATTTTTGTAAGATATTTTCTGAAATAGTTGCATCTATTTGAACGTTTGGGTAGTCAACGACTACTCCACTACTTACTCTCCTATTTACCTCCTAAGAAAGAGCCTTAAATTTTTTTAGACTCTCTTATTTACTCTCCTAATTAATAGTTATGTTGGCTGCTTAAAAGAGTGGGTGTACATTTGGATTTGTCTTTTAGTGGAGTCTAACATATCTTTTGCCCTTTTTTCCCCTCAACATAGCATCTTATCTCTATTTAATTGTATACGAATTTAAAGAGTGAATATTCAATTGCCATCCTATATGTATATGATCCTATCTGTTAATTACATATTAGTGCCTTTGTTAAATTGTTGAAAAGTCATGTATTCTTGTGAAACTTTTTAATTACTACATAATATTTAAACAATTATTAAGTGATCCTCAATTCTAATTGCAATATAGTCCTTGAATTGTTGAAACCTTTTCTGTTTAGTCCTTCTTTCTAGAATATCACTCTGAAATCCTTAAGTTATACATACACTTTATACTCTCATAGAATTGTAAAATTGGGAATGGAAAATATACCCCTAAAACTTAGAATAATAAAAATTAAGAGAGAAATTAGTATCTACATTAATTAATGAAGAACAAGGATAGTGGGAGTGAAATAATATTAAATAAAGAGGATAAATACACATAAAAGGAAGAAGGAATGGAAATCATGGGAGGATCATCGGCTGTAGCTTGCGAATTAAGCAAAAGTGAGAAATTAAATGGAACTAACTTTCATATTAGGAAAGGAGAATTAGGAGAATTTTTGGAAAGAGAAGAAGTAGAGTACATATTAGACAAGGAAACACCTTCACCTCGAAAAGATGAAACATCTCTAGAGACAAATAAAGAATATGAAAAGTTTATGAGAGATAATCGAAGGGAAAGTTTGGCCATGTTAACTTTTATGGGACCCAATATAGAAAAATTTTTTGGATTATGAAAATGCAAAAGAAGTGTTTGGAGTTATCAATGATACATATGGTAAAGTCACTAAAACCTATTTTAAATTTTTAATTGAAAAATATTATGCATGTAAGATGGCTGAAGATGATTCAGTAGTTGAACACACATTAACAATATGAATGTAATAGCCAAGTAATTAGCTACTCCTAAAAATCCTATGTCTAAGAAAATGCAAGTATCCACCATATTACATAGCCTACTAGAATTGTGGAAATCCATAGTAATAGCATTAAACCTATCAAGGACAACACTAAATATGCAAAATCTCCCTATTCTTTTGGCCCTAGAAGTTGAGAAAACAAAAAACAAAAGAAAATGTCACAAGAAATGATGGTAACAACAAACAAGAATAAGGTTGAAAATGAAATTGAAGATATCCCTCAACAAAATCAAACATTCAAGGAAAAATATGAGGGAAAGAATAAATGGAACAAGAATCCAAATAAAAACTTCCAGAAAAGGGTTCAATGTTACCATTGTGGAAAGTTGGGCCATACTAAATACAATTGTAGAGAGATGTAAAAAAAGGGAAAAAATAAAGGAGAAAATGAAATAGAGGTTTTCATTTATTAAATCACTCCTTCATTGGAAATGCATTTAGGGGAAGTCCTAAGTATTGAAATTTACATAATAAATAAAATACCTGCAACTTTATATGGAATGGTAGTAAGTAAAACCTATCACATATAAAATATAGGGTTCAAAGTGTTTGTATGTTAAACTCTATTTATAGAAAAAATGGGAGCTAACTAATAAAAGGGTAATGTGTACCCAAAAGATTCCAAGGGTTACAATATGGATAAATTAGATAAGCATTGTATAGATTAAATTGAGCCTCTAGGAAGTGATCTTGCACTTTTTTACAATATGGATATAAAGATATATACTAAGAATAGTGGGAGTTCTCATATGATTTTATAAATATATATTAAGAATAGTGGGAGTTCTTACATAATAAAAACTAAAGTGTGGTTATCTTCTATATTTGAAAGGAAATATATTATATGTAATGTCATATTCTTTTACTAGTCATTATAGGAAAAGGGAAGAATCCTCTCTTTACAATAATCCTACTTGAATAAAATTATTTTGATTAGAACTATGTAATATAGTAAGAACTCTATTTAAGAAGGGAACAAAATTATGCAACTCCCAAAGAGGAAAAAGAAATTAAAAAAAATAAACAAATACATGTGCTCAAATACATTATATATATTGAAGCAAAAACAAATATGCATTATATATATGATATGTTGATATAATTGAGCATATGCAAAAGCTATTTATCAAATTAACTTTGGGAATTGCATTGGAAAGTGATTAAAGGGATACTAAGAATTATTCATGGAGCAAAAAAATTTAGTATAAATTAACTTACCAATGCAATGATTTAAAATTTATAGAATATTGTGATGCAAGTTTTTGCAAGAGACAACCTACTATTAATTATTTTTTCCTCTTGGGAGGAGGAACAATCTCCTGGAAATGAAGTGTGTGTGAAACACAAGAACGGTTTGAGGAGAGTAATTCACCTTAATCAGTTTATTAAGTAGCTTGTATATTTATAGTTACAATAAAAGAGACGTGTGAGAAAGAAGGTTACAAGGATAAGTACAATATTGTTACACCAGTGATAGGGATAAGGATGTTTAAGAGATATCCTTATCGTACTGATTTTTAGGAGGTCTATCACCCCCCCTCCGCAAGTTGATGGTGGGGAGACACCACTTGAAGCTTGTCACAGAGACGACTGAAGCAGGAGAATCCAAGGGGTTTGGTTAAGATGTCCACAACCTGATCCTTTGCGGAGATGTAATGAACAGAGGTGTTCTTGGTAGCAACATGATGGCGCACGAAATGAACATCTATTTCAATATATTTCGTTCTAGCATGGAACATCAGATTGGCAACTAAGTATGTAGCCCCAACATTGTCACACCAAAGCACAACATCAATGAGCGGGATACCAAGCTCTAGGAAAAGTGACTTGAACCATAGAACTTTGGAGGTAGTTGTGGAAACGCTGCGATATTCAGCTTCGTATTGGACTTGGACACAGTACTCTGCTTTTTGGAGGCCCATTAGATAAGGTTATCACCCAAGTAAATATAAAACCCAGTTTGAGACTTGTGGTCAGCCTTGTAACCAGTCCAATGAACATCTAAAAATTAATGCATGGAGAGAGAGGGAAGTGGAAGGGACAATAGCAAGCCTGAAATCAATTGTATGCTTCAAGAGTAGAATATATCCGATTCATAGAGTAGGATTGTGCATGAATTGGCATACCCGATTCATAGAGTAGAATATATCCGGACGAGTGAAGGACAAATATTGGAGGGAACCAACAATTTGTCTATAAAGAGAGACATCAGTAAATGGATTATTCTTGCTAGGGGTTGTAGCGACTGTCGGCGTGGACAGAGGTTTGGCACCAGCAAGCTGAACTTTTTCCAAGAGATCAATTATATATTTTCTTTGACTGAGAAAGAGACCATTGGGTGTGCATACAGCCTCCAAGGAAATAACTTAGTGGGCCTAGGTGTTTAAGGGAAAATTCAAGCTGCAACTTGGATATAATGGCATCAATAAGTGAAGGAGAGGAGCCAGTAATTATTATGTCGTCAATATAGATGAGTAGAAAAATTTGCTCACCGTGATGATGGAGGATGAACAAGGAGCTATTAGAGGTACAACACTTGAAGCCAAGCGACAAGAGATGAGAGCTTAGTTTTTGGAACCAAGCCTGTGGAGCCTATTTAAGCCCGTAAAGTGATATGCAAAGTAGGCAGACAAGATCAGTCTTCTCTTTGTCAACAAAGCCTGGGGGTTGCATCATGTAAATGGTCTCAGACAAGTCACCGTGTAGTAAGAAATTTTGTACATCTAACTGTTGTAACAGCCATCCCTTGGAGACAACAAGGCTGAGTATAACATGAATAGTCGTGGGCTTGATGACTGGGCTAAATGTTTCTTGAAACTCGAGGCCCTCTCTTTGATGAAAGCCCTTGGCGACAAGCCAAGCTTTGTAGCCTTCAACAATGCCACCCGGTGATGCTTCACATGGAAGACCCATTTACAACCCAAAATATTTTGATCCTCACTCTTGGGCTGTAAAATCCAGGTGTCATTCTTCATTAAGGCAACGAACTAGTCCTCCAATGCTCTGTGCCAGTTGGGGATTTTATTGTCTTGGGTGAAAGTAGTGGGTTTCAACACTATGAGATAAGATGAGGTATTTGGTGAAGGTATGGGCTTGGCGATAGTCATACTCAAGGAGCTTAAGACTGGGTTTGTGGATACCAGATTTGGATTTGGTGGTCATATGATGAGTGTTAAGAGTGGAGGGAGCAGTGGGTGGTAGGGGAGGTGGTTGTAAATTGAAGTTGGGCTCGTTATGGGCAGGGAGAGAGGTAGTATCAGGAGGTTCAGGTGTTGGACTAGGTTCAAACGGGAGTGGAGGGCTGGTAGGCGATTTAAGAGGTAAGTCCTCGTAAAGTGGGAGGAGGTCCTATGGTGGAAGAAGCATGACGAAGGAACACATAGAAGGCAACATGGAATTCCAATTTAGTAACATAGGCCCTGGTGTGAGGAAAGCATTCACACCCGAACACCCACAATCATAGATAATCTAGTGTCTTGTTCAAAAGTGCCTCAAGAGGAGTGTGATTGTTGAGAGCCCGTGTAGGTGTTCGATTCATTAAGTGAATAAGGGTGATGAACGCTTCCCACCAATATTCTGGTGAGGACATGACATTTGATGAATAACACCCAATCCAATTCAACTAGTGGGGACTGCAACTTGCAGAATTTACCGCCACCATCAAATTGTAACCACTTAAGAGGATCACCCAATTGACATTCAACCAAGGCTTTTAAAACTGGCTTAGACAACGAACCGGTCAGGAATCCAGTTCCCAGGTCAAACGGTCCAACCATTCAAATCAAATAGTCAACTTGTTCTGACAAAAAACTAAAAAACAATAAAAACCGTTGAATGATTCAAACAGTTCAACCACCCGGGTCAATTGTTGACCAAATCAACGTTTTTTTCTTTTGGCAAAAATCCAGTTTTGGGGAAAAACTGGGAACTGGTCACTGGACTGGTTCCTAGTTTTTCTTGTCCAACAGTCCAATTCGGTCCAGTTTTGAAAACCATGCATTCAACCATAGTTTTAAAGTGGACAAAGATAATCAAAGTATCCCTCTTGGCATGCATTGGGTAAAGCCATGTGAATTTGGAAAAGACATCTATAAAAGCTATGGAATAATGATAACCATGAACTAGGGATGTGGGTGCAGAGACCCAAACATCTATTACAACTAATTCAAGAGGAGAAGATACATTATTATCAAATGGCAACCAATGACTCTTTCCATAAACACAGAAAGAAAAGAGATAAGACGCCTTATTGGAGCTAACTAGGAGATGATTATGCTACACAATATAACAAACTATGGAAGAAGATGGATGGAAAAGTCACAAATGCCAGGTATCAATTGAGACATGAGCACCAACTAGAGCCGAACGAGAATAGTTGTCAAAGGAAGATAATATAGTCCATTTTTAGTCACTCCTCAAAGAAGTATTTGATGAAAGAAAGGTAGGATCCATCTAATGGATGCCATAAAGATTGCGGAATAGGTGAGCGAATTTCAAAAATTTTTTTACCTTCTTTCAACTGGGAATCGTATTCCCTAAATTTGGAATACAATATTCAAGAATTTTACTTGTACCATAATCGAACCAGATCTGAACCAAAATGGAAGGGAGGAATTATACCTGATCTAGAGAAGCAGTATCTCCCAAAGTTGGTATTCACACCCAAAGAAGACACCAAGATCCGCTCCTACTGAATATGACACAGCTGTGTGTGGAACGGAACCAGCAGAGTGCGTCCTACACACTGAATCCTTCGTAAGAATCCACTGGAAACTCAGAGTACTAAATCTTTTCAGTCTTTTCTGCAAAACTGATGTCAAGAACCAATTTCTTGATTTCTTTCTTCTTCAATGATCAAATCTTGTAAGAATCAATGGTGGCAGTTGGAAGAGAACTCCTAAAGCGAAGATGGCTGAAATTGCTTCTCTTCTCTCCGGAGTGTGTTTGAGATCTAATCTCAATTCGTAGGATAATTTCTTGCACAAAACCCTAGATTTGAAATCTGATTATGATCTCTTAGGGTTTCTCCTCTTTTCTTCTTGATTAAGAAACCTTCTAATTAGGAGTTATCCCAATCCAAATCAATATTTGGATAGGGGGTGATCTTAATCCTATCTGCAGATTAAATTAGCTTACTCCTGATTTTATCAGGAGGTTACCAAATTCAAAGTGGATAGGGTTAAAGGTCCAATCCTTTTGCTAACTTTAATCCCAGATCCGCCCTATAGATGAGTGATCATATCATCCCAACTCGAAATGGGCTTTTGGCCCATTAAGTGTTCAGTGCTTAACTAGTTTCCAATCTGCTGCCCAGTTGGGTTTCTTTGTATGGCGTGGGACCCAAGCATTGATCTACACACCAACCACATGGGTTCGGCCCAACCTTTATTACAAGGCCCAGCCAAATTCACTAAAAAGCTCAATGAACCCCTAAGCCCATCGCATGGACCCTATGGGCCCAACACTTACATTAAGTAGTCCCTGGCCCAAGCCATCTTATAAAACCCAAGGACTGTGGGCAGGTGCAAGATTAGTCCGTCAGGTACTATCCTAAATGGTCTTACACTTAACCTCTCAACCCTTAATGATCAAGCATTGCCCGACAAGAGAGGACCTCTCCCTCGGCTGCAAGGAACAGTGCCGCACTCTCTACTCACATGGATCCCTGGAATCAAAACCATTTGCAAACACTTTGAAACCGTACATATATATATATATATATATATTGTATATTATATATATATCATATATAAATTTTGCAAAACAAAATTCCAATGATTGAAATCAACTGCCGACAATTTGGTTTCCACCAGAGAGAGTGCATTCTCGATCATTACCTTTGTCCAACAAAGGGGCTGATCCTGTCACTATGATCACCCACTCAGATGAATTCTTAGACTGCCCCAACATGCCCAAGTTTTGACCCCCGCTAAGGATCTCACTAATTGGCATATCAAAGATAGCTCGATCTAACACCTAGTGAAGCATCATAATCGAATCTAGGGGTCAGGTGTAACTTTCCAGTTTTGCCCATCTATCTCCAAGGTTTAGGGCAACACTGAAAATCTGGTCCGGTTCAAGGATTCGAGTAATCCCATACTACATGTGCCTTGGATCTTACCCTGGTGACCGAGACAGGCCATCCCAACACTTGGCGGCACACCAGTATCAGCATTGGCAGGATAAATCTCCTCGGACATATCCAATGGCTATGAACATTTAAAATTAACACGTGTCTCATCAAGTGTCTATTTTAGGGTCTTACACAGAATTATACCAAACAACATGAATCAAACATGCACTTTATTTATTTACACTAAATGTCAAAAATACATCAAATCACATTGAAGCTAAGGGCATACAGAACTGTCTAACACTTGATGGGTTTTGGAGTCCTTCACCAAGAAACAATCAAGGTGAAACTCAAAATAACAGGCATTATCCTTAGTGAACTTAGAGACAAAAATTAAATGATTGTGAATGTCCAAGACATGTAAAATATCCTTGAGTAGCAAAGGATGAGAAGAGGGTACATAAGAGGTACCAATATGATGAATGTGCAAACTTGTGCCATCACTGGTGATCTTATTAGAGCCCCGATAATCATCATGGATGTTGAGGCGAGACAAGTCATGAGTCAGATGGTCAGTGTCGCCTGAATCAGGAAGCCAAGCATCCTCCAAAGAAGGAGATGAGGTAGCATTGCAGTCATGCTTCTAATTGCGCAAGTACTCAATAGAGGCTTTTAATTTACGACAGTTCTTGGTGGCATGACAACAAATCTAACACGGGCCCTTGATGTTGTTGGGTTTAGGTGTTGAAGAGGGAGGAGCTTATTAGAATTTGTTGTCATGTACAGGTTTAGCATCAGAGGATGTGACATTGGCACTTTTAATGGCATCAATGAGGGAGTCGCAGGTGAGTTGAGTCTCCTACTGGAGTAAGAGACCCTGGAGTTCCTCAAAGGAGATATCAGTGGATCGAATACTGAGAGCAGTAGCAAAAGAATCATATTCAGAAGAAAGCCGTTTGATGGTATGATGAATAAGCTAAGAGTTAGAGAACGGTTTACTGAGAGCGGACAAACGATCGTTGTAACTCTTGATCTCATGAAGGTAATCAGTCATGGGCATGTCCCCTTTTCGCAGTGAGGCAAGGTCATCATGAATGTGAACAAGTAGACTTGGCAACAAAGGTATTCTCCAGAGTGATCCAGATCTAACTACTAGTGGTGCATCTGACTACGTAAAACAAGACGAAGTCCATTAGAGTGGCAAGAAGCCATCTGACTAGTAAACGGTCTTGTTTCAGCCACGATACTTGATATGGGGTGAGATCACTCGAAGTGGAGCCAGTGCCCAGGTATGGGGTGGTGCCGTCTGCGTATCCTAATATTTCATGACTCAAAAGAGCTCGTTCAACTTGAAGCCTCCACAGATGATAGTTTGGTCTAGTGAGTTTAACCGTTATCAATTAAGAGAGAGAGACTAGTCATAGTGGTTGCAAAGGGAGAGGTGGATGTGGATGAGATAGAGGCGGTCGACATTGATCAATACTGGAGAGAAGGGCGTGAGTCTTAGGTCTCTGATACCATGAAACACAAGAACAATTTGAGGAGAGTAATTCACCTTAATAAGTTTATTAAGTAGCTTGTATATTTATAGTTACAATAGAAGAAACGTGTGATAAAGAAGATTACGAGGATAAGTACAATACTGTTACACCAGTGGTAAGGATAGGAATGTTTAGGAGATATCCTTATCGTACTGATTTTTAGGAGTTCTATTAGTGTATAACAAAACACACAATGAAAATGGAGTTTATTTAATGCAATAAAACTGCAACTGAAGCAATGTGGATCCACAAGTTTATTGAAGATTTCAAGGTGGAAGGTGCACCTACAAGACCAGTCATGGACAAAAATAAAATATTGATCAAGCTACAATTCAGATCATAAAAAATAAAGAGATTGGGCTGACTGAAAAGCATGTGCTACTACAAAATCATTATGTTCTTGATGTACATCAAAAATATGAATTGAATATGTATCGGCAAAATAGTTTCCAAACCGTTGACCAAGCCCAATTCAATTGATGGACAATTTTAAAATGGCATGTGAGGTCAACAAGACTATTAGGCAGCTAGTAAATCTTGTGCCAATACAGCCAAATGGGAGATGTTGGACCGACTGGCATATGGCCCTCAATATCATCCTCGATGTATAGGACTATCTGTAGGCCAATAGGAATAACCACACGATCGATAGAGTATTTGCTCTATATGGACTAACATGCACACACAATCAACACCTTTTTTCTAATTATTATTATTCTTATTTATTTTCCTATAAAATAAAATTTGTTTCGACTTATCTCTTTTAAACTTGGTCCACCAAAGTAGTTATTGGTTGAGAAAACATCTCAACAAGTAGGGACAAGTGTCTCATCCCAATGGAGGCTAATCCCAACTGGTTAGAGAGATTTGTGGAAAGTTCCTATCCACCGGAACAAACCCAACAGCCATAAAAGGGTCTATAAATAGAACCCAAAATAGTGAGAAGTATATTTGAGCTATTTGGAATATATTTCCTTCTCAGCATAACACTCTCTCTTAATCTCTCTTATTTGGATTATTATCAATTTTTAGTTGTGGTAGAACATTACCTCCACTTTGGGCTATTGAAGAAGTTTGGGCCACCTGTTCAAACTTGACACACGTTCCTGGAATATCACCAACACCACCACACAAGTCTTTCACCTTTCACTTCTCTTGTTGTGTGCTTGTTTCAGGCCACAAGACCCCCAAACCCTTTTATCTCCTACTAAAGCAGAGTTGCCAAGGTCATCCAGGTTGCATAACTAGAAAGGAGGTGTTTACACTGTTACGGCTCTCAGCCTCTCACTATCATAATGCCTGTTACCGTCAGTTGCCTGCCATGAGATTCACTTTGTTAAGAACTACTGACCGCACCATTGGTTGATCCTAAAGTCAATCTGAAAAGATAATCCATCGTCCCTTGTTTTAACGAAGAAATAATCCACACATCCACCGTTCCATTAACTAACACCCATAGTAACTAGTGACCTGGGGATGTGGAAAGAATCAGTGGGTGGGAGATCTGGAGTAAATTCGACAACCCAATTTCACCTCATTGCTACATTAACCAAATAACCACCCACGAAATAACAAAATGTAAACGTAAACTCAAAGACAGCATCCGAGAGTTACAGAGCAATCGCATCGTCAAGCGTTCCGTCAGTCTAGGGCAATAATTCAATTGGTGGATGGTGGACTTTAGACTAGAACTAGAAGCCATATGGAATGAAATCATCTATCATTCAACTTCAGTTTTATAGAGGCTTCAAAATTCATATTCTTTGGGGCAGAGAGAACTGCATCGTTTCAAAACTGGCCATATACAGGGACATTTAATTTAATGTAACCATGTTACTACAAGTTGGAAAGGAAAATGTGGAAATACTGAATTGAATGACCTTCATTCATGAATAAAAAATCCAGGGTACACAAAAAAAGCACATCGAAATTCCGTATGGGATGTGCACAGCATTTATATTATTATATGGCCATTACGAAGGCATCTAATCAATCTAAAGCAACAAATCTGCAAAACTGTTAAAACAATCATTTACCTAGTAAGTTTTTTTAGGAATTGAACATGTGTTTTTTCCTTATCTACATACCAATTCATCTCATAATCAGCTGTACATGCTACAGAGAAGTTTAGTGACACGCACGTCAATGGGGATCATTCACAATTGTTGGTCAAGATATGGGTCCCTTGGAGATCTTTCTCCAGCTCCCAAATATCCTGTCACACTCTCTGAAACAACGGAAACCCAACCATTCAACCATGAGGTGCTACGAGTCAGCCATCCAGTCTGAGCTTCGTTGTTTTCTTCGAGCCTGCCCTTTTGTTCTTCCTCCAGCAGGATATCAATCCACCTCTTCGCCATGAACTCTTTGACAGCTTCAACTCCTCCGGCCACAACCTCCATCGGAGGAAGGACAAGTGGATTTTGGTCCAAGTTTAGCTTGGTTAGCTTGTCCAGTCGACCAATGGTGTCTGGAAGGGCATGAATTTGATTGTTGCTCAGGTCAAGTTCCCTAAGATTCGTCAGATCACCAAGGGTGTCAGGAAGCTCTATCAAGTCACTAAAATTGCTACTCAGATTTAGGACCTCCAGATTTGTCAACTTCCCAATAGCATGTGGCAGACCACGGAGCTCATTGAAGTGGACATCCAAATGACGCAAAGTAGTCATCTCACAAATGGAAGTAGGTAGGGAACGGATCTTATTGAGGTGGCATGAGAGCCTTCTTAGATTAACTAGTTCATACCCAATATTTGTTGGTAAATATGTCAGATCGTTGAAGCTTGCATCCAGTTCTTCCAGTGATCTGCAACAAAATTCTCCTCAAATGAGAGATATGGTTTAAAAGCTTTTCATAATAATGTTCGAAATGACAGAGCATGTCTCCAAAAAACACAGCAAATAATGAACTACCTGCAATGGCAAATGCTATCAGGTAGTGCCTTCAACTTATTTCCTGATACATCTAGGATCTTCAAATTAAGTAACAAACCAATGGAGTCTGGCAAGGACTCCAAAAGGTTGGAAGAAAGATTAAGCTCCTCCAGATTTTCAAGCCCGGCTATTGAATCAGGAATAACCTGGTTCCTCGGACAAATATCCCAGATAAGAGAAAAAAAATAAACAAGGGAAAACAAGTTAGTTGTTCCAAACATGTAATAATCACAAAATATGAAAACGTGCATACTCTGAGCTTAAAAGAAAAATGTAATTTTATAGCATTGAGGTGGTAGATTACTTCCTTACTCTTCATCTCTGAAGTACAATAGAACTGTCTTGAGCTCAAAAAGTAAATTTCTTTGACATTGAAACTAGAGTACTGTGATCCAATAGAAGTGGTACTAAAGAAGTCAAATAAGTAGTTTTGCTGAAATAAAACTGAAAACTAAACAAAATAGTAATATCTTCATGTCCTTTATAGCAAATAAGAATAGTAAGCAGCATGATGCAAAGTAGTTGTTTGCTCTAAAATATTGAGTTTTATGCAGGTCCAGCCTCCTTCATGTCTCAAGAACTATTTTTAATATAAACAGTGAGAAGACATTTTACCTGCAAATGGGAGGCAGATCTTGGATGGTTCTTTGGTAGCAAACGAATGTATTGACTCGAGGATCAAAGCTGATTTACCAGGTATTATTTGCAAACTAGACATGGAAAAAGCTTATGATCACATCCAATGGAGGTTTGTGCAATATCTCATAAGAAGAATGGGTTTCATGTCAAATTGGAAAAAGTGGATCTCTCCATCCAGGTAAATGGTATTCCCAGAGGCTTTTTTGCTGTACAGAGAGGATTGAGGCAAGGTGATCCCATCTCCCCTTTCCTCTTCATCATTGTGGTGGAAACTCTTAGCAGATTAGTAAGTAGAGCTCCAGATCACAAAAGTTTAAGGTTGCAACAAACAGTGAAACTTGCCTTTCTTGAGATGTTTGCTGATTTGTTTTGAAGCTGCTTCAGGCTCAAAGATCAACCTCCAAAAAAGTTATTTGATTCCTGTCAGTGAGGTCCCAAACATTGAAAGCCTTGCAGAAGTCTTAGGATGCAGGGTCAGATTCCTCCCTTCCAAGTTTGTAGGGCTGCCTTTGGGAGCAAACTACATATCAAAAGAGATCTGGGATCTGGTGGTTGAGAGGATCCAGAAAAACCTAGCAGGTTGGAAAAAGCTTTATCTTTCAAAGTGTGGGAAGATACAAATTCAGAGTGTTCTTTCAATTTTGCCTAGATATTTTATGTCATTCTTTATGGCTCCTGCTTCAGTTCTAGCTTCCTTGGAAAAGGTTCAAAGAGATTTTCTTTGGGATGGGAGAAAGGAAGAGAAGAAGTTTCATTTGATTTGCCTGGACAAGTCTGTAAGCCGAAAAAGTGGTTTAGGTGTAAGGCCATTGAACCAGATCAACAGAGCTCTTCTTTCAAAGTGGCCATGGAGGTTTGCTCTTGAAAAGCAGGTTTTCTGGAGATCTATTATAAGTTGTAAGTATAGGAAACTGATTTGGGGTGTGAAACAAATCTTGTAAAGAAGTTCTATGGCACAAGTTTGTGGAAAGGAATCATGCAAAACAGGGAGGAGTTTGAGAAAGTCCTCTTCTGGGAAGATAGGTGATGCAGCACTCTACCCCTAAGCCAAGCTTTCCCAGGTATCTATGCCTTGGAAGGCAATAAATCTGCCCTACAGTTGGAAGAGAATAAATTAGCTTGTTATGAAACTTTGGGTGGGCAACAGGTTTGGATCCCTTGATTGTGCCTCCCTTCTTCAGAACCTTAACTCTACCTGATGTTCAATATTTCCCTGTAAAAGAGGTCTGTAGTAAGACTATCCCCCCTAGGATTGGAAGTTTTTGTTGGAACTTCCTAGAAAGAATCAATTCATGTGAATTGTTTCAAAGAAAGAGACCTGAAGGTTGTTTATCCCCTCACTAGTGTGTTCTCCGTCATGCCGATGGTGAGAATTGCCATCACTTATTAATCTTCTACTCTTTCGTTAAAGGTATTTTGAAATGGTTTCTCTCTTTGTTTGGGTGTAGGTGGTCCCCCCTGCCGAATGTGCAAAGCTTGTTTGACTCTACAACTTTCAGTTGGCCAAAGAACAGGGAAAGGATAATGTGGAGATGTGTGAGGGCTGCTATAGTTTGGACCATAAGAAAGGAACTCAAGATTATTTTCAGATAAGGAGAGAAGCAGAGAAGCTATCATAGAAGTGGTTTTCAACAGAGTGGTACACCGGATCAAGTCCTTGGAACTTTTTAAAGATTTTCCAATGGAAGTTTTCTTAAGAAGATGGAAGGAAGTTGCTTCTTCAGTCTTGGTCAAGGATGCCTTAATTCCTGTTTGGACCCCCCCCCCCCAACTAGTGGGTTTGCTAAGCTGAATTTTGACAGAAGCAATGCTAGAAATCCAGGACCATCAAAAATTGGGCGTGCTTTTAGGGATGAGGAAGGAAATAAAATTGCTTTCTTTTCAATTCCAATTTGAAAGGGAAATTCCCTACGGGCTGAGATATTGGCAGCTTTAGAAGGGGTAAAAAGGGCAAAGGATATGAACACTAGAAAGTTGTTTATTGAGCAAAATTCCAAGTTGGTGGTGGGCTGGCTAAAGGAAGAGAGTGGTTTTTGGAATTACAACAAAGGAAAAGGTTCAAGTGGTTAACATAAGACATTGTTTTTGAGAAAAAAAGTTAACTATAAAGGAGAGGTACATGAGGCAATGTACACAACAGATAAAACTCTCAGAAAATTACGAAGGCATAGAGCTATCACTAAAAAGAAAATCCCTGTGACCACCAGATTTAGCTAGACTATCAGCTTCAGAGTTTAGCTCCCTCGGAACACAGACCACCTGGGCACTTAAAGAAGCAAGAATGTCTCTCGCTTCAGCTAGATAGTGAGCTAAGGCCCACGGCCCACTGTCAGGACTAAAAAGCCAGTTGATGGTGTTGGCTGAATCTCCTTTAATGGTAAGATTTCGTAAGCCCATGTCTTTTGCAATCCTGATGCCGGTTAGAACTGCCAAGACTTCTACCTTTGTTGAGGAAGCAATTCCAATCGGCCCACTAAAAGCCCAATTGATACCATTTTTATTTCGAATTACACCTCCAATGCCCACTGTACCTGGGTTTCCAAAAGCACTCCCATCAAAATACAAGGTCGTCTCGCCATCCACATCAGATCTGAAGCTACGGGTAGTGTTGAGCTGTATTTGTTTAGAGTGAAGGAAATTTACAACGTTTCTTTGGAGGTCATCAAAGGGGACACCTCTGAAATGGGATGAGCTGGAAGTCCATAGGAAGCATCTGTAACATATTAGAGAAATTAGCTCCTCAAAGTTTTTTGTTCTGTTGGTAAATACCCTATTGTTTCTCTCTTCCCAAATGCTCCAGAAAATAGCATGAGCAACAGATTGCCATAAGATTTTCCCTCTTTTGCTTAATCCTCTTCCTGACCATTGCCTTAAGCAACCAGCCACATTTTCAGGGAAAACCCAGCTGTATTCAAACAAGGATAGAAAGAAGTTCCAGCATTTTCTAGTTTCCTCACAGTGGAGCAGAATACAGTTGGTGGATTCCCCAGCTTAAAGCAGAAGCAACAGCCATGTGGAGATAAATAAGACCTGCCATGGTTCTTTTCCTGAAGGAGGTCATAAGTGTTGATTTTCTTTAAGCTGGCTTCCCACACAAAAAGACATACCCTGGTAGGGATATGAGCACACCAGATTCTATTGTAGGGGTATTGATCATTAGTTTGTTCTTCCCTAACTAAAGCTTTGAAGCAAGATTTGATTGAAAACTTACCTGATGGGTGAAAGGAACAAACACAAAGGTCGGGAATTTTGTGAGAGGTAGACCTCTCTGAGGGTGTCCAAGAAGCTAGAGATTTCACTAATTTCCGGGTCCCTTAGAGGTCTCCTAAGGGTTAGATTCCAATTGAAGTAAGGAGGGGAGGGGGGTAAAACCTGGGATATGAAAGCTTCTTGGTTTAAGGTAAGGCTGCATAGGCGAGGGAAGGAGTTAGCTAAAGTAGAGTTACCTCACCACAGGTCAGTCCAAAAGTTAATTCTATCACCCTTTCCCACTTTGTATCTGATAAAGGATATGAAAAAATTGTAAGTCGAGATTATACCTTTCCAAAGGTGGGTGTCTTTGATACGATTCAAGTGAAGCTTGCTATTCCAACTGTTGGCGTCCTTCCCATATTTGCTAGTGATTACAGCAGCCCAAAGTGCATTTGGCTCTAGAGGGAATCGCCACAACCATTTACTGAGAAGAGCTGTGTTTCTTTCTTTCAAATGACCTACTCCCAAACCTCCATTCTCCTTTGGTTTGCCAACCTGAGACCACTTCACAAGGTGTGAGCCCCTTCCCCCCCCCCCCTCCTTCCCAAATAAAGTTTCTCTGAAGTTTTTCTAACTGAATGGCTATCTTGTTGGGCATGCGGAAGATGGAAAGGTAGTAGGTGGGGAGGTTTGCCAAGGATGCTCTAACTAGAGTAAGGTTAACACAAGACATTTAAGTAAAGGTGCTTTGGGTCAAAAGACGTGCCAATTTCTTTCCTGATGGTCTCACAAAGCAAGGGGTGAATGGGGCCTCTATGTTTTGTGCTCAAGCTTTTTACCTTGTTATGGTAGTGATTGAATTTCTATGGGAGAGTTAAGAGAGTTTATCTCTCCCTGGGGCTGGATCTGGAAGTTGTTTAACCATTGTTGTTTATGTGGGTTGGCAACAGAGAATGCGAATCATACTCTCATCCACTGCAAATTCTCTGCCACAGTTTGGGCCCATTGTTTCATCCTGTTTGGGGTTTCTTGGGCTGTATCTGAAGATATGGAATCACATATCTAATCCTGGCATTTGGAAGGCCTATCAAAGAGGGGAAAGATCCTTTGGGGCATGGTGCCTGGAGCAATCTGCTAGTCAGTTTGGAAGGAAAGAAATTACAAGGCTTTTACTAATCAAGCTCTGCCAGTTGAGAGGATTTGTGGCAAAGTGGAGGGGTTTCTGGTGAAGTGGGCTACCATCCAGTCTTCAGAGGCTTTAACTTTAGTCACTTCTACAGCAGCTGGGATAGAATCATTTGGGATGAAAACTGTCTTTTGACCTGTTTATCTGTTGTTTCTTTGCGCTATTTGTGTGATTAATCTCAGTGCTGTTGTACCAAGGGAATGCCTCCTTTAGCCTGTACTTTACATCTTGATAAAAATTTCATTTTCACCTTTCAGACAAAAAAAAAAAAAAAAACAGTGAGAAGACATTTTGACTGCAAATCAATATCTTAATTTATCAGTGACATGCATCATCATATGCCTCTCCCTTGTGTGGAAGCAAGTTTTGCACCTAGCAGAGGAATTGCCAACGTCTTTGTTTCTTGTGATAGATATCCTACTGAAATGCATAAACCTACTTTTCTTTGTTTGGACTACCATCCTTCTCTCTCCAGTATTGAGGTGGAGGGAAGAGTAGTAAACTCAAAGGAGGAAATTGAAAGCTGATTCGTGGACCATTTCAAGTCAATCCTTGCCTCCTTTCATGAAAGCAATTCAGAATTGGGAGAATTACAGTGGGACAGAGTGCCAAAAATCCAAAGCTACCCTCCTAGAAAGAGCTTTTAGCGTAGAGGAGGTACACGAAGCAATTTTCTCGATGGATAGATCTACAACTCCGGGGCCGGATGGATTTCCAATGGCTTTCTATCAAGATTGTTGGAAAATCTTGAAAAATGAGTTAATGGATGTATTTGTGGAATTCTATCAAAAGGGAAGTTATCGCCTGGAGCAAATGCAACTTTTATTGCTTTAGTGCCAAAAAAGAAAGAGGCCAAAACCCTAAGGATTACAGACCGTTAAGTCTTGTGAGTAGCTTGTATAAGATCATTGCTAAAGTCCTAGATGGTAGGTTGAAGAATGTCTTGCCCTTTGTTATCTCTCAGAACCATAAAGCTTTTGTAGAAGGGAAATTGTGGATCAAATCTTAGTAGCAAATGAATGTGTGGTAGCTAAGAAAAAACAAGGTAGCAAAGGCTTGATGTGTAAATTAGACCTAGAAAAAGCTTATGATATGGTGGATTGGTCCTTCCTGCTAAATCTCATGGAAAAGATGGGTTTAGGTGAAAGATGGAGACTGTAGATTAAAGGATGTATTAGCTCAGCACATTTTTCTATCTTGATGAATAGGGTAGCAAAGGATTTCTTCCAGGCTAAAAGAGGACTCAGACAGGGTGATCCCTTACCCCCATTCTTATTCACTTTTGTGGCTGAGGTCTTGAGTAGACAAATCATCAAGGCTGACCAAGATAACCAGTTTAAACGTTAGACTATTGGTAAATCAGAAGTAGTGGTTTCTCACTTGTAATTTGCTGATGATATAATCATTTTTTGTGAAAGTTGTAATGAATCCAGTTTAAGGAATCTGAAAGTTTGGTGGACAAGTTTCAACAAGCCTCCAAACTGAAAGTGAATTGGGGAAAAAGCTGTATAGCTGGAATAAACATTGAGGAAGGGGACATCCAAGCCATGGCAAATTTGCTAGGCTGTGAAGTGAAAAGCTAGCCTCTAGAATACTTAAGTATTGCCCTTGGGGGGGAATCTGAAAGCTGAAAGCTTTTGGAAGCCAATGTTAGAGAGGTTCACAAAAAAGTTAGCAATGTGGAAGAGAAATTATATTTCCTTGGGGGGAAGAATCACCTTAAAAAAATCTACCCTAGCAAACCTACCCACTTATTTGCTCTCCACCTTTAAGATCCCGATGAAAATAGCTAGGAAGTTGGAGAAGATTATGAGGGATTTTTTGTGGGAACCTAACGATAAAAAGAAGGATCATTCAGTGAAGTGGGAGCAAGTTTGTTACCCTAAGGAGTAGAGTGGCCTAGGTATAGGGAACATATTAAAGAAAAATAAGACCCTTCTAGGGAAATGGTTGTGGAGATTCCCTTGTGAAGATAGGTTGTGGCACAAGGTCATTAAAAACATTCACGATGAAGCAGATAATGGCTGGGATGCAAAACTAGATTCCAATGCAGCTCCAAATTCCCCCTAGAAGGCAATCTTTGAGGTACTACCAACATTTCTTCAATTTATCTAGTTTGATGTTGGATGTCGCAATAAAGTTTTATTCTGGAAAGACCTTTGGGTTGGGGATTTGCCTCTTATGGTTAAATTCCCGGACCTCTACTCCTTATCAAACCATAAAAACAAACCTATTGCTAGGTTTGGTTTGCTTTCAGATTTGGGTATCTCTTGGGATTTTGGCTTCAGAAGAGGGTTGAGGGAAAATGAATGTGAGTCCCTAGTGCTTTTGATCTCAACACTTGAGAAGGTCTACTTAGACCAATCTATAGTTGATAGTAAAGTATGGTCCGCAACTCCTGATCGTTTATTTTCTTGTGCATCCTTTCTTTGGTTTGCTCACTCACTCTGATCCTTTGGGGGTGAACTTCCTAGTGAGAGAAATCTGGTGTAAACCGATCCCTCCAAAAGTACAAGCTTTCTATTGGGAAGTGTTCCTAGGGAAGGTAAACACCTATGATGTGCTACAGAAAAGGAGGCCAAACAAATGCCTCTCTCCTCATGTGTGTGTCCTTTGTATGGATTATGGTGAAACCCTACCACACTTACTTTTATCCTGCTCTTTTGTTTCTGGTATTTGGAATGTTGTTGTTCTCTCTTTAGATGCAGATGGGCTCCCCCACAAGATGTGGTAAGTCTATTCAGCCCCTCTTTCTTGAGGCAACAAAAGAAAAGAGAAAAGTGCTTATGGAAGGCAGCAAAAGCTACTAAAGTATGGACTATATGGGAGGAATGAAACCCAAGACTTTTCTCTGAAAAAAGTAAATCAAAGGAGGAAGTTATTGAAGCCATAAAAATCAGAACTGCACAATGGGTGATGACCATGGAGCTATTCAAAAATTTCTCCATGAATGAGATTCTAAGTTGGACTAAAGTAGCACAAACTGATGCACCCAAAGTAGTTGTGAGAGTGGAATGGAAGCCACCTGCACTGAACAAATTAAAACTAAACTTTGATGAGAGTTCCTTTGGTAACCCAGGAAGGGGGTGGCATAAGGAGTGTGATTAGAAATCATTTGGGTGTGGTGGTGGCACTCTTCTCAAGACTAATAGGTATTGGTGACTCAATACAGATTGAATCTCTAGCCCTACTTCAAGGTCTAAAGATGGCTGAGCAGATAGGAACAACAGATTTAGAAATAGGAGACTCACTGCTGGTCATTTCTTGGGCTAAAAACATCACATTGGTACCTCGGAAGCTCAAATTTATCTTCAGAGAAATTGATATACTTGCAAGGAGGCTCAACTCTCAGTTTGGTTGGGTTAAACAGAATGAAAATGGGATGGCAGATAACCTAGCAAAACAGGGGGCAAATAGATCTACCTTGTACTGGGCAGAACTGTAGCTGATTGTATGTGGTTGCAGATTAGGTTAATGCATTTCTGCAACCTATAACTATTGTAACTGATTGTAACTTTTCTCTGTTATTAATTAAAATCAAAATTTTTGCTGATCAAAAAAAAAATTCTCCTGTTTCCAAAGCACTGTCTGAACCACTAAATTTCAATTGAATTATCATGCAGAATAGTGTTATTCCCTTGAGTTATTGGGGTCATGTCTCAGGTTAGCAGGGAACTAGCTCCATAGTTATTCATGATCTTATTCACAGATTATCATAATACCAGGATTCCCCAGCTAGTGTCGCAGAACGTACATAATGAACAATCTCAACTCAACTGAACTGTACTTATCCTTACTCCAACCAAATGGGGTTGACTACATGAATTATATATCTTGTTTCACCATTTCACTCTATCAAGGGACATCAATTGCTAAATTGTGTGCCCTCAAACGATTTCTTACTACCTCCAACCATGTTCTTATTGGTCTACCCCTAGATTATCTAGACCCTTCAACTTGCAGCATAATACTTCTTAGTGGTGCAATAGGTGGTCTTCTATACACATAAATAAATCATCTTAGGCCTCATTTGATAACACTTTTCAGAGGTCTGGTGTCTGAAAATCTCGCTTTTCAGACACCAGATTCATTTGGTACTGCGTCTGAAAATCGATCTGAAATCTTTTTCAGATCTGAAATTTTATGTTAATAGCCTAGCACTTATGCATTCAGACGTAGTTGAGAGGTGCGTAAAAGACATAAGTGCTCTCAAAAAAAATTTTAATATTACATGTTTTTGTTCTTCATTTAACTTGAATCGAACCTTCACTATGACTTACGAAGCTCCACCGCAGGTCCACCACCACCGCCACTGCACTCTCTCTCTCTCTCTTGTATTTCCACCACCACTGCTGCAACTTGCAGCGGCAGCAGTTCCATCTCTCTCACTCACTCTCTCTCTCCCCCGTCTTCCCGTCGCCACTGCTGCAGCAGCGGTGGCGGTTCCGCCGCTCTCTCGCTCTCACTCTCTTCTCGCTCTCTCGCTCTCACTCTCACTCTCTCTCACTCTCACCCTCACTCTCTCTTCTCGCTCTCTCTCTCTCTCCCTCCTATCTTCTCGCCACTGCCACCACTGCTGCAAGTTGCAGCAGTGAAGATTCCGCCTCTCTCTCTCTCTCCACCGCCACCGCCACTGCAAGTTGCAGCGGTGGCGGTTCCACCGCTCTCTCTCACTCTCACTCTCTCATCTCGCTCTCTCGCTCTCTCTCTAACCCTCCTCGCCACCCCCGCCACCCCTGCAAGTTGTAGCGGTAGCAGTTTTGTCGCTCTCTCTCTTCTCTCTCTCTCTCTCCTATCTTCTCGCCACCGCCACCTATTAACTATTAATTATTAAACATTAATTATTTTTTATTTTTATTAATTATTAATATTTAATAATTATTTTTTATTAAACATTACTAATATTAATTATTTTTATTAAATAATCATTTTTAATTATTTCACTAATTTTTAAAAGTTATTTTATTTTTATTTGTGTAAATTATTAATTATTAATTATTTTAATATTTTTATAGTTATTTATTATTTTTTTAATTTTAATTGTTTCATTTATTAATTAGTAATTACTAATTTATTATTTTTTATTTGTATTGTTTCAATGTTATTTTGAGTTAAAAATTATTTTTTATGAGATAATGCAAATTGAACTCAACATTTACAAATAATATGTTCTAGAGGTAAAATAGTAAAATCAGTAATTTCATATGATAAAAGGTTGATCTAACAGAAACAAACTTATGAATTCAGAGCCTCTAAAAAGTAGAAAAGCATCTATGCCTCTTTTCATATTTCAGACACTTATAATATCTTTTTAACTTTTCAGATCTTAATTTTCAAATTTATCAAACACCACCTTAGCCTACTTCCCATCATTTTGTCACCTAGCAAGAATATTTTGGGATTCCCATGAATACACTCATTTGTAACCCCATCCTTTGTGATTGTGATTTTACTATTCATCTGTCTCAACATCTACAAATCTACCAAACATATACTTTTTTTCTTGAAAAGGGTAAAGTATCATTAAAAGACAAACAGCATACAGGGAGTATACACTGAAGGTGCTAAAGAAGGCACCAAAAACACTACAAAACCCAGATCCGCTACATGTAAGAGCCAGATTTGGCACAAAACCATAAACCAAATCAAGAATCCCAAAACACAAACATCGGCAGACCCCTCTCAGCCACAACAGCGGACAAAACTCAAGCATGAACGCCAAACTAAGCCTCCTGGAATAGGCAAAACAGACATCACGCAGGCCGACCCAGGGTTGCTGAATTGCCCCTCCCCCTAGTACTGCGAGATCCTTTGGGGGTGGATTAGAAACCACCATGTCGTAGAAGCCTGATAGTTGTCTTGATTTCCTATCACCATGTCGTACAAATCTACCAAACATATACTTTGACCATACATAATGAACAAACTCCTATTTTAAAATAAAGATGCCTAAATATGGACACAATTAGTTCCCAAAAAAAAAATTATGGGAACTATCAGGCATTAGCTTCAATTCAATGGGAAATATTTAGCAAGAAAGAAGAATAGCAACCAGAAATTTTCCGTGTACAAGAGAGAGAAGAAAGATTAACCTCTAGCTGATTGGTTGAAAGGTTGAGCACAACTAAGCCGCGAAGTTTTCCGAAAGCCTCCGGAAGAAACCTTAGTTGGCGCCCGGGAAGCTCCACTCTCTCCAATCCCTTCCCAAGCGCCTCTTGCAAGATCCCAACAACTTCTTCATTTACTTCTTCATCGGCCGTGGGCACAGAGTCCTCCGGGTGCCCCTCTGCCGCGGCGGCGGAATCATAAATCCTGACCAGCCTTTCCTCGGCATCCTTCAACAGTTTCTCGTAGGCCTCGTGCATGCCGTCCAATTGCACCACTGCTTTGTAAATGTTCTTCTCCTTCTCTGCCGCCTGTCGACATTCCTTCTCCTTCTCCGCCTGCTGAGAGCGCCATTGCAGTCGATCGACGCCATCAGGACGAGGTGCTAAGACGATATCTTCAAGCTGCTTGGACAGCCTCGTTTCAATCTCGGCGATCTTGGCTCGGGCTGTATCAACGGCCTCGTGATCGGGACGGTCCCCGAGGGTTCGGAGGATAGATCGAGCTTGCGCAACGTCGGAGACAGCAAGGGTCATGGAAGCGAGGACCTTCGGGTGATTCAAATGAGGCATCTTCTCTGTCAACGGCCCAGCCACTTTGCTGGAGCTTGAGTCATCGGACGGAATAGGTGGTTGTTCGACGTCGTACTGGAGCGAGTCGGAACCGGCGAGGGTTTTAATACCCAGCTGGGGAAGGTTAGAATTGATTCGGGACATGACATAGGAGAGAATTGGGAATTTTTTAGGGTTTGGATCCATCGTGAGAGCGAGAGAGAGAGAGAGAGAGAGAATGAGAGATTGAAGACAGAGAGCTCAAATTGAAAATGATTAGAGCAGATCCAAGGACTTGATGTCACTGCACTCTGGACCGACTGGAGTGATCAAGCAACAGCGGACATTATCATCGCCCTAGTTTAGCACTATGGGTTCAAATGGACCGGATCTTGTCGGATTGGATCCGATAATATAATCTCGCATCGAATTCAGATCGGATATTTATTTTTTATTAATAAATATATCAGCAGAGGGGCCCTGCGAACCGTCGAGCTGTTGATCCGTTGATCCGGTCCCTCGTCAAAAAGTATTGAATCTGTCTAATCGGTCGAATCGTCAATTCGTTGATTCAATGGTTTTTAGCCATTTTTTTATTTTTTTAATTGGGAATCATTCAAGCAATCGAATATGTTTTATCCTAATCTCGGTTTATAGCCAAAAGTCATTGAATCGATCAACAACCCATTAACCCAAGTAAATGAACCATTGACCCATTTAATGGTTTTTGGTCATTTTTTTATTTTTTTAATTTTTGTTGTCAGAACGAGCCATCCATTTGAATCGAACGGTCAAACCGTCAACCCAAAAACTGATGGCTAGAACGGTTCTGTTTTCAGGTCATATAAGTCACACACTTGAATGACATAACATGTATGGTATTGCTTAATGAACATCACACACTCAACTTTTTGCTTGTACTTTTTTTTTTTGTCAAAATGGGTTATCCATTTTTTTATTTTTTTAATTGGGAACCATCTAGGCAACCAGTTCCATTTTACCCTAATCCCAATCCCAAGCCAAAAACCATTGATCGGTCAATGACCCATTGACCCGAGTGGTCGAACCATTAACCCATTGACCCGTTCAATGGTTTTTGGCCATTTTTTATTTTTTAATTTTTGTTGTCAAAACGGCCCATCCATTCAAAACGAACGGTTAAATCGTCAACCCGAAAACCAATGGCCAGAATGGCTCCATTTGTGGGTCGTATGAATCATACATTCGCACGTATGAGATTGCTTAATGGACCTCACACACTCAATTTTTTGCTTGTAATTTTTGTTGTTAGAATGAGTTGTCCATTTGAACCGGATGGTCGAACCGTCGACCCGAAAACCGGTGGCCAGAATGGTTCCATAATTTTTTGCTTGTAATTTTTTGTTTCCAGAATGAGTTGTCCATTCGAACCGAACAGTTGAACCGTCAACCCAAAAACCGGTGGCCAGAACGATTCCGTTTTCAGGTCATATGACTCACACGCTCAAATGACAATAACATGTATGATACTACTTAATGGACCTCATAAACTCAATTTTTTGCCTATAATTTTTGTTGTTAGAACAGACCGTCCATTTGAACCGGATGATCAAACTATCAACCCAAAAATCGGAGGCCATAATGGTTTCGTAATTTTTTTGCTTGTAATTTTTTGTTGCCAGAATGAGCCATCTGTTCAAACCGAACAATCGAACCATCGGTTGTCAAAATGTTATTAGCAACAATTATCAATAATAGTAAGTAATTATAGTATTTATTTAAATAATCGTTAATGATAGTTTTAATAATATTATTTAGTTATTTTTAATATAACAATAAATATTCATTAAATTAATAATTACAAAAGTTAAATTAATTAACAATATTTATCAATAATAGTCAATAATTATAATATTTTATTAAATAATCAGTAACAATACTTTTAGTAACATTTTTAATTATTTTTAATATAAGAACAATATTTATAATTTTAATTTAAAGTAAAATTAAAGTAAATATCTATTTATTAATAATATTTATAATAACAATAATTATTAATTATAATCACTAATTATATATTTATTAAATTACTATAATAATAAGTAATTTAATAGTATTTATAATTTTAAAGTAAATATCTGGTTATTAACAATATTTATAATAACAGTAATTATTAATTATAATAACTAATTATATATTTATTAAATTACTATAATAATTAGTAATTATTAAATTATAGTAATTAATTACTGTAATAATTAGTAGATTCTATTAATTAATTATAGTAATTAATTATTATAATAATCAGTAGATCTATTAATTACTATAATTAATTACAGGGTTGCTCTCACATGGGAATCTACTTAGAGAGAGCAGCCCTATTGTATTAATATATATATATATATATATATATATATAAGATTTATATTATATTTTTGTATATTATTTATCTTTTTAGAAAAAGACATATATATGTGTGTGTGTGATGAAAATAATTGAAAAAATTTATTGGGAACCATCTAGGCAACCAGTTCCATTTTACCCTAATCCCAATCCCTGGCCAAAAACCATTGATCGATCAATGACCCATTGACCCGAGTGGTCGAACCATTAACCCATTGACCCGTTCAATGGTTTTTGGCCATTTTTTTATTTTTTTAATTTTTGTTGTCAAAACGGCCCATCCATTCAAAACGGACGATTATAATATTTATCAATAATAGTCAGTAATTATAATATTTTATTAAATAATCAGTAACAATACTTTTAATAACATTTTTAATTATTTTTAATATAAGAACAATATTTATAATTTTAATTTAAAGTAAAATTAAAGTAAATATCTATTTATTAATAATATTTATAATAACAATAATTATTAATTATAATCACTAATTATATATTTATTAAATTACTATAATAATAAGTAATTTAATAGTATTTATAATTTTAAAGTAAATATCTGGTTATTAACAATATTTATAATAACAGCAATTATTAATTATAATAACTAATTATATATTTATTAAATTACTATAGTAATTAGTAATTAATTACTATAATAATTAGTAGATTCCATTAATTAAATTATAGTAATTAATTATTATAATAATCAGTAGATCTATTAATTACTGTAATTAATTACAGGGTTGCTCGCACGTGGGAATCTATTCAGAGAGAGCAGCCCTATTGTATTAATATATATATATATATATATATATATATATATATATATATATACATATATGTTTGTGTGTGTGTGTGTGATGAAAATAGTTGAAAAAAATTATTTGTACTTTTTATTTATTTTTCTTTATATATAAAATGTTATATTTTTTTATGAAATTGTTCATAAATTAAATTAGATTGGATCAGATTGAATATTGGGCAATGATTTTGGATTCGAATAGACATTTGTAAGATCCAATTGGATCTTTAGACCGGATCGGATATATAATCTATATAAATATATTAAGCTGAAATGTGTACCTAAGAAGGCTTAAGGAGGGAAATGGAATCTAACAATATTTTTTGCATTTTTTCATAGAAATTACAAGAATGCAACTCTCTACCAACTCTCTCTCTCTCTCTCTCTCTCTCTCTCTCTCTCTCTGCATTTTTTTCTTTCAAATTACAAGACCACCACTCTCTCTCCTTAGAGGTGTAAATTGGGTCATGTCATCTGCGGCTCATCACGGCCCTACATGAAATTGGACCGGCACAACACAACAAGACACAATGGTCCACAAGTCGTGCTAGGCCCAACATGATCATGCGGGTCGTGTTGGGCCTGAGGTTTTAGGTCCATGGGCAGGCACGACCCAACTCGCAACCTAGTCCAACACGGCCCATATATATTATTTATATTTATATATAATTTTATAATAATATATAGTATATAATGTATTAATAAAATAAATATTTTTTTTAATTTTATTATACTAATTTATTTAATTATTGTATATATAAGCAATTGTATACACAAAAATCATATAAAATTAA
Organism: Nelumbo lutea; assembly: GCF_056320005.1. Taxonomy (NCBI): domain Eukaryota; kingdom Viridiplantae; phylum Streptophyta; class Magnoliopsida; order Proteales; family Nelumbonaceae; genus Nelumbo; species Nelumbo lutea. The sequence goes on along the minus strand of NC_142685.1, from coordinate 94,056,116 downwards.
AATTTTAAGTTTTTTTGTCAATTTTTTAAATAAATAGCTTTGGCCGGATGCACGGCCTGGCTCGGCCCACGAGTCCATAGCACGGCACGGGCATTGGCGCAGCCCACTTTACACCTTTATCTCTCCTACCAACTCTCTTTCTTTTTCTTACAAATTACAAGAATGCCATCTCTCTCTCTCTCTCCTTATAAATTACAAGAATGCCACTCTCTCTCCAACTGAGGGAGACCTCAGCTCGACATCTTAGCTGCTTGGGGACCTACATCAAAGGTATTTGTCGAGCTCGAACTTCTGAGCTCAAGCTCAAGTCTCTAGTTTGAATCGAGCTCGAGCTAGACGACACCTCAACTACTGAGGGAGACATGGACTCAGCACCTCGGTCACTAAGGGAGATCTTGGCTTAGCACCTTGACAATTGAGGGAGACCTCAGCTCGATACCTTGTCAACTAAGGGAGACCTTAGCTCGACACCTAGCTTGCTAGGGAAACCTCAGCTCGACACTTCAGCAATTGAGGGAGACCTCGGTTTGGCACCTCAGCAATCAAGGGAGACCTTGGTTTGGAACCTCGGCTCGACACCTCAACTACTTGAGAGACCTACAATTAAAGGTAGTCGAGCTCAAACTTCTGAGCTTTGGACTTGGACCGAGCTCAAGATCAAGTCTCTAATTTGAATTGAGCTTGAGCCTAATAGTTTATGAGCGAGCCCCTACAACGTAGGGCCCCCTCTGTTAATTTGTATTGTTAGATTGGGTTCAAATTTGCATTCCCAACAAAAACCTCTCATGTTTAAAGTTCCATTATTCACTAGACAATGACCCTCTTTTGAGTTTTCTTATCACTTATACAATATTGTTTCTGTTGATGGATGTTGGGACACCACCACACACTTGAAGCCACACGGTTATCTACTAATACAAACGTGGGGTCTAAATTCTGGGTAATTACTAGACATAAAGAAAGTTGCTATTGAAAGGCATCAGTGCATCACCAAAGCAACTCTTCTCTCAAATGCAAAGGAAGCCTTACTAAGTTTAAAGTAACCACAAGATTTTACCCAAAAAAAAAAAAGGTAACCGTAGGAAACATCAAGTGAGAAGCATAAGACGGAATAGAGAAGATCCTATTGACCACATCAAACATGCCGGTGGTCTCTAGAGAGACTAAGAGTAAGTAAGGAGACAGAATGTTGAAGGAAATAGGGTTTTAGGCAGGTAGAGCTTGCATTGAGTAATGGATGCGTAGGGGGAGTCTTCAGAGATCTCCTATTTATAGAGATCTCATCGGGAAAAGGATGGAAGCTTTCCCTCTTCAAGAAAATTGGAAAATAGTTTAATGTTTTGCCACGTGTTCATGTAGTTATGCTAGTGCAGAAGGAGTTGTGTCCTATGCACCCGTGGGTTCACGGAATGCATGAACCCACCAATCAAAAATGGCCACATCAACGGAGCAAGTAAAAGGTAACTTAACGGGACTTTGGCCATCAATTGAAGGAACTAGACACAAAAGAAAAAAAAAAATACCGAGTTCTCCTGTCCTCCTCATTTTGAATTCCCTCTAATTGTTTGATTCTCCTTCACCGAACCCTACCCCAATAGCATATGTTTGGGTTATGGTTGAATTGGCCAAGGGTGTCACGTGGAAACCTTTGTGGCCATCCTTTCTTTAGCCATGTCAGCACCACATATGATAGATAATCACATCCCAAAGGGAGTACCCTACACGGATGAGGAAGTTAACTCTACTGGGGAGAAGATATCCCAAAGACCTTGACGGATAACCTCATCCCGACAACCCCGAAAGCCTCATCCGATTAGAACATGGACATTTAGCTATAAATAGGTAATCTCCACCCAAGGTAAGGGACTTTTGGACTTTGAATACATCTTCTCTACTTCTTTTGCTTGGACCAACACCATTCTTTCTTGCTCGGCTTGACCACCTACCCTTCCATTCAATTGACTTGAAAGCCAGAGCACCTACCCGAGGAATAACTCCTCGGGTCTCTAAACTTCCTTCTTAGTTGTAGATTCCAATGTGTGGCATCATCCTTCCACCTTGGCTTCGTCCAGTTGGTAGGATTATCTGACTGTGTTCTTAGTTCAGGGTACCTTGGTTCGAACAACATCATAAAGGCGTCGCCTGTGGGAAGCCCACAAAAAGCCATTTCCCAAACCTCTTTCTACACACTCAAAACAACCATGCCTAGAAATGCATATGACCACTCTAGAGCCCATTCCCCATCACAAGGTTCCTGTTCTCACCGCAGCTCTTCACCTTAAAAGACCTAATAGCGGACCACAGTCGATCCTACATAATTCCTAGTTATGTAATAGAAGGTTGACCGCATCTTTGCAATGATGGAGACACTGGGACATCTAGCTCAAGCCCCTCAGACTGTTCACCCTGTCACGCAAGCGCTTACTATGGCTGATCCGCACACTGAGGACCCTAAAAAGCACCACACAGACAAGCACATGGTTCAGTTCAACCATGAAAGGCAGTAGTCACCTAGAAGACCAAACTCCCAAGTCCAGTCTTGTGCAGATGAGATTCACAACAAGTCACACCACTCTACCTAAGTACCAGTGAAAGAACGGCTCGGCTAGCGTCCACCACAACCACTGATCTCGATAGCCAAGTCCAGTTCGATTCGAGATCAACCTACAATTCCAAAGGGAGAGAAGTTTGTGGACGTGACTCCGGCTGATAGACACTAAGATCAAGGAATTGAGAGGACGGCTAGCCGAACTGGAAGTACGACCCCAATCTTCACTCAAGAGATTGTGGACGAGCTTCCACCAGCAAGTTGGTGACCCCCTCAGTTCGAGAAGTACGACGAAGCCCTTGATCCCAATGACCATGTCAAAGGATTCAAGGCCATGAAGATGGTGCACGACTCTTCCGAAGGTCTTGTGTGAAAGGCTTCCATCGCCACCCTTCGTGGAGTTGCCAAAACTTTGTATGCCTCCCTTCCTCTGTGGTCTATATCCTCCTAGGAGCAGTTGGAGACACAGTTTATAGCATAGTTCACCACTAGTCAGAGACACTGGAAGACGTCAGCTAGCCTCATGTAGGTGTGACAGAGGAAGGGAGAAACCTTAAGAGATTACTTGGTGAGGTTATGGCGTGGGACCCAAGCATTGATCTACACACTAGCCACATGGGTTCGGCCCAAACTTTGTTACAAAGCCTGGCCGATTTCACTAGAAAGCCTAGTGAACCCCTTGAGCCCATCACATGGACCCTATGGGCCCAACACTTACACTAAGTGGTCCCTGGGCCATGCCATCCTATAAAAACCCAGGGACTGTGGGCAAGTGCAAGATTACCCCATCAGGTATCATCCCAAATGGCCTTACACTTAACCTCTCAGCCTATAATGATCAAGCACTACCCGACAAGAGAGGACCTCTCCCTCGGCTGCAAGGAACAATGTTGCATTCTCCACTTATATGGATCCCGAGAATTAAAACCATTTGCAAACATTTTGAAACCATACTTAAATTTATATCATATATATAAATTTTGCAAAACAAAATTTCAACGATTAAAATCAACTACCGACAGTTTGGTTTCCATCAAAGAGAGCGCATCCCCGATCATTACCTTTGTCCGACAAAGGGGCTGATCCTATCACTATGATCACCCACTCAGATGAATTCTCAGATTGTCCCAACATACTCAGGTTTTGACCCCTGCTAAGAATCTCACTAATTGGCATATCAAAGACAACCCAATCTAACACCTAGTGCAGTACCATAATTGGGTTTAGGGGTCAAGTGTAATTTTTCAGTTTTGCCCATCAATCTCCAAGGTCCAGGGCAATACTAGAAATCTAGTCCGGTTCAAGGGTTCAAGTAATCCTACACTGCATGTGCCTTGGGTCTCACCCTGGCGGCTGAGACGAGCCACCTCAATAGTTGACAGCACACCAGTGTTAGCCTTGGTAGGATAAATCTCCCTAAACTTATCCAACGGATGTAAACATTTAAAAGCAACACAAGTCTCATTAAGTGTCCAATTTTAGGGTCTTACACAGAAGTACATCAAAACTGATTGAAACTAAGGGCATACAAAAACTGTCCAACAATTTCTCCATTTTTTCAAGATGACTTTCTTTGGGCTTCACTCAACTTTTTCCTTTGATTTTCCATTCTCTCTTTTAATTCCATAATTTCCTTCCTTAAATCTGACTCTTCTATTTTGATTTGTCGTTTTTGCTTGATGTGCTCTCTTATTTGCTTCCTTATAGAATCATTATGCCTCCTATTCTTACCTCCTGCTCCTCATTTGTCCTGTTTTGCTCATGAAGTTCTAGTATTGCTTTCAGATATGGATCATCTAGAGGTCATTTGAGAGATTCTTTTGATATAGTACCTTTGGATGGAGGCCTTACTAGGGTGAGGATTTTGGGCGGTGGCACCAGAGGTGACGGGAAACTTTGACCGCACACCCAATCCCTTTATGTATGATCGCACATCGGCTTGGAGGCTGGCAACAAGGTCAAGAATTTTCTTTTACTGGAAGCCTAGTGCTCACTGAACCTCCTTTCCAAGTTCTCGCAATGTTTGAACCATGTTCCCTTTAATGTTATCAATGGTTGGAATGAACTGTAAGAAGCCCTAGTTGCCTTAGGACTCGTACTAGGACATATGGTGCCAATCCAGATAAACCTGCTAGAGCCATGCTTTCTCTTCCTTCTGTAGCTAAATAGGGTTGATTACAACTTTCTTGGACAAACAACCCAATGTTCCAATCGATCTTTCCTTCCATGGCCCTTTGCAATAATGCCAAGTTTTGTTTCTCTATCAAGGTTGCTACTTGTGGATTAATGCTCAATATTTCTTTTACGCTTTACGTGAGTTGTGATAAAAACTTTCCGGTGTGGATGACCAAATGTGGCAGATGTTGTATTAAGTTGTAAGATTTGGAGGGAGCCGCGGAACGACCATACTCTACATGTCTGCAACATGGTTGAGCCCCACAAAATTTTTGCTAAGATCATGGGGACCAAGGTGACCAATGATGCTTCTTTGATCTGATCCAGCACTGTGACTAGTCTCGCATAAATCCTTTTATAGTCAAGTGGAAATAGGAGATGACCTACGACAACCATGGACAAGGCATTTTTTTGTCCTTCCCTATCCTTCTATGGTTTATCTGATTTGAAGACTTGAGTGTTGTAGTTTAGGAGAAACTAAACTATGATGCATTCTTCATCTGTCATCTATAATTAAGGCATTTTGCATGCTAAGAATTGGCATAGGTCTGCTTTATACTCCTACTTGGGAACCATTAAGGCAATCCCATCTTTGATGGGCATTCACAAGAGATAAGCTACTTCTTCTAATGTTGGACACATCTTATTTTCCCTAAAGGAGAAGACCATTCTTTTTGGATCCCAACACTCAAAGGCTGCCTTAACCAATGGCCATTCCAACTGCACCAATGATAAGTTCATAACATTTTCCCAACAGGGTGTCCCTCCAATGGATCTAATGTTATTTGCTTTTTTGAGAATCCAATCTTTAAGGGGGACACAACATCCTAGATATTCAAAATAGACTTGGTCCCTTTTCTGTCAAAAAATAAAGAAGAAGAGGGTTAGTAGGCCATTATTATAACACCCTTAGTTTATTTTAAATAAAAGAACATGAATGCTAATGAAGTATCATTTAATACTGATTAAAGAATAATTAGTCCTTTAGCCATATTTGTACTTACTGGATACCTTTAGATTTTGGAGCCATAGAGGTTATGCAAAGGAGTAGAGTATCTTTTGGTATTGTTTAAAGGGATGTCAGGCCTTTTACCATACGTATACCTACTAGACATCCTAGAATTTAGAAGCCACGGGACATGGCCGAAGTGTGCCAATTTATCTTGGGTCAGTCAAGAAATGAAGTATCTTTTGATATTGGTCAAGAAAGGGTTAGACCCTTGCCATATGCATACCTACTAAGTACTCCAAGAAATAAGGAGGGTTGCAATGGTCTTTTGATGCTACTTTTCAAGATTTGAACTCTTAGAGTTATGCATTTACTTGGCCTTAAGATGAGCATAGGATGAAGAATAGTAAAAGTCAAAATGACTTTTTGATGCTACTTCTCAAGAGTTAGGCTTATAGAATCATGCATTTAATTAGCTTTGAAATGGGTACAAGATGAAGCACATAAGGGGTCAAAATTGGCCTTTTAATGCTACTTCCCAAGAGCTAATCTCATAAGGGCATTCATCTACTTAGCCCTAAGAAAAACAACCTTGAGGTGGCAAGATAGGATTCTTTAAGTATTTCAAATGAGAGCTTTATATTTGGAGAATTTACTAGATTTTGATCTTGATTTTAGATTTGATTGAGTTTGTTCTTTATTTCTACTACCACTAGACTTTGATCTTGGATGTAACATTGATAGCTTAAATGGTACTTTGATGTTTTTGGATTAAATTTTTATTTTAAGGGATGTAGGTTTATTTTGACCTTACATCCAAGGATAGAAACCAAGTGGTGCAACACTCTTAGTGTCTTAGTCTTATGCTAAGGATCTTTTATCCTACTTCTATCTAAGGCTCCTATATATGGGTATTTTAAGTGCAGTGCATGAAGTTGTTGGGGGAGTTTTAGACTCTGAGGTTCCAAAAAGATTGATAGCTTTCAAACCTCCATCCATGGACAATGGATTTCTTTGGTTGGTGGCTAGTTTGAAGGTTTTTTGTGGATCCTTTAAGGACCAAAATCCAAGAGCACACACCTATTGTCCTTCCTCTAATAGGTGAAATGGGACTCTAATTCTATTTACATGAGAGTGTGTGTGACTGTGAGTGTTCAAGCATGCAATAAAATGAATAGAAAAGCAACAAAAAATAATGGGAGAATGCAGCCACATGTTCAAGTTTACAAGCAACCCTACAAGTTTCCAGGTGGCTACATTTGGGGATTTAATAGAAGCTAAGTTCTTGTGGCACACTTTTGACTAAAACAAAGCAAAGGAAAGAGAAAAACAAGGAACAAATGCAAGGCTAATTACACTTAGTTATAAAGAAAGCAAAAACTAAAACCAAGAGAGATTACCAAAGGAAAAGAGAGGGGATGGTTGAAAAAAACCAAAAAAAAAGGAAAAAAACAAGGGGCTTGTATGCGATTTAGGTGCTATAAGACTGAAATACGGTGTAATTGATAGGTTCTGAGGTGTGATGGATAGGTTCTAAGGTGCGATGAGTAAGTTCTAAGGTGAGGTGCGCAGGTTCTAAGGTGAGATGAGCATGTTCTAAGGTGCGATGAGCAGGTTCTAGGTGTGATGAGTAGGTTCTGATTTGTGATGAGCAGGTAGAAGGTGTAGTAATCAGGTTCTAAGTTGCGATGGGACTGAATTGAGTTGCGAATTTGGGCTTTTGGGTTGCAATGGAATTGTAAGAAGTTGTGATTTTGAAGTTCTAGGCATTAATGGGATTGAACCAGATTGCAATTTCAACAAAGATATGGTCCTAGGTGAAGTTTTAGGTTTGATTTTGGCATGAGAATGGTTTGGGTGATTGTGTTGAAAAGGTCTATAACACCCAACTTTCTTGAGGTGCGATTTTGAATCTCAATCCAACAACTTTTAGCCTTTACGCGTTACAACACACAATAATTGAGTGCGAATTTGAGCCCAAATGTCTCCTTATAAAGGTCTTCCTACCTCCCTAGTGGAGTCATCAGTTGTGAGTTCCGGAAAGCTTATGGCTGGCTCAACAAGATGGAATCACCACCCATTTTTTAAAGTTAATGGGCCCTCATTTTCAGATTTGAAAGTTTAACTTCAGCTCATTAATAATGACCTTGTCCTCCATGGGAAAGACACTGATCTAAAAGGTTTTGGATTCTAAAGATTAGGAAAGGAAAGGTGTTAGGCACCCCTCTCTCCAAGCTACTATAGCAGCCCATTACAGAAATAATTCAGGCTCAATGTGCTCAGATTATTTGGGGTGTTCATCATGGGAAGTGTACCTAGCTAGTGGCTCCTCAAGAAGCAGGAAATAGAAAGCAGAATCTGTTTGGATTCAATTGATTCAATTGATAAGTAATAACCTGAATAAGAACAGTATGCAGTAGCTCGTGTATTCTTTGGTTAAGAACTTGTCAAGATGGTTGGAATTTGGTTCATCTTTTGTTTGATTTTTTTATGCGTGTTAGTATTGAATAATTAAATTCTAAAAGATTATATAGACAAACTCTTAATATGGAATGAAGTGTTGCATTTCAACTGGTTTGAACTGTAAATCTGTAAATTTTAAACAACATCCGTGTTTCATGTATAAAGCTTCATTTAATTTGGATTGGATTGGGTCCAATCCGGTCCATTTGCATTTCAATTGGACTGGATTGGATCCAGTTTGTATGGGATTTGGACCAGACTTGGTCGGGTCCATTTACATTGGACTGGATTGGATTGGACCAAATCCAGTCCAACTGACAGCCCTACTTCCACCATATGTCCACTCTTGTCTGTAGTAGCTTCCATTCCATAAACAACCACCATAAAATGTAGATATTGCTCGTTTCTGGATAAACAAGAACAACCGCCATAAACAACAAATATTAAATAAAGGAAAGATAACCCCAAAAACCAACCGAATGTGAAAGCAACATATATACAGACCATGTCCTCATGCGGCATTTGAAGTCTAACTTTGTCAATGAAGAGATGCCCAACAAAGGCAGATCGTTTTCTTTGCAATACAGGATTTGCTCTGCTACCAATAAGAGATCTACAAATAAAGCAAAGCTACAAAATCAGACTCCTGAAATATGAGAAATCATACAACCCATCATATAATACATATTTCTTATGTTTTATTTAGGGGTTTATCGTCAAAATATAAAAGATTCAAAGGGATTTGAGGAGAGAGAAAGAAAAGGACAAAAGAAGAGGGCTCATACATTTTCTTTTCCCCTTTTTGTTTTTGAAATTATCTTTTCTTTCACTAAACAGAACATGGGAAGAATATTAGATTTTTTTTTGTTAAAATTTTCTGTCATTACTCTCTCTCTCTCTCTCTCTCTCCATCTTAATTCTTTTATTAGTAGAAAACTAAAGCCTTGTTTGGCTGCTAATAGTTTTTTACATCCAGATTCTCTACTAATTGCTTTAACCATGGAACCTAGTTGCAGAATCCCCTACTAGATGATGAATCCAACCTATCATTTGTTTCCTACGATAAAGAAAGGAAAAGCTTGTTTTCAGCTAATACTCTTCTGCTCTTGCACCACTACATCCAACCCCATGCAACTAAACAATGGATCAGGATTTCATGGATTCATTAAACCGTCACTAATACTTATATGTATGCATGTCTTCTTAGACAATATTTCTCATGGGTTTGTAAGGTAGGAAGCTAGGATGGAAATTAGAAAAGTTCAAGTTTACCTTGTCAGAGATGGATCAACTAGAAAACTCTGTGGCCGTACTTTTTAGGCTAGCCTGAAATCGAAAATAATAAGAGAACACAGGGTGTTCTCTCTATTCTTCCCAAAATCTGACAAAACTTTCATTACTATAAATTTAGAGGAAACTAAAAAAATATACTATAAAATTTTGATTTATTGAGCGCTAATTGGTATAAGAATGTTGATGGAGCCAAACGGGGGAAATAGGGAAAAACTAAAAACAACAAAAGGACAAATAGAACAACAATTTAAAAAAAAAAAAAATCAAAACTTCTCTATAGAGATTTCAAGAAGTGGAAATCAATATAGCAGAAATTTCTATTATATTCCCTAGAAGGATTTTACCATTGAAAAAGAGAGAACGAACCAAGCATACACTCCCTCATTCTGCCTTCAGCCCCAACCTTATCAGTCACACGCGACTCCAAGACTTCAAACTCCCTCATGTCTACCCTAATTTTGACTACCTACCTAAACAATTTTTAATCTGCCGCGTCTACTTGTCGCTGTCAAGGGTGCCATCCGATGAAATACGCTACTAACCTCCATCGCCACCCTGCACTTCATCTACCAATTCATGCAAAGAGGAAGCATGGGTTTGGGCCCTGATTAAAACCGAGGTTCACCGGAACACCGATGCTAAGCTCTGCTCCTCCACCCTCCTCTCCACTCTCCTTAATGATCTCTTAGCTTCTTCTCCATCGATCCCTCTCTCCGTTCTGCCACCGTTGCTGACCGGTCTCCTTGCTGACCATTGAAAATGTGGGAACGGTTTAAGGCCTTAGGCGAGTGAATTCGCGCGCGGAATATTATTGGAGTGCACGGAGAGTTTTTTATCAATTAAATTGGTGGTGTATTTTTTATTGGTGCTTTTTATACTTTTTAAATAAAATATTTAAATGTGCATAGTGGCAGAGAGTAAAAAGCAACTTTTAAAATTATCGGCAGTCGCCATTTAACCCTCTTTAAAGCTGCCGCTATTTTTCAGTTTTCTTGTAATGGACGTTGGGGTTGGTGCCCATATATAAGTTGGCCTCCATTGGTTTCACGAAATTGCTCTGAAATCTCCAATTTGTGCCATTTCGTACCAGAAGGTGGAATTCATGCTAGCTGATAAGGCTTATGAAAGGATGAGATGTTCATTATATTAATGGCCGAACCCTGCAGGAAGGTTGGGCGAAATTTCAAAAATTTCTCTTTCTCCCATGTGGGAATCACATTTCCTATTTTAGAAAACTGCATTTTCAATGATCAATTTTAAACCCAAACCAAACCAAATCTAAAACCAAAAGGGAGTGGAGAAATATACCTGATACAAAGTAATAATAACATTCAATGAAGGTGTTCACGCCTAAGGAAAATCTAAAGACCGCTTCCACCGAAAATGACACGATGCAGGATGAAGCAGAATCATCAGGATGATTCTTCAGCAAGAACCGAATTCTTCAGTAAAAATCTGATGGAGGGCAAGTGAGCACGATTTCAAATTACCTTTTCTACCAAAAGGTAATATCAAGAACCCTTCTTGATCGCTCCCACAGGTGGAGATCAAACCGGTATGGCAGCAAGAGCAGGAGAGAAGGAGACAATGTAATCAAACTGTGTTGTCTCTCTTTAGAATTCGGCAGTCTGTGAGATCATCTGGAGGTTCGCCCTACTCTCCTATTTATAGACTTAAATAGAAGTTCTCCTAATCCCATTAGGAGTTTCCTAATCCAAATCTTGTATTTGGATCTATATTCTCTTTAAAAGATAAGGATAATCCATTATCTTATCTGTTGATAAAGATCAGCCCTCCTAATCTAATTAGGAGTTTCTCGATCCAAATCTTTATTTGGATCTAGACTCTTTGAGTGAATAGGGATAATCCCTTATCCTATCTGCTGATCTAAATCTCAAAATCGCCCTCTTTTAATTAATCTCATTAAGCCAGTTCAAATTGGGCTTTAGGCCCATTAAGTCCATCTGCTCACTTTGCCTCATAACTGTTGCCCAGTTGGTTATCTTTGTATGGTGTGGGACCCAAACATTGATCTATACATCAGCCACATGGGTTTAGCCCAGCCTCTGTTACAAGGCCTGCCCAAATTCACTGTAGGAGACAGTGAACCCCTGAGTCCATCACCATGGACTCTTAATGGGCCCAACATTTACATTAAATGGTCCCTGGGTCAAGCTACCTTATAAAAACCCAAGGACTGTGGGCAGATGCAAGATTAGCCCATCAGGTATTACCCTCAATGGTCTTACACTTAACCTCTCAGCCCATAATGATTAAACACTACCTGACGAGAGAGGACCTCTCCCTCGGCTGCAAGGTACAGTGTTGCACTCTCTACTCACATGGATCTCGGGAATTAAAATATTTTGCAAACATTTTGAAACCATAATATATATATATATATATGTATATTTCTATATAAATATATTTTGCAAAACAAATTTCAACGGTAGAAATCAACTGCTGGCAGTTTAGATTTCCATCAGAGAGAGTGCATCCCCGATCATTCACTTTGTCTAACAAAGGGGTTGATCCTATCACTATGATCACCCATATAGATGAATTCTCGAACTGTCCCAACATACCCTGGTTTCGACCCTCTCTAAGGATCTCACTAATTGGCATATCAAAGACAGCCCAATCCGACACCTAGTGCAGTGTCATAATCGAGTATAGGGGTCAGGTGTAACATTCCAGCTTTGTCCATTGATCTCCAAGGTCTAGGACAATATTGGAATTCTGGTCCGATTCAGGGTTTCAAGAAAACCCACACTACATGTACCTCAGGTCTCACCCTAGCAGTTAAGACAAGCCACCCCAACCAACTTGGCAGCTCATCAGTGTCAGCCTTGGCAGTATAAATCTCCCCAGAACTATCCAATGGCTGTGAAGATTCTAAACTAACACGAGTCTCATATGTGTCCAGTTTAAGGGTATTACATAGAACCACACCATAATAACATGAATTAAATATGTACTTCATTCATTTATAATAAATGTCATAATGTACATCATTCTGATTGGAGATAAGGGCATACACTGTCCAACAACTCCCACTTGCACTTAGGTCCAATTTGGTATAAGTCGGAGTCCTATGCTTTTCATGTGTTTCTCAAACACTTCCTGTGTCAGTGGCTTAGTCAATGGGTCTACTACATTTTTCTGTCGATGCTTCCTTCTAAATTCAGACGTTCCCTCTTCCAACTATCTCTCGCAGTACATGGTACTTTCTTTCGATGTGCTTCGACTTCGAGTGGGCTCGTGGCTCCCTGAGCAATGGCTCTAGTATTGTCACACAACAATGGAATGAGTGATGTGTTGGATGGAACTACTCCCAATTCGTGAATGAACTTCTTCATCCATACGACTTCTTTGGCAGGTTCACTTGCGGCAATGTATTCGGCTTTGATTGTGGAATCTGTCGTGGACCCCTATTTGTTGCTTTTCCAGTAAACGACACATGATCCTATCATGAAGATATAACCAGATGTAGACTTTCTATCATCTGGGTCTGACTGGAAATCGGCATTAGTATACCCCTGGATTTGTAGTGAACTACCATCGAATACTAGACAAAACTCTTTTGTCCTTTGAAGGTACTTTAGTATGTTTTTCACAACAGTCCAATGCTCCTGCCCTAGGTTAGACTAGAATCTACTTACCACACTCACTACCTGAGAGATGTCAGGATGAGTGCACAGCATGGCGTACATGTTGCTCCCTACGACTGGGGCATAGAGAACATCTTTCATGCCCTCAATCTCTTTGGGAGTCTTGGGAGACATACCCTTGGAGAGAGTGACTCCATGCCTGAAAGGAACATTTCCATTATTGGATTTCTCCATGTTGTATCTCTTGACTATTTTGTCAATGTAAATAGATTGGGATAATCCTATTATCCTCTTCGATCTATCTCTATAGAGTTAAAGATCCAATATGTAGGAGGCTTCTCCAAAATCTTTCATGGAGAATTGCTATGAAAGCCTCACTTTCACTGTAGTCAATATTCCTACATCATTCCCAATGAGTAGAATGTCATCTACATATAGAACCAGGAACGTAACCTTATCCCTACTGGATTTTCTATAAACACAGGGCTGATCTGGATTTTTTTCAAAGTCAAACTATTTGGCGATAGAGTCAAACCGGATGTTCCAACTCCTAGAAGCTTGCTTAAGTCCATATATGGATGGATTTAGTTTACATATCATGTGTTCTTGACCCACAACTATGAAACCTTGCATTCCTGCATATAGATATCTTCACTAAGATCTCCATTCATGAACATAGTTTTGACATCCATTTGCCAAATCTCATAATCATGGTACGTTGATACAGCTAGCAGGATCCTAATGGATTTAAGCATGACCACCGGCGATAAGGTTTTCTTATAATCGATTCCTTCTTTCTGAGTGTATCCTTTTGCCACAAGACGAGCCTTGTAGGTCTCAACCTTACCATCGGGGCCCTTCTTCCTCTTATTGATCCATTTGCAACTAATTGCTTTTACCCTAGGGGTGGTTCTACTAAAGTCCAGACTCCATTAGTCTCCATTGAGTCCATCTCAGCTCTTCTAGCATCTACCCACTTCAAGAAATCTATGTCTAACATAGCTTCCGTATAAGTCATGGGATCCTCCTCACTAGTCGTGGCTTCCACCAAGTAACTTTTTTGGTCATAGTCGAAATGAACTTGAGGCCTGGAAACTCGGGTAAATCTCCTAAGTTGGTCATTTACTAGAGCTTGTGGGACATCTCCCACTACCCCTGAGCTCTCCTCATCAAGAACAACTTCTTGACGATGATTGTTCAGGATGTAATCATCTTCCAAAAATTGAGCATTTTTACTACAGAACACCTTCTGTTCTCCTGAATCATAGAATAAGTAACCCATAGAGCCTTTGGGGTAGCCTATAAATAGGCATCGGCTGGTCTCGGATTCCAATTTGTCAACACTCGTTCTTTTAACATGTGTCAGACAACCCCAAATCTTCAAGTGTCTTACACTTGGTTTCTTATCGGTCCAAACCTCATAGGGAGTCTTCAAAACTGATTTGGTTGGAACCCGTTTCAGCACGTATATCGCAGTCTCTAATGCGTAACCCTAAAAGGATGTGGGTAGTTTTGAGTGTACGAGAAGTGATCGGACCATATCCAATAAAGTCTGATTCCTCCTCTCTGACACACCGTTTAGCTGTGGTGTAGCAGGAGGAGCTAGTTGTGATACTATCCCATTGTCCTTTAAGTAGTCATTGAATTCGTCAGAGAGATATTTGCCACATCGATTTGATCAAAGGGTTTTAATTTCTCTCCCTAACTGTTTCTCGACCTCTTGTCTAAATTCTTTAAACTTTTCAAAAGATTTAGACTTATGTCTCATTAGGTACACATAACTATACCATGAGTATTCATCGGTAAATGTTATGAAGTAAACATGCTGGTTACGTGTCCTAACATTCATGGGACCACATACATCTGTATGTATAAGGTCAAGTGTGACTGTCGATCTTTCAGGCTTACTGTTAAATAGTCGTTTCGTCATCGTACCTTGAAGGCAAGGTTCACAGGTTGGAAGATCTTCTACAGTTAGAAAATCCAAAGGACCATCCTTTGCCAACCTTGTAATATGATCTATGTTAATGTGGCCAAGTCGGTAATGCCATAGGCACGTGAGATTGACTGTATCACGTATTCTTTTCTTGGGGATATTATCTGATGTAGTTTCAATTATGTTTGTTTCTAGAGAATGATGGAGAACATAAATACCATTCTCAAGTTCTCCGTATGTGAGGAATTTGTTATTTCTTTTGATAGTAATCATATTACTAAAGAGAACAGAATATCCATCCGCACACAGTTTTGAAACAAAAATTAAATTTCTTTTCAAATTAGGTACATAAAGACAATCTTTTAATGTAATTGATCTTTCTCTGAAATACAATTCTACAGACCCTATGGTTGTAGCTGCAACACTTGCAGAAGTCCCCAAGTAAAGAATCACCTCTCCGTCACTCAGTCTTCTGTTTGTCCTGAACCCCTGCAGTGAGTTACATGCATGAGTTGAAACCCTAGAGTCAATACACCAAGAAGCAGAAGTTACCAACAAATTGGTTTTTATGACAAGGGATTCAAAATTACCTTGTTTCTTGGTCTCCAGGTACTGAGGACAGTTCCTTTTTCAATGACCAGCCTACTTGCAGAAGTGACAAGTATCTGATGCTTTGTCCTTCCTCTACCTTTTGGTCTTGCTAACTTTCTTCTGAAGCTTTTTCTTTGCCTTCATCTTCTTTTTGCTTGATTTTCTACCCTCAACAAGCAAGGATCAACCATTCTAATCAAATTATGAGTTTCCTGATTCAAATCTTTATTTGGATCTGGACTCTTTGTGTGGATAGGGATAATCCTTTATCCTATCTACTGATCTAAATCTCAGAACCACCCTCTTTTAATTAAATTCATTAAGCTAGTTCGAATTGGGCTTTAGGCCCATTAAGTCCATCTGCTCACTTTGCGTCCTAACTGCTGCCCAGTTGGTTATCCTTGTATGGCGTGGGACCCAAACATTGATCTATACATCAGTCACATGGGTTCAGCCCAACCTCTGTTACAAGGCCTGGCCGAATTCACTGTAGGAGACAGTGAACCCCTGAGTCCATCACCATGGGCTCTTAATGGACCCAACATTTACACAAATTTCAACAGTTGAAATCAACTACCGGCAGTTTAGGTTTCCATCAGAGAGAGTGCATCCCCGATCATTCACTTTGTCTGACAAAGGCGCTGATCTTGTCACTATGATCACCCACTCAGATGAATTCTTGAACTGTCCCAACATACCCGGGTTTTGACCCCCTCTAAGGATCTCATTGATTGGCATATCAAATGCAGCCCAATCTGACACCTAGTGCAGTATCATAATCGAGTCTAAGGGTCAGGTGTAACAATTCAGTTTTGTCCATCTATTTCCAAGGTTCAGGGTAATACTGGAATTCTGGTCCAGTTCAGGGTTTTAAGAAAACCCACACTGCATATACCTTAGGTCTTACCCTGGCAGCTGAGACAAGACACCCCAACCGACTTGGCGGCACATGAGTGTTAAGCCTTGGCAGGATAAATCTCTCCAGATCTATCCAACGGCTGTGAAGATTCTAAACAAACACGAGTCTCATATGTGTACAGTTTTAGGGTATTACACATAAACAATCCATAATAACATGAATCAAATATGTACCTTATTCATTTACAATAAATGCCATAATGTACATCATTCTGATTAGAGCTAGGAGCATACACTGTCTAACAGTTTATCAAGTCTGTCCGATCTAGGCGGGATAAGGATAAAGTTCCGTAGATGTGTCTCGTGATCCCAAAGAGGTCGGAGATAGTTGATTAGCTTCTAGAAATTGGTTACGTGTCACCTTGGCGGGTCGGGCCATCCTGAGATGCTCAGTCATTGGTCTTGACTGAAGTGCCCAAGGTACCCGTTCTCTCTCTCTAGACATCATTCTCCTAGTTTTATTTTCTCATCGGGATCACACCATTTCAGCGTGATCCCACTTCATTGTTTATGGGAACTCGCATCCCATGGTTTCTCATCCCATTAGAACAAATGTCGGAAAAAGAAAATCTAATGAGAATATTCCCATTTTCCCATTCTCATCGCAGGAACCTAATACACCATTAAAATGATGTTAACATCATCCATGCATATTTGACAGGATTTACCCCATGGTAAATACATGCATTTTTGAGCTTTTAATTAAAATTATAATTTAATTGAATTATTCAAGAATAAAATGGAGAAAATTTCGTAGAAAACATAGGCTACACTAGAAGAATTGGTTTCTGTGTGAATGTATTAGCCCCTGATTGAAATACAACCACTTTATTGAGTCGGTGTTTTTATCTTTGATATTGAATATAATTGGAAAATAGAGAATATATTCCTCTCTTTTGAAAAGAAAGTATATAATTGATGAGCACCACTCAGAAAATTCTACATTTCCTTCTCCATATCTCTTCTCCTTTGGCACCTCCTCCGCCAAGTAAAGCAACCTAATCAAAAGCAATCTCTAAAGGTGACAGATTCCAATCCTGTTGGGCTATCGATTCAACCTCGAGTGCTTTTCTTTTGACAGTTTGTAACGATAATATACTTTGCTGAACAGAAAGCGAAAAGACTGTTGGGTCATTAGGTACAATCTTCTGGAAGTTTTCACAGTCAAAAGATAACGTGAGCTTTTACATTAAGATTTTAACAGTTTAAAAACTGTTTGGTTAAATTACGTCAGTCAGTTTGTGCAAAGATAAATTGAAAAAAGACGAAAAAATCTATTTAGAGATTCTTGGAAATAACCTGAAATAGATTTCCCACATTTTTTTGGATTGTGGCTTTCAGCAGCTAAATCTTTTCCCAACCAAATAGGAAAAGACCAAAATGCGAGCTGTTGGATTTCTAAAAGACTGACAGCCCGCATGAAAAGACATGCCAAATGGGGTCTCATCAGTTCATCTTGAGATAAAACCCAAAAATTGGACCAGATCATTTTTTGTTGGTGTTTCTATTCAATGGTTCAACCATGTGGCTCAATGTGGTTTAAAGCACCTGGTCTGGTTGTCTGAAGTTTAGAGATTATTGGAAATAACCTGAAATAGACTTCTCACATTTTTTTGGATCGTGGCTTTCAGCAGCTAAATCTTTTCCCAACCAAATAGGAAAAGACCAAAATGCGAGCTGTTGGACTTCTAAAAGACTGACAGCCCGCATGAAAAGACATGCCAAATGGGGTCTCATCAGTTCATCTTGAGATAAAACCCAAAAATTGGACCAGACCATTTTTTGTTGGTGTTTCTATTCAATGGTTCAACCATGTGGCTCAATGTGGTTTAAAGCACCTGGTCTGGTTGTCTGAAGCATATGGACGATTCGAATTGTTTTGACATCTTGTTTGACGATTTATTAATCAGAATCCCAATTTTCAATGCTCTGATGATTTTTGAGGTAGAACTACGGCTGGACGTAGGAATGGTTCAAGTTCCTGGTTCAACCAATTAATCTTTAAAATCTTGGGTTAGGCACATTATCTTAAACCCGACTTGATCCAACCTATAAAGACAAACCCACTATAACCAACCAAACCCAATCTAACCCTGATCGTTCTAGTGAAGCTTATTCATGGAATCTTCATCAATTTCACTATATCATGTGTAAAAGAAGTTTGAGGATGATCTTAGAAAAGGCAATGATTTATGGATGCCAACAGGTCGTCTTCAGTATGGGTCTGCCTCTACATTCAATACAGATCTGTTTGAACCCGAACTGACCCAACCCGGTTCATGTTAGGGCCACTCGAGCCCAACCCGATAGGCTGGGATCAAGGCAGGGTTTACAGCTGAACCTGACCCATTGATAATAACTTCAGTCTCAAGCTTGATACCAGCTTAGATTCATAATTATTATGAATCTATTCAAAAACAAATAAAAAAGGATAAAGAAAAGAAAATCCAGGACTCATCAGAGTTGTAACCTGCACGCAGTCAGTGTGAATCAGAGGAAGAAAAACATTACCAAATAAGGTTTCAAAAAGAAGAGAATAACTTCAAAGATCAGCCGGCGCTGGTCAACAGCATCGCAACCACCACGTCCAACCCCAACTTTTGCACTGTATTTGTGTATATATACGCTGTGGGATATAGAGAGAGATCCATCTGAGTCCACACAAGCTAGTAGATATCTCAACAGTAAGGAGCAACAGTAGCTTATAGCCTCTGCTGTTTCTGGTCCAAAATGCCCAAATCAGAAAAACAAGGAAACAACCAGCCTCCACCAGGTCTTTCTCTCTCTCTCTCTCTCTCTGACATAGACCTAGACACACGGTTCATCTTATTTCCTCCATGCTATTTGTGGGCTCTCAATGGTTTGATCTTTCTTTTGTTTGTTTCTTATTCTGTTCTTGAAGGATATCCAACTGAAAATCCTCCTAAGCGGAAGAAATGCTGCCCACAATCAAAAAAGAAAGGAGATAGAGGCTTCATTGAGGGATGGTATGTTTTCTATGACAAAACCAAATCTATCAAGCATAAAAGAAATAGGCTTTGCTTTCCATGATTTATTCACCCAAAAGGGATTTGAAGCGTTCTTGACAGGCCATCTCTGGAATGCTTGACCTTGAAGCTAACCAATTTGTATTGATTTTATGGGTGCAGCCTCTTTGCTTTGTGTTGTTGTTGGCTGTGTGAAGCTTGCTTCTGATGGAATCCATGGAGAGCATATGGGCTGGATATGATATGCCTTAGCATGTAAGAGAGAGAGAGAGAGTTCATGACTTGGGGGCACCCACCATGTTATCTGATAGTTAATTACACTGTTCACTTACTACTATGTATGTCCTTGTTATGTATGTATTATCTTGAATAATATGTGATTGTTTGGGAGAGAACTTTCCACTGGTACAGCTCTTAGATTTTTGGGTAATTATTGTGGAAAAAGGATTGTAACTGGTGGCTAACCCAAAAGAATAATAAACAAATTTCATAAATCATTACCCTCAAAACAGATATCTCCATTTCTTTAGACAAGAGATAGAAGTTTAAACAAGGAAAAGAGTAGAACGGATCAAAGTAAAGGAAAAGAGGAGAATACATAAGCGAATATATAAATCAATTCTTTCTGGATGAATAATCTGTGCACTAAAATGTGAAATAGAAAAGAAATTAGAAATTTTCATCTTTTGTGGTTTCCAAGCAAAAAAGTTAACATTGTAGATAGCTTTGATAAAATATAATTAGAAGTTATAACCTGTTTTTCTAGATAAATTAAAGGAACTTCATTCATTCACATCAAAGGATGCATAAGCTAGTAACCAGACTATTGGAGATATACCTTCACGTGTACTCCTTGTCAGTTTAGATTTCTATTAAGTCTTATCCTTAGTCCTAACGTGATGTATTCTTATTCGTTGCTTATCTCTGTAAATTTCCATCTTCGATGGAGTTCTCATTGTTGTACAACTTTTCATTATAAATAAGATCAATGACGATAAATTAATCATCGAGCCTAAGTATTCTTTCCAAATCTTCAACTCTATCTTGGTATCAGAGCCTATTTCGACTCTCATGGCTTCTAGTGGCTTCAGCTCTGAATCTCAACGCTCAGTGAGTGTCTTGGCCACCAACAATACATCAGGTTCGAACTCAATCCAGTAAAGTGGAATACACTATCTTCCCATCAAGCTTAAGAATGATAACTACTTGCTCTAGAAGGCCTAACTTCTGTCGATCCTTTACACAAACCGATTACTGGGGTATGTAGACAGATCAATTGCTGCACCACCACAATATATACAAGATCTGATTGAAGGCAGTCGAATGATCCTCAATCCAACATATTCAGATTGGTTTGAGAAAGATTAGTTGGCACTCTCTTGGATTATTGCGTCTCTCACAGAGAACGTGTTTGCACAAGTAGTAGGACATCTATCGTCTCACGATGTTTGGAATGCCCTCGTTAAGTCCTTTGCCAACTATTCCCATTCCAGATTGCTTTAGTACAGGAAACAACTCTAGAGTCTCAACAAAGGAGGTATGACTTTCTGAATATGTTCGGAAAGCTAGATTTATAGCTAATAGTCTAACTGGAGTTGTCAAACCCATTAACACTAGTGACTTAATTCTTTACATAATTGTCGGATTGGTAGTTGAATATGAATCTAAACAACAACCAATACACTACTCCTGGGAGTAACTGTGGCAGAGGCGGGGGTGTGGTTCTTCGGACAACTGCACAAATAATGGAGGCAGGGGGCGCGGCAATCCAATTGTCTGTCAACTATGCAATAAACCGGGACATGGTGTTGTGAAATGTCACCGGTGCTATGATCTGAATTTCAAGAATGAAGAGATGGAACCAACCGCCTACAACAGCAGCATTGCTTCCACCCAATCGTCTTTCGACCCAACCTGGCATCCAGATAGTGGTCCCACGCATCACACGTCACCCGATATTGATAATCTATAGATTCGTTCCGAGTATGGAGGAACCAACCAAGTTAAAGTAGGAAATGGTTCAGGTTTGGCAATTAAGAATATTGGTTCTCTAGTTATTAACACTACTACTTATCAGTTTGATTTAAACAATATTTCTCATGTGCCGGATTTACCTAAAAATTTGTTATCTATTCCCAAGTTTGCTCGTGATAACAATTTATATTTTGAATTTCATGGTGAATGTTTTCTTGTGAATGATTACAAGGGGAAAATACTATTATGACGGCCTAGTAGAAGTGGTCTCTATCAATTTCCAAGAAGCATGACTACTACGAATAAGCCTTCAACCTTAGTCGGTGAATGGGTTTCCATCAATGGTTGGCACAAGCGGCTTAGACATCCAGCTATGCATGTTGTGATGCAAGTAGTGTCACAGTTTCGGTTACTATATGAAGGTCAACTTAATTTCAGCACCAATATAGTATGTGAGTCTTGTTAAGTAAGCAAAAGTCACAGGCTATCTCTCCCCCCTTCGTCTACAATTATTTCCGGTCCATTAGATTTGGTCTTTTCTGATGTATGTGGACCAGTCCCAATTTTGTCTAATATAGGGTTTTGTTACTATGTAATTTTCATTGATACTTATAGTAAATTTTCTTGGTTGTTTCCTTTGCAAAGGAAGTCGTATGTTTTTGATGTATTCCTATCATTTAAGTGTCATGTTGAACTTTTATTTAACACTAAAATCAAAGCTTTCCAATCTGATTGGGGTAGAGAATATCGCAAACTCTCTACATACTTGGACTCCGTTGGCATCACTCACCAACTCGCTTGCCCTCACATACACGAACAGAACAACAATGTTGAACAAAAACATTACAAACACTCTACATACTTGGACTCTGTTGGCATCACTTACCAGCTCGCTTGCCCTCACATACACGAACATAACGACAATGCTGAATGGAAACATCACCACATCATTGAAGCAACATTGTCTCTATTGGCCTCCTCGTCACCCCCCTTTCCTTCTGTGCGGATGCTACCCTTACAGCAGTTTATTTAATTAACCAGCTTCTGACTAGCACTATTTGCCACAAGTCTCCCTTCAAGATTCTTTTTGGTTCTCCTCTAAACTATCGGTTCCTTAAGATTTTTAGGTGTGCTTTCTACCCATTTCTTCAACCATACAACTGGCACAATTTTGACTATTGCTCGAAGCAGTGTAGCTTCATCAGCTACAACGATAAACACAAGGGTTATCAATGTTTGCATCCCCCTACTGGATGAAATTATACTTCACCCTATGTCATTTTTTATGAACACAATTTTCCCAACATACCTGCGGTCTCTTCTTCAGATCCTATTCATCTAGCCTGAATTTATTTGCAGTCTCCCATCTCATCTAGCACTGCTCCCAGCACACCTCCCAGCACATTCCTGGTGTTGATTTCACTGCTACTTTTAGCCGGGTTGTGAAACCGGTAACCATACTTACCATTCTCTCTTTTGCGGTTTGTCAACAATGGTGCATTCACCAAATTTGTTTCGACAATGCCTTTCTTAATGGTGAACATTGAGAAGATATATATGTTAAACAACCCAGGGGCTTCGAAGATCCATCCAAACCTGATCATGTTTGCAAATTGAACAAAGATCTATATGGGCTTTGTCAAAAACCTCGGGCCTGGTACACTTGCCTCACTTGTCAACTAATCAAGATGGGCTTTCGAGCTTCTACGGCTAATACTTCCTTGTTTGTGTATTTCTCAAAAACCATTAGACTCTATCTTCTCATATATGTTGACAATGTCTTGCTTGTCAAAAACTCTAAGAATGCCATCAATAGCTGCATTATGGAGCTCTCTCATCATTTCTCCCTCAAGGATTTGGGACCTACTAACTTCTTTCTTGGCATTGAGTTCTTTTGGAACCCTCATGGAATCATTCTCGATCAGCATCGGTACATCACGAACTTACTTCAACATACTCATATTGAATCTGCAAAACCCATATCTTCTCCTCTGGCGATCAACACTAAACTTTCTCAATACAGTGGCTGCCCTCTTGATGATCCTATTAAGTTTAGAAGCATTTTAGGTGCCTTACAACATGTGGCCATCACTCATCCAGACATCTCCTTTGCAATGAGTAAAGCGTCTCAATTTCTTCAATCTACAATAGATGAACACTGGATGGTAGTTAAGTGGATCTTGCATTACCTCAAACACACTGTCATGCATGGTCTGAACTTTTCTCTTCATGAACACTAGTGGTTGTGCATGTGCAACCACAACCACTAAAGTTCTTTGGATTACCTCTCTCCTCCGGGTTCTTGGTGTCACTCTCTCTGGAGCTCCTACTATTTGGTGTGATAATGTTGGCGCTACCTATCTTGCTGCCAATCCTGTATTTTGTGCTCACACTCGTTATGCCGAGGTTGACTTCCACTTTCTATAGGACCTAGTTCTTGCTCACCGACTATATGTTCGGTTTATTTCGTCAAGCGATCAGATTGCTGACATACTCACCAAACCTCTCGCGGGTGATTGTTTCCATTCCTTACGAGACAATCTCCATGTTCTCGATGAGCATGGAGCTTGAGGGGGTGTATTGGAGATACACCTCCATGTGTACTCCTAGTCAATTTAGATTTCTATTTATGTCTTATCCTTAGGATAACAATTATACGTGATGTATTCTTATTGGTTGTTTATCTTTGTAAAACTCCTTCTTCGATGGAGTTCTCATTGTTGTACAACTTCTCATTATAAATAAGATCAAGGCTGACGCATTAATCATCGTGCCTAAGTATTCTTTCCAAATCTTTGACTCCATCTCAGACCAATAAGTTATCAGAGAGTTTATTAAAGAAAAGAGGTGTAGACACTGTCAGGGTAGAGCAAAATAAGATTGGAGAGCGTGAACAACGGTAAGGGAATCCAAGCTTCTATAATACCATTACAAACTGCCATTATTTCAGCTTCTCCAGGGATACCATGCCCAAAAAATCCACCAACCGAAGTTTATGGAAAAGATAAAATTTTCATTAGCCAAATAGAAGCAAAAGTTCTCCTAGTAGATGATATAATATCTACATAAAAAAATAGACTAAATTAAACTGAATGGAGAATTGATAAGGTGACAAACTTAGAGGCAATTGAGAAGGAGTAGTCTGTATAGATGATGAAGAAAGGTGTGAAGCAAAATAGGAGAAAAATTAGATTTAACATGATCATGAATCAAATGTACGTCAATGTTGTTTTCTCGAAAAACTTTTTCATTCTTTGTATACCATATGTAGTAAACAACAATGAAGATTTTGACTAAGATGGCTAATGCAATTGAGCCAAGAACCACTAAAAATGTGGAAAAAAATTTGGTTTGGAAACATAAAAAAGAGCTGAAGCAAATTGATAGAAACAAAAGAGGTGATTCATTTTTGGTCCCCAATACTGGTTAGTAGATACACCAATTAGTTGACATTAAGCTGAATTTTGATGAAAGAAATGATGGCAACCTAGGTCCATCAAGCCACTACAAGAAAAACGCTCTAAGCCGGCAGTCTTTATCGTCGTCGCTGTAGCTAGAGCTAAGGTGGTGCTCTTAAAAGGAACACCACTTAAACCAGATTTGGGATATTGCACAATGGTCTTTACGAGTGACTGACCAATAACTCAGTGGTCTTGACCTAGGCTGGCAGTGGTTTAGGGGGCTGAAGACCGCTGCCTTAGACCAGTTTTCTTGTAGTGAGCATTGGAAGAGTTTTCAAGAATAAAAAATGGAAAGTCATTGCTTTTACTTCTCAGGCTTTATCGATTCACTTAAAAGCTGATAATTGAAGGTGACTTGAGGCTGGTTGTAGGATGGTTGCAAAAGGAGGAGAATGTATTACCAAAATTTGCTAATGAAAAAAGGAAGCTTAAGTGGTTGACCAAGGTATATTTAATATTTTATTATTAAATAACATTTTTTATTTCTTAAGATATTATTAATTATTTCTTCTAATTTCTTAATAATTAATTAATTATAATTAAACAATTACATTAATATCTTATTAAATAATTAATAATTTATTAATGGGTCATGGATAAACCATTAATTCTTAAAAGCACAAGGTGGGAATCCACACTTGTTTCCCTATTAAAACATGTTTCTCTCTCCTCCCCATTTGTTTCCTACCAAAATGGTGGGAATCCACATCCCCAAAATTGAGATCTTTAATTCCACCTTTCTCCCATCCCATAAATCAAACAGGAGAAGGGAAGGATATTAAAGAATACTCCATTTTCCCTTTCCACACCACAAAGCAAACAGAGCATAAGTTTTTTAACTTGCTATCGAGATTCACCATATGAAGCTATCACTTAAGAAACTTTTTACATCTAAGATGAATACTTTTAACTAAACATGATACCAAATTTATCTTAATTGATAACCTAACCAGGAAATTGTTGGAATTGGTGAAGAAATTTTTTCAATTTATCAATTTCATCCATATAAGCTTGTAAGAAAAATATGAGAAACAAATGGGCCATTTTGAGAAATTTGGATTTCTTGGATTTGACCTTTTTGTCTTGGCTCTAAGTAACATTGGAAATAAACCTTTCATAGCAAGAATAAACAAGCACGAACAAAGTGGGTTTCCTTGACAAAGGCCTCTAGAATATTGAAAATGTCCCTTGTATGTACCACTAATAAGGACAACGAAAGACACAAAAAATGCAAGTGAATTAATGAATAGAAATCTTGGAAGAACCCTAAAACCTTTAGTATAGTCAATAAATAGAACTGATGGTGTCTATCATAGGCTTTTGATATATTCAACTTTATGGCTAAGTAACATATTTCATATTTTTTGTGTTTGAATTAGTGACACATTTTATGGGTGATAATCACACTATCAATTATTTGTCTACCAGACACATAAGTTGCTTCAGTAGGAGCCACACATTTGTCCAATAAACCTTCCTGTCTAGAAGCTAAGAATTTGGAAATAATCTTATGCATAATGTTATAGAGACTAATGGGTCTATAGTTTTCTATTTTTTAAATAGGCTACCATTTAGGGTATAAGACAAATAAAAGTATGACATAGCCTAGTAAAAAGCTCTTAAATCATAAGTAATGTCTACATGAATCAGCTAGAGCAGGCATTCCATTAGGACTAGGAGACTTCATGGGACCTATGCTAAACACAATTTGTTTAATCTTTTCCTTGGAGATGACAGCCACCAAACCATTATTGTCTTTATCAAAAATGACAAGAGTGAATAGAGAACTAACCATTATAGGTCCTAAACATAAGAAATAAACACCTAAGAAATTTATGGTTGGAAACCCAATTTCCATCTAAAGCTTTCACCTAATCAATTCAATTCTTCTTTTATCTAAACAAAGCACTTACGTAAAAGAATTTGGTAAGTTTTTTGTTTGAAGGGAAGATTTGTCCAAAAAGAAGAGTCTGATTCTCTAAAGAATCTAATCTACCTTTGAGCTCACCAAACTATTGTTTATTCTACTTAAGTATTTTTTAGTCTAACAAAACCTTGGATTATAAGGGTTCAAAAAACTTTGATAGGGAAAGTTAAGATCCATAGTAATAGGATGGTGATCTGAATCCCATCAGTTCAGAATTATAGGGAAAAAGAGCTAGCCAATCAAGAGAGTGAAATGCTCGACCCAAAGTTCTATTAAGGCAATCACTTCCCCATTGTTTATTTGACCAAGCAAGACCCCTTCCTCTAAAACCAATTTCAATAAATATCGTTCTAGAAGAAGATTCATAACTATCAAGAACCCTTCCAAGAGGGAGTAGCATGTGAGGAATTGGCCATATCAGCTTCTCATGAGATTGCCATTATTTTAAATTTGCCTACAAGTAGTGACCACTTATATGAGACGAACTACATACTTGTACATTGTTGCTGCCAAATATGAGTCCGAGGGCAATAAGGGGATTTCACTGATGTTTGAGGCCGATAGTCTAACCTCTAAACAAGAGAAGAGCACACATTAGAGGCCCCAGGTGTTATCCCAAGGCAAAGACTCCGACAGTCAAGCTAGTCGAGTGCTTAAGAGGGGTTGGACTAGGCAAGAGATGAGAGCTTAGAGCTTAGTCCTTAATTTCCAAGGATGGATGATTCTCTTGGGATTCTGAATATGCTTACCTTGAGATGAGTACCCCCTTTTATAGATAACCTTGCCTTAGGAGTGGTTGGAAGTAGTTGATGATGTGCAACCATTATTTGATCTGGTTGATGCCATGTGGCATGATCTGAGGCCTGCCAAGTATCCCTTCATCACTTGCCCTTACTCTCGAGGCCATAGTGGTTGATGTCGGATGGTGTGTTGTGCGGAGTCCTCGGACAGGTGTGGAATGTCCATGCCCGTGATCATAGTGGAGAATCGTTATGGGCTGAAAACGCGTGATCATAGTCGGACAAGTGTGGAACGTCCATGCTCATCGTTCGTTCCCCATACGAGTGTCGATATCATCCGGTGCACATCCGTACACAGGACGGGCGTCGGTGTTGACCGATCGAGGCCGTGGGCGAAACAATGCGGAGGGGTGTCTAGTTTGGGTTGGTCTTGACTCGGAGCTAATAGGTGAACCAAATCATTCCTTCAGTGTCGTTTTGTCTTCTCGAGGTCGGTGCCAAGTGTAGCTCATCGATTTGAGCTGTCAAATTGGCTAGTCCATGGCTATTGAATTAAAGAAATATGATTTATACATTTTCCTTTAAATAGGGACACTAGTTGAGCGAGTCTTCACCATTTGCTTGAACCTTGACTCTTCACCTGTGATTGTAGAGACCTCGGCTACCAACAATCGATTCCCTAAGTCTTCTTTCTTCAAACAAACTCTAGGTAAATGACTCCCATCTTCAACATGTTAGGCTCAAACTTTGGACTTGAGTTCTATTCCCTTCCCGATTGGAGGACCGCCCCATGGGGAGTTGAGTGCAACAAATGGGGCGTAGACTCTCCCAATGAAAGTACTGGCTCCACGAGGCCAAGGGCCAATGCCACGAGAAATGTCCCTGAGCTTCTTGAAGTGGTGGAGCTAGAGGAGACTAAAGAACCTACATCCGATGAGTGGGTTGAGGCCGAACACCAAGGTGTGACATTGGTGTGTTATCCCCACTCCGACTTCAATAGTGATATCGGCAAAGAGCAAGTGAGGGCTTTGTCCAAGATGTATCATATCCCAGGGGGCTATAGGGTTAAAGTTTCCTGCATAGGTGAACAACCATGGTAGCCCACCGAGAGGGAGGTGTATATGCATGAGCACTACCTCCACTTTAACCTTCATTTTCCCTTGACTCCCCTCATCCTAGAGATCCTTAATTATTACAACATTTCCCTCAGCCTTCTTGCCCCAAACGCCATTAGGACCATAGTGGTTGTATTGGTGATGGCTTACTTCCAAGACCGACGGATAGGATAGTAGACAACCCGTCGTTTGTCTACAACTAGAAGAAGAAGTTTTTCTACATTAGCTATCCACAAGGATGGTCCTTTTGGTCTGACTAAGGAACGCCAAACTCATTGGCCAAGAGGATTAGACCATATAGCAATGAGGAGTCGGCCTTGATGAATCAGATTCGGCTAACTGGAATGGTTCATGCTAGACCCTTAGTGATAGACAAGGGCTTGGTGTTGGCTGGCCTCAGTCCTTCCCCCCTTGGTATGGGCACTCCTTTTGTCAGCTAGTTGTGTCACTTGTTTAATGTTCATTTCCTTTCTTCTAGTGTTGGTTGTCTTCCTTGGTTGCAGAGATGGGCGGTGGCTTAAAGGAGAGACTTCTGCAAGCAGTAATGGCAAAGTCCAGAAACAGCCCAATCGAGGGCCCTTCATGGAGGCTAAACGAGTGGGAACCCCCTTGGCCAAAGGGGAATGCCGAGGCTGAGAAGAGGAAGATGGCCATTCCTAAGCAACTAGTTGATTCCCCTCAAGGCTTGAGGGAGAAGGAAGTCGCAGTGAGGGACCGCAGAGCTGAAGGTGCTTTAGGAGGATCTCGGCAGTCGGGGCCTCATTCCCCGGACCCACGGGATGACATCCCATTAGTGGCATGTTGGGTGTTCTGCCTAAACTAAGTGTCAGGGAGGGCGACTCTCTGAGTAATGTAGGCATCTGCTGCACCTTGATCACCGGCATGCTTCCAATTGGGGATCGGCAACCGTGGACCCAAGTCTCCCCCTAGGTTGTATGAGACACGTTGCTTGACAAGATGGCCAAGGTAAGAATGAACCTTCACTTGCTTTATGACACTACTTTTTTTACTTAGATTTTTCTAGCTGACATGGATTCCTTGTATCTTTGTAGATGTCTTCTTGCGTTGTCGGCCTCTGCAATAAAATGGATGTGATGATACAAAATTGCGGACGCCACAGGAGGAGATTGAATAGCTAAAGTGCCAACTGGCCGAGGAATGGGCCAGTTGAGAGGCCTCTACCGAAATGGCTCATAGGAAACATGAGTGTCATAAGAAGCTCGAGGACAAGGCTTACTGGATGAGGCGGAGCAAAGGCTTTAGGAGCTATCTGCCCAAGTCATAGAGGAGTACAAGGCATCGGAGGTCCACAAGGAGGTGCTGGCTAAATTCAGCAGCTCTTCCTATTTGGATGGGATCGAGGATACCTGAGCTTAGGTGTTGGCATTCTTCCCCGACTTCAATGTCGGCCAGCTGGGTCCTCACCTTCCGGGCCAGCAAGCAGCCGAGGTAGTAGGCATGGCCAAGGGCTAGGGTGGTGTTGAACAACCCACGAAGGAGGAGGCGGTGGCCGACGAGCATGTCAACATTGAGGCCGAGTGAGGATGCTTAGGTAGGGTCGAGGCTCCCTTCTTCAGTGACCTTTGGACAGTTTTTTTTTGTTTCTTTTTCTTTTGTTTTAACATATTTTTCATAAGGGGCTCGACCTCCCCCATCAAAGGCCTCTTTTTGTAAAGAAAATTAAATATATTGAATGAACATACAAAAAACTTTTTGCCAAATTGAGTTTCTTGACAAAATTGTGTCATTTCTTTCTTTTTCTCACCTTTCCTTTTCTCTTACACAAGGAGTTGATACCTCCCCCAAAGGGGCATATTTTGCTAAGAAATTTGTAACTCATGACTTAGCTACTCGCAAAGGCACTTCACCTTAAGGTTGTTAAGCCAATGTGAACCCTTATTGTTGAGGTCTCAAGACCCTCTTCCTTAGCGAAAAGGAAGGGAGGCGATTACCTTAGCCTTCTTGGCATGTTCTTCCTTAGGGACTTAGAGACTGAACTCACGTGTGGCCGAGGCCCAGTGAATGGTACACAACTGAGGTCATGGAGTGCCTTTGCCTTGATGTAGTAGTGTTATTTTCTTAGTGTGTTGTTCATCATATTTTGTGTTAAGTAATGGGCCAACGTTAGCTTTTTCGCCAACACAAAGACTCACTTCTTTTGAATGTCTCTGAGGCCAAGGTTAGTGTCATAGGCCGCTCATTAACAATGGTTGATGTCCCAAAAGTTCTTACTTTTTCTAAAAAGGCGACTAGGCATATGACTCTCAAAGAGTCATATTCCTTGGGTCGACGTCTAGGCATATGACTAGTCATTCAACCAAAGGGTCCTAGTGATTGGATAAAATGAGAATGTTTACACTAGGGTGAATCAAGCCGAGGTGAGAGGAATTTTCACACTTTATTCACAAAGTTTTCACTAGCCATGTTTATATCATTGTTAATACATTCAAAGGTTCTCGGAGTTCTAGGTACGAGGTACTGGTCTTCCACTCATGTACTCTAGCCGAAAGGTTCTAGGGCCAACCACTTTCTTGACTCTATAGGGCCTTTCTCAGTTAGGGCCAAGTTTTCCGTCATCGGGTTCGAGAACCATAACCTTCTTGAGGATGAGACCACCTTCGTTGAAGTGATGCTCTCTAACCCAAGAGTTGCAATATCTAGAAACTCTTTGCTAATAGGCCACGACCCTGATTTGAGATTGCTCTCGAATGCCTTCCAACAAATCCAAGTTGTTCCTTAATTCTTTATCGTTCTTAGCTTCTTGGGATACCTCAGTTTGAAGCATTGGCTAGCTGATCTCCACTGGGATGACAACGTCTGTTCCATATGTCAAGTTGAAGGGAGTTTTGCCCATGGCAGCCTGAGGTGTTGTTCAAAAGGCTCACAAAATGTTGTATAGCTCATATGCCCAAAGTCCCTTGGCTCTATCTTGTCTCACCTTCAATCCATCTAGGATGGTTCTATTGGTGACCTCTGTTAGCCTATTGGTTTGGAGGTAATCGACTTCCACACTTCCACACTATTCTCTAAACCTCGCATCATCGAACTATCAGTCATTGTTTGTGATGAGCATGTGGGGGATGCCAAAATGACAAATGATAATCTTCTAGAAGAAATTTTGGATCTTCTTAGCGATGATGGTTGCCAAGGGCTCGACTTCAACCCACTTGGTGAAGTAATCTACTACAATGATAAAGTGTTTCCTATTCCTAGTGGATGGGGGGAATGGTCCAAGGAGGTCCATTCCCCAATTTTTAAAGGGCCAGGGGCTACTAAGGGTCGAGAGGGTCGTCACAAGTTGATGAAGGATGTTAGAATGCCTCTCGCATTGGTCGCACTTCTGTACTATCTTGATAGCATCCTTCTGAATGGTGGAACAAAAGTATCTTTGCCTAATTGCCTTTTGTGCTAGAGCTCTACCCCCCAAGTTGTTGTTGTAGATTCCTTCGTAGATCTCTTAGAGTATGTACCCACCCTCCTCTCGGCGGAGGCATTTGAGGTAAGGCAAAGTGAAGGATCTTCTGTATAACTTGTCTTCAAGCAAGGCATAGTGGGCTGACTAACATCGGGCCTTCCTTGCTTCATTCTCTTCATTCTTGTCGGATGGCAGCTGCTCACGCTATAGGTAGGCGAGGATGGGGTCCATGCAATAGGGCTTGGCTTGGCCGGGATACACTTGCTTCTCTTCAATGCTGGGTCATGCTAAGTTCTCAATGTGCACTATGCAACCGAGGGTCAATCCCACACAACTTGCAAGTTTGCACAAGGCATCGACTCTTGTGTTCTCGGCATGTGTGACCTGGTGTAGGGCAAAGCATTGGAAATGGTTTATCAGTTGTCAAACTTTAGCCAAGTACTTAGCCACATTTGGTTCCTTGTCTTCATATTCCCCATTCACTTGGTTCATAACTAGCTATGAGTCACTAAAGACTTCATCGTGCCTGGCTTCGAGGTCTTTGATGAACTATAGGTCGGTGAGCAGGGGCTCGTACTTGGCTTCATTATTGGATGCAAGGAAGCTGAACTGCAGCGCATACTCCAACTTGTTGTCGTCTGGAGTGAGAAGTATGAGGCTAGCTCCACTCCCTTTGGCGTTGGAGGATCCATTCATGAATGAAGTCTAGGTTGGCTGAGGTCTCTTGTCCTCTTTAGGGTCTTGACCGAGGGCAAGGCTGAAAATGCATTTAACCAAGAAGTTTGCCAACATTAGTGATTTTATTGCAGGCCTCGGCTGTTAGTGTAAGTCAAACTTGAATAGCTCGATGACCCACTTGATTAGCCGACTCGAGGTCTATGGTTTGGAGAGTATTGATTTGAGGGACTGGTTGGTCAGTATCGAGATGTTGTGAGCCTAGAAGTAGGGCTTCAGTTTCTTGGCCGAGACTACTAGCGCGAAGGCTATCTTCTCCACTTCTAGGTACTTGGTCTCAGCATCATAGAGGACCTTACTAACATAATAGACTGACCTCTAAATTCCTTTATCTTCTTGTACCAAAACTAAGTTGACAGCCTCGTCCCCAGCCAAGAGGTACAAGAACAAGGTCTCTCCTGGTAGGGGTTACATAAGCAGAGGAGGCGAGAAGAGGTAGGACTTCAATTCTTAAAAGGCTTTCTAGTACTTTTCAGTCCATTGGAAGTCCTTTAGCTTGTTGATAGCTTATAAGAAAGGTATGCAACAGTCGATTGGCTTTGACATGAACCAGCTGAGGGCTGCAATTCGGCCGGTGAGTCTTTGAGTTTCCTTGATGGACTGAGGGGGCTCCATGTCAAGTATGGCTTGTATCTTTTTGGGGTTGGCCTCTATGCCTCGTTGAGTGACCATGAAGCCTAGAAACTTTCCTAAGGTGACACCAAAGGCACACTTGCTGGGGTTCAATTTAATGTTGTACTTCCTCAGCACCCCAAAGGTCTAACTAAGGTCCGAGGTGAGCTGGTTAGCCTTCAGGTTCTTTACCACCATGTTGTTGACATAGGCCTCAACGTTCCTTGCCATCTGGTCCTTGAATATCTTGTTCACTAGCCATTGATAGGCAGCCTTGACATTCTATAGTTCAAAAGGTATTACTTTGTAGCAGTAGGTGTCATGCTCAATGATGAACGAGGTCTTCTCTTCGTCCCTAGGGTACATCTTCATCTTGATCTAGTTGTACTTGGAGAAAGCATCGATAAAGCTTAATAGCTCGTACCCTGTGGTGGAATTGACAAGGTGATCAATTCTTGGCAAAGGAAAACTATCTTTGGGGCAAGCCTTGTTGAGATCTCTTGGATGAAGCCAACATCAAGTAGCTAATCCACCATAACTCCGATGGCCTTCCTACACTCTAGTGTGAGGTTCCTCTTCTTTTGCCAAACTGGCCTATAGCTCGGATCCATGCTTAGCCTGTGAGTAATGACCAAAGGGTCAACTCCTGGCATATCAATGGAAAACCAAGCAAAGACATCGGCGTTAGTTTTGAGAAATTTTACTAGTTCAGAAAGTATTTTGACAAAGGCGTGACCCAACTCGTACTGTCCGTTCAGGCTCGGCCTTGTCTAGGGGAACCAAGATGAGGTCCTTGGCCGGCTGGCCTTAGCTTGCTGGTTCATCCTTGAGGTCAAGCCCTTTTAGTGGTAAATCTTCTTTGTTCTTACGTTTTAGTGCTGCAACATAGCATTGTCTGGCAGCTTGTTGGTTTCCCTGACTACTCCCACGCCATGCTCAGTGGGGAACTTTATGGTGTGGTGATAGGACAAGATGGCCTCCTTGAGTGCATGAAGGGACGACCTCCCAATCATGGCATTATATGGGGAGAGTATCTTTACAACCAAGAACTCGGTCATCTAGGTGACTTACTGAGGCTCGGTCCCTATTGCGACTAGTAAGGTGATCTTAACTTTGGGCTTGACGACTGCTCTAGTGAACCTGACTAGTGGCACGTCCATAGGTTGTAGTCGATCTGGTGTTAGTTGCATCTTCTCAAATCTGTCATAGAACAAGATGTTGGCCAAGGAGCCACTACCTACGAGGATTCTCTTCACCATGTAATTTGTGATAATCATAGACACCACCAATGCATCGTTGTGGGGCAATGAGACCCCTTGCAGGTCATCGTCAAAGAAGGAGATGGTGTCTTCCAGTTGTTCACTCCATGGCTGAATATATGGAGTCACCACCCACTAGAATACATAACTAGGAGTGATGGGTCTCCCGAAATTGCATTTGGTAAAATATTTTGGGGTTAATAGTGACTCCATACCACCTAGCCAAGATAAGGCTATTCTCTGCAAGTTAAGAGAGAGAGAGAGAGAGGGAAGGAGTTAGGCACCCCTCTCTCTTATTAGTGTGAATACCAGACATCCCTTCTCTATTTTTTTAATTTAATTTTGTTTCTGAAACAAAGAAACATTGCAGCTCAGTGGATTGGGAATCCATATTTTCTAGCAAATTGGGAGGATTTTATTGAGATCGTATCTCCCTCCTCCATCAGACCAACCCCTTTTGGATGCAGAGACCTAAGCAAAAATTGAGGGTTGACAGCATCAAGCTCTGGACGTTGTATTGCCTAGCATATGCCTTCTAGGCTGAGGCAAATGCTCCATCCAAGGCCAAGCCCCCAGCGATGACTACAATAACTCCAACTTGGGGATGATGGGCCTAGGGCCCAGCTTGTTGCTGTTGCTACAAGGACGAACCGTCGGTGTCTCCCTCGACATACTCCTTCATGTGCCCACGGCAGATGAGGGACACGATCTCATTCTTGAGTTCATAGCAGCCCTCAGTATTGTGGCCAGTACCGCGGTGGTACTTGTAGTACTTCTTGGGGTTACCTCTTTTAGGGTTCCTCTTCAGCTTGGTCGGCCACATCATGTATTCCTCCTTACCTACTTGCATGAGTATATGTGTTCGGGTGGAGTTCAGTGGTGTATATTTGTTGAAGGGGCCAATGGCTTTTTCTCATTGTCTTTGTTCGTGTGGCCATGGTCACGACCATCCCTTTCCTTCCTTTTCTTGTCTATGACCCCTCGGCTAGCTTCAACCTTTGGTTCCTAGAGGCACTTGTTGGCTTTGGCTTCCTCCATCGAGATGTACTTTTGGACTTTCTTCAAGAACTTGATGTTGTTCCTAGGCAGAGTCTTGGAGGTAGATCAGTTGAGGGGTCTGGGTCGGAGGCCACTGATGGTCGTGTGCATGGAGACTAAGGGGTTAAGATCCCTTACTTCAAGCTCTTCCCAATTGATTTGTCCATGTATGCCTGAAGGCTTTCCCCGCGCTTCTGCTTGATAGACATCAAGGAAACGACAATCATCTAATGTTGTCGGCTATTAACAAAGTTAGAATAGGAAGAGATCTGCAAACTGGTCGCAAGAGTTGATAGACCGAGGGGAGAGTATGGAGAACCATCTGCGTGCTGCTTCCTTAGAGGTGGCTTGAAAGGATCAACACATCAGGGCATCAGAGTACCCGTAGAGGAGCATGAGGGCTCCAAAGCTTTCCAAGTGGTTGTCTAGATTTGTGCTCCCATCATAGGTCTCCAAATTGGGAGCCTTGAAGTTATGTGGGAGAGGCTCCAAGGTGATGGAATCGGTGGAGGCCTCCATCCGGGTAGATGTGAGGTTCTGACTAGTTGAGGCATCACTTTAACCTTCCTTCACTTGTCGAATTTGATGTTGGATGGTGCCTATCTACGTCTGAAAGTCACCGAGACATTGGTCAATAGGGGCCTGGACCTCATCTAGGTTTTATTTCATGTGGGATGGGTTGGCCCTATTCCCGAAGTGCTCGAATGCTGGTACATCCTAAGCCTTGCGAGCTCGAGGATTGTTAAGGAGATCGCAATGGTCAGACACTAGTGGGGGAGAGGTGTAGTGTCAACCTCTAGCCCTCGGAGGGGGACTATAGTGGCTGGAGTGCCTACCATCGTCCCGATTGCTCTCCGTGTGGTGATGACGGGGATCGTAGCCCCTGTGATTGTTGTGGGACCTCACGGGCTCACCTCTCTGCCTAGGGAGCCAAGAGGTCCTTGACAGGGCTTGCTAGCTCGTCAGCTGCTACTATTGGATGTTGAAGGGTTGGCCTTCTCCTGGCCGATCAAGCGTTGGCTTGTTGGTGCATGGGAGGATCATCCATTGTATTGCCCCTAGTTTCTGACGGGGTGGCCACCCTATGGGCGGCTTCCTGTTGAACGCCCTACCTCGTCCAACCGCTGGGCTAGGTTGTCCAGCCTATCTAGAACCAACTTTAATTGGTTCATCGTAACTAGGTTCTCATTAATATGGGTGTTGTCTTGCTTATCAACCATGATGGAAACTTGATGGATTAAGTTAGGATATCTTTAGAGGGAAGTGTTGAAAAGGTTCCCATAGACGATGCCAATTGTTGCTGCCAAATATGAGGCCAATGGCAACAAGGGGATTTCACTGGTGTTCGAGGCCGATAGGTCTGACTTGTAAATAAGAGAAGAACACACATCAGATGCCCTAGGTGTTATCCCAGGGGGGAGACTACGACAGTCAAGTTAATCAAGTGCTTAAGAGGGGTCAGACCAGGCAAGAGACGAGAGCTCAGAGCTTAGTCCTTAATTGCCAAGGACGATTCTCTTGGGATTCTGAATAAGCTTACCTTAAGATGAATACCCCTTTTATAACTAACCTTGCCTTAGGACTGGTTGGAAGTAGTTGGTGATATACGGCCAGGATTTGATTTGGCCGATGCCACATGGCACGATCTGAGGCATGCCAAGCATCCCTTCATCATTCATACAAATATGTAGAGTGAAAAGACTTGTATTTTGTATTATTCTATATGTATTTGCATGATAAAAATATGTAGGGAAGGAACGCGCATACCAAGATGACGTTAGAAGATGAGATAGGGTGCGATGGGCAAGAGTTGGTAAAAGACGAACTAGGAACGCCAAAAGAGGAAGAACGCACACTGAAGGGGAAAATGCGTAGGTTGTTTGGGTTTAGACCTCAAAGAGAAAATAAAGCCTGGTCAAGATCATCAACAAATTAACCTTTTATAAGTCTTAGGGTAAGATCCTACCAATGATGGAAAAGCGACAAAGATAGATATCCACTAAATCGACCCCAACATTTTGGCCTTCATAGAGGATGTTAAGGAAGGCCAGTTGTTATTGATGGAAATCATCCATTGAGGTAGAACCAAAAACTCGAGAAGAAAATTACAAGTAGTAGAACACGCAGAAAAAAAAAAAAAGAAAAAAAAGAAAATCAAGGACAAAAGCAGAGAGTAACACCTGCAAGTAATTTTTTTGTTAAACCACCTACAATTAATTAAGTGAAGATGAAAAGTTTGAAATTTCTCGAGAAGGTAAAATTAAACATTTGCTTACAATTCATCATCAATAGTGGCAAGGTGGTACTAGGCATGCATACCAAATCTAAGATAAAAACAATTTTTTTTTTTTAATTCAGTATGTTGGTTTGTTTCAGCATTGACGCAGAATCCATTCTCACAATCATCAATTCAGAAAAAAGATTTATTAGTGGCACCAAATACAAAAAAATAAAAAATAAAAAAGTTAAGGCAAAAGTGTAAAACAATCCAGGTGCATGTATATCAATAATAAGAGGGTAAATCTCTTAAACTTGTGAAATTGACTAATTGTATTTTTACTGTTTGACTATTGTCTAGCTCTACTCTTGCGTTAACTTGGGTTAATGCTCCGTCATGATCTGTGCACAAGTGACCCCATGTGACCTAAAAAAAATTTTCAAAACCCAACATTACCCTCGTCCCCTTCATCCTCTCTCTCCCCTTCTTTTTCACCATGTTATTCGTCTTACTGAAGAGAATTAGCAAGAAGAGATCTTTTTACGAAAATCAAAAAAATAGACGGAGAAGAGAAAGATCCAGGTGTTGCCAACTTGAGTCTGACCTACAAATACATGCCGTCATTTCTTGACGAAAAGTCCTACAAACCCACTGGACTTCTTTGGTTGAACTGCGACAGATCCCCTCCGCCCCGACTCGTGGTGCCGTTGTTCTTTTCCTCCCTCTCCATCGGGTAAAGGCTCAAAGAAAACATGGGTTTACGTGGTTGTTGGAGTGGCAGCCAGTTTATTTGTGCTTATTGCTATCTTGGCCGTTGTTTATTATGTTGTCTGACGAAGAAGAAGTCGGAGGCGCCCAATTGATTCTGTTACTGTCATCGATTCATTTGAGAAACCCCTCAAAAGTAAGTAGGAGGAAGAATCTGAGGAGTTTCTTAAGAGTATATCTGAGATTGCTCAGTCCCTTTAAAGTTTATAAATATGGAGAACTACGATATGCAACGGAGAACTTACCCGACTGAAAATGGATTGGGTCCAATGAAATTGACGTGGACACCGGCAACACCCTTTCAACCAATGAAATTGATGAACTGGGTTGCTGTATATAACTTCCCGAAAGGAAACGTTGAAAATTGATGGACTCCGGTGAAATAGATGATGGCTCACGTTCAATACTTCCCTATGACGCAGTCAATTTACAAGGTATCCTCAAAACCTATTTGCAATGAGGCAAGGATCCTAGAGGGAATAAAAACCTAAAACTGAGAAGAGCTAATCCTGAAAATTAAAGCTAAGACCCCATTTACTACAAAAACTAGTTAATCTAACATTTATGTATGGTTTTTGCTGAAATTCTACCCAGATAGGGTGTTTCTTAGTTTCCAATTCAGTGAGGTAGTTAAGATTTTCGATAGGGATTGCTCAATCTCATCCATTCCAGGCCGACTGGCTGGGCTCTTCCTTAGACAGTTCTAAGTCAATCCGGCCATGAGCAGAGCAAGATCAAATGGATAATTGTTGATGGAGAATGATTTGACCCAACCTACGAAATGATGACACATGGACCTGACTCAGTACGGGCAATAGCTCAGCATCATAGCCTGATCCTGTCTAAGTAACGAGTCCATAAAACAGCTCGCTATATCATAGCTCGATGTAGGAGTAGCTCGCGAGTGAGCGGTGCGGACGTTTCTCAGGAAGCTTCTACCGGACAAACCGTACCGATCAGCCTGCGCTATGTCTCTTGACTAACGACGCAGTCCCTGTCCTTTCAACAGTCTACACCCACGTCTCTCAGCAGGCGGAGGCGTGTCTGCCCCTTTTAAGACGTGTCACTCATCCAAGCAAAAGGTACGTTACAACAATCACCTGCGCAGCCCTGGCAGGTAACGACTACGGCAGGGACCCAGTGGTGGCTACACCCGATTTGATAGTAGCTCCCCTATAAAAGCCTCTGAGGAAAAGGAGAAGAGCTCTCTCAGACTTTTGAATACTTCCGCGCTCTCATATCCTCAACCTGAGTCTTTACTTGCTCGCGAGCTCATCTCTCGAGCACAGTGATAAAGCGTGACCTACACTCTTAGCTTCCGCACTCTCTTTTTTTCTCCTTCCCCAATGTTCTGACTTAAGCTTCGTAGTATTCCCACCGGGTAAATCTTCCATCTTCTAAGGTGTCGTCCGTTGCCAACAAGGAGCCAGTCAGCAGCCAGCTAGGAGTGCCCAGATCGTGTCGCATCATTTGGCGCCGTTTGTGGTAAACACTTCTAAAAGCCTTCCTCCAAGCTTTTACAACACTTCTCTTCCAAAAAACTTAGCAGTCTTCATGGCTTCTTCCAGCAATGTTGGATGTGGCAAGAGCCAGAACGCTAGTGGGGAGCAGCCTCAGCTCCCTACTGTCTACATTGGACAGTTTACCGTCCCCCTCACCGTGGACGGAGTCCCCAGTCTAAATGTGCCTCTTACAGTGGCACCTGCCATTGCTCCGCTCCCTTCTACTGTAGGAGCAACCCCTACTGAACCCTCGGTTGTTCCCCTAGCGGCCAACCTGAACCAACTGGAGGACTTGGTGCAATGTATGCGGGCCGTGCAGGCTCAAATGCAACAGTTCCAACATTTTCAACTCTACCAACAGCAAATGCTGCACCAGGTCTCCCAGTACCAGTACCAGCAACAGTTTCCTTCTCTGCCTCAGGCCCAGGTGTCGCTTCCACCTCGGCACCCACCCACGAAGCAGGCCAAACCAACCCGCCAGAGTGAGCGGCCTCATCGGGAAGAAGCCTCCCAGGTCCTAGATCCAGCCAAGAGCTGTGCCTCTTCCCATGAAAAGAAAGAGAGGAAGGCCGCCATCTCGGCACCCGCCTCGCAGCCTTTGGGCGGGTCAGGGGCCTCTCATCCGACAAAGCCTGTGTCACCACAACCTTCGCAGTTCGAGCTTCCGTTAGCAGACAACCCGTTTGAGGTCCTAGCAATGGGCTATAGACAGGGCCCTTCGGTGCAGAGCCATCACCAGCAGTCCGAGCCTATTGAGCTCGGCAACACCGAGGCATCGAGCACCAATGCCGAACCAGCAAAGCAGCAACGAAGGCACTGGTGAGCTCGCCGAACTGCTTCCAGAGCCTCTCCTGAGCTCAAAGGAAAGGAGGAGGTGGGCTCGGCTGAAGTGAAAACTACCCCCCTCCTCTCGGTTCCTTCCCCATTATCTCCAGAACTCCTTGTTGTCCCCATGCCAAAGGATTTCAAGCTCCCTCCTCTAGACAAGTACGACGGGTCCTTCGATCTAAACGACCATCTGGCTAGAGCCAGCGAGTCCTGCATGTGCGTGGCCTTCTCCACCACCTTCAAGGGAGTCACCCGCACATGGTACCGAAACCTCGCACCCAGCTCAATAAGAAGTTGGGCACAATTCGTGCAAAATTTCACTTCTCACTTTGTCACCAACAAGAGGTGCCTGCGAACCCCAGAGAGCCTCCTTAGCATAGTGCAGAAAGAAGGGGAGTCCATCTGGAGCTACATCAAGCGGTTCAATGACGCTTGTTTGCAAATACCCGATGGCCTCAAGCTGGAGCGACCTGTGGAGCAGAGCGAGGAACGAGCTGAGCCCACAGAGGCGACTGTCTCCATTCGAACCTCAGCAGAGAACCCTACCCGAATGCTTCAGATCGGCGCTTTCGTCGAGGAGCCCCTGCGGTCCGAACTGGTACATTTTGTACTTAAGAATTTAGATGTTTTCGCTTGGTTCATGGCAGAAATGCCCGGTATAGACCCCGACATTATAACTCATAAGCTAAATACTGATCCTATAGTTAGGCCCGTTAAGCAAAAGAGATGCAACCTAGCCCTAGAGCGGTAGAGGGTAGTCGATGAGGAGGTTCGTAAGCTCCTTGCAACCGATTTTATCAGGGAAGTCCATTACTCGAGCTAGGTTGCCAACCTCGTTCTGGTGAAAAAGGCTAACGGTAAATGGCGTATGTGCGTCGACTACACTGACTTAAACAGAGCTTGCCCAAAGGACTGCTTCCCACTCCCCAGGATTGACCGCCTAGTGGACGCGACCTCAGGGATGAGTTGCTGATCTTTCTAAACGCCCACTTAGGCTACAATCAGATCAGGATGGACCCAGCAGATGAGGAGAAAACTACTTTCATAACCGAGCTCAGCCTGTACTGTTACAAGGTCATGCCCTACGGGTTAAAAAATGTCGGGGTGACCTTGCAAAGACTTGTAAATAAACTGTTCGAGCCATTAATTGGCCAAAAAATAGAATGTTATGTAGATGACATGGTTGCCAAAACGCAACTTTCTTGTGATTTAATACAAGACTTGAACTTAGTTTTTGAAATTCTGCGTAAATTCAATATGAAGTTAAACCCAAACAAGTGTGTCTTTGGAGTCGCTTCAAGTAAATTCTTAGGGTATATTGTGAACCAGCACAACATCGAGGCCAACCCGGACAAGATAAAGGCCATCTTAGATATGAGACCACCTCGAAAAGTGAAGGAGGTTTAGAGGTTGAACGGCAGGATAGCCACTCTGAGCCACTTCATGTCCAAATCGGCAGATCGCTGCCTGCCTTTCTTTAAGGCAATAAAAAGCAAAGGGTTCGAATGGACCCAAGATTGTCAGCTCGCGTTCGACAAGCTCAAAAGGTACCTCGCTAGTATTCCGATTTTAACCCGGCCCGAAGAGGGCGACATTTTAGAGCTGTACCTCTCGGCCAGTGACAAAGTGGTCAGCTCGGTACTATTAAAGGAATTAAACCGGGTCCAACGACCTATCTACTACATTAGTAAAGTGTTGTAGGGGGTAGAGACAAGATATCCAAAGATAGAAAAATTGGCCTATGCACTAGTTATCGTAGCCCGAAAGCTCCGCCCATACTTCCAAGCTCATACTGTTGTCGTCCTCACCAACAAACCTCTGAGGCAAGTCTTACTCAAGCCCAAGGTCTCCGGTCAACTGATGAAGTGGTTCGTTGAGCTCAGCGAGTATGATCTCCAATATAAGACGTGAACTTCTCTCAAAGCCCAAGCCTTAGGATTTTGTTATAGAATGCACTTTTGGCTCTGAAGTCCCCAGGCTGGTTGAGCCCGAGGCCCCCAGCTCGAGCGAGCCCGAAGCTCCCAGGCTGGTCGAGTCTGAGCATCGTTAGGTTGTAGCCAGTGTGACATCTCTCCTAGTTAGGCAGAGCGCGAACTGGGATGAGGAGCCCTGAATCCTTAACGTAGATGGCACCTCGAACCAGCAGGGCAGCGGGGCCGGAATAGTCCTACATGGCCCAAGCGGCACAAAGTTGGAGTACACACTATGCTTCGAATTCGCAGCATCCAACAATGAAGCAGAGTACGAAGCGTTGATAGTCGGGCTAGCTCTAGCCAAAGAAATGAAAGCCAAGCACATTATCATTTGCAGTGACTCCCAGCTCATGGTTGCTTACTTAGCCAAAGTACAAGAGGCCCTGCTCAACTTCCAGTCATACTTCATCAGGCAAATTCCAAGGTCAGAGAACGCTGAGGCCGACGCCCTGTCCCTATTGACCAGCACTAGTGATAACACCATGAGGACCGTGTACATAGAGGACCGACCTCGGCCTAGCATTCTCGAGGGGGCAGAGGAGGTCACTCCCGTCGTTCAAGCAGAGCCGAGCTAGATCGATCTACTTGTGAGCTTCCTACGACACGGGACATTCCCAGTAGACCACAATGCTGCCAGAAGGGTAGAGCATCAGGTGGCCAAATACGTCATAATAGACGAACGACTGTACCGAAGATCCTACATGCTCCCCTACCTGCGTTGCCTACAACCTTCCGAAGCCAAGCTTGTACTCTGCGATACTCATGAAGGCATGTACGGCGGACACTTGGGAGGCAGAGCCCTCGCCCAAAAAGCACTATGACAAGGGTACTACTAGCCAACAATGAAAGCAGACGCCACCGAAATCATCAAGAAATGCGACAAGTGCCAGAAGCACGCAAACATCCATCATCAGCCCGCTGCCGACCTCAAATACCTCACTAGCCCGTAGCCTTTTGCACAATGGAGTATCGACAGGCTAGAGGAAGTTTCTAGTGGTAGCAGTGGATTATTTCACCAAGTGGCTGAAAGCTAAACCTCTTGTAACAATCACAGCCCGAAACGTTCAGAACTTCTTTTGGAAGAACATAGTGTGTCGCTTTGGTTTACCTCGGGTGCTAATCTCTGACAACGGCAAGTAGTTTGAGGACATAAAATTCCAGAACTGGTGTCGAGACATGGGGATACAATAGAACTTCACTTCGGTCGCACACCCTCAAGTGAACGGTCAAGCAGAGGTTACGAACAGAGCTATTCTTCGCAGATGAGCTACCCAGCGTTTTATGGGCCTACC
Source organism: Nelumbo lutea (assembly GCF_056320005.1). Classification (NCBI taxonomy): domain Eukaryota; kingdom Viridiplantae; phylum Streptophyta; class Magnoliopsida; order Proteales; family Nelumbonaceae; genus Nelumbo; species Nelumbo lutea. The sequence goes on along the minus strand of NC_142685.1, from coordinate 94,011,788 downwards.
AAACCACAAAGAAGATTGCCGTAGGAGAAACTCCCTTCAACCTCACCTATGGCACCGAAGCAGTCATCCCAATTGAAATCAAAATTCCCTCGTTACGACTAGAAGCCTATGACGTTAAGGCAAATGGAGACGAGCTACGTACCAACCTCGACATACTCAACGAAGTAAGTGACCTTGCATATATCAGGATTGTAGCTTACCAACAAAGAGTAGCCCGGTACTATAACGCCAAGGTCAAGAAGCGGAACCTCCGCATTGGCGACCTGGTCCTTCGGAAAGTTATGGTACCTGAGCTTGGTGTTGGCAAGCTTAGGCCGAATTGGGAAGGACCTTACTGAGTGAAACAAGTTCTCGGGGAAGGAACATATGAGCTCGAGACCCTCGAAGGGAGACAATTACCTCGGGCATGGAATATTGTCAACTTAAGGCGATATTACATAATATTACAAAGTAGACCATGAGTCATTCCCAGAGCCTAAGTGCCAAAAATCTGAGCTAACACAACCTTGGCACAATGAGACCCAGTTGCCTCTATGGCACGGGCGAACTACTGAGTAGACCATGAGTCACTCCCGGAGCCTAAGGGCCAAAATGCCGAGCTAACACGACCTCGGCGCAACAAGACCCAATTGCCTCCACGGCATGGGCAAACTTCAGGGGCAAACTATGTCACCCCCTTAGCCTAAGGGCTAAAACACCGAGCTAACAAAGACCTCGGCATCAGGAAAGACTTAGTCGCTTCAGTAACGAAGGCAAAGTGTGGAATATCAAAAGTGTAGTCAGCTCGGGTTTAAACCCCATGGAGCATGACTCGTCTCGACACATTGGTTAAACCAAAGTATAGACAACAAACGTGTAGTTCGGGCATACATTGTGACCACTCCGTGGTGTACTATAGAGATGCCTTAAGCATAATTGCCGAAATGTCTTATTTTAGGTATATAGCCCTAACAGCTCGAAGTGATGAGATCGCTTTAGCAAAAATAAAAAGAGTGCACCTTACTTGGAAGAAAAGGGAAATTTCATTACTGTCTCAAAAAAAAACAAAACAAAAATAAAAACAAAAAAAGAGAGAAACAAACAACAAAGTAGCAACCGAGCTAAAAAGCTTAAAAAGTCTAGTAGAAAGTAAAAGGGCACAACCATCCAGCAAAAGATCCTATCAAGACCGGGTTTATAGCACCTGGGAGCCACCAAAAGTAAAAGTAGATGATCAAACACCACCGAAGCCTCAGGGATCCGCCTCCTCATCCTCATCTTCCGGAGAGTCAGGCTCTTCTTCTTCCGCCTGGTCCGTTGTCTAGGGAGACAAGCCCTTCATAGTGATATCGTCGAGGTTGAGCCCAGAGAATTTCTTCCGGACCAACCACCAGCAGAGCTCGAACACGGAGCAGAACAAACTTGAGCCATACTCTACCTGGAGGTCATGATATTCTTGAGAATCTTTGAAGTCTCAGACCGCCTTCTCTCGCTCGGCCTCCACCATGTTGTCGAAGTTCCGAGTTCGGTCCAGAAAAGTGGACTCGAAGTCCCAAACCTGTTGGCGAAGGAGCTCCCTCTCCGCTACCACCCTTGACGACTCCTCGCTGTAGCGCGTGCTCTCCTCAGAAAGCCTGGCAATCTGCGCTTCCTGGTCTCGGACGAGCAGCTCTTGGGACTCGCTCCACTTGCAAGTGTGAAGGAGCTCGCCCCAAGTCTGGTCGAGCTTGCCCTAAAGCTTCTGAATGTTGACCTTCAGGTTATGAGCGTCGCAGGAGTGGACATGTGTCTAGAGGGCCATGGCGTGTATGGCAGTGTTTACCTGGCAACAAGAGACTGGAGTCAAAGGACAACAAAAAAGGAAGGACAAAGGAGGAAAGAAGGACCACTTACCACCATACAGTGAGAGGCGACAAGCGCGGCAAGATCCCCAGGCTCCATCACTCCCCACTTAGCAACCTCCTCATTGCAGATCGCCCTCCAGCTCCTTCGACGAGCCACAATGAAGTCGTTTACGCCCTCCCAGTTCCCCACTGGGAGTTGCGGATAGGGAAATGACCGAGAAGGACCCGGGAGGACTACCTCTTGCTGTGGGAGCTCACCCTCCTCGAGGCTGGCCCCACCGGCACCTCCTTCGGATGGGAGTAACGGAACTTCAGGCGGTGGAGAGGTGAAAACTGGCTCAACAGACCCGAACTCAGTATCCCTAGAGGGGGGAATCTAGTCGGGGCGCGACCTCTTTACTCTGCACCTCTGGTTGCTTGGCAGAAGATGACACGAGTCAACACTAGACATGATGGCTTCCAAGAAGAAACCATAAGGTATTAATTCGGTAAGAACAAAGTATATGTATATACACAACATTGTGACAAGGTACTACGCGACCTAAAGATGCAACCTACCCGGGCTCAGGCCGACCTGCATGAGCTTCTCCTCGATTAAGTAATCCGAATAGAGGAAACCAACTGATGCCCAAGACAACATCATTTTTTGAGTATCAGGGTCCAGATCGACCCCGGAGTCCTGGATGGCGCCCCTCCAAGAAGTAAGGAAAGGCCATCCTTTAGGGTTAAGGACCAAAAAATAATCCCGCTTCCAGGCGGGAATTTTATTCGGAAGCTCGTATATGAGCTTGTAGCCACGATGGGGAGAGAAGTAGTAGAGACATCTCTCTGGTGGAGCCCCGGGAGTGGCATTTTTTATACAGAGGATAGTAGAAAAAATGTCGAAGTTCAAATGAAGACAGTATTCACAGCATAAGGATATAGTCCCAACCATGTTCCGAATGGCATTGGGAGGAAGCTGATCGATAGTGACGTTAAAGTGGTTTAGCACTTCCACTATCAAGGGGTGCAGGGGAGACGTAGGCTAGCCTCGAGCTACTCCTGATAGATAACTATCTCATTGGGACCATGCTCCCATGGAAAGTTACCGGTGGGAAGGCAATAAACAAGGTCCCTGGGGAGGTGGAAATAGTTGATTAAAGACCTAAGCCTCCCCTCTGTCATAAAGTAAGGGTCGAAAGTATCGGGCTCCCTTCCCCGGGAAGTGGAGGCTCCATCGTCGGAGGTCTCCCGGGCCGCCGGGATCTACTCCCAAGCTCCCCCCAAACTCAAGGGAGCATCATCATCCCGGCCACCGCCCCGGTGGCGACTATGGTAGAGGTACCCAGACATGACTGATAGTGATCGAGACTCAATGAAAAGGATGGGACGAAGTAAAGTGAGGAACTCGAGTAGACTTGACAAATTTGCGACCTCAAAATCCGAAGACAACAACATGGCGTGAAAGAAAGTGAGACCCAGAGGGCCGTCCTATTTATAGACTCCGTGCATCCAAATCAACGGCCCGGATTAAGGCAGATCTGACGGTCTGTAAGTGTGCTGACCGCACGCATTTTGAAATCAAAAAGCAATTGGCTGCACGTCTCCCATGATTGAGGTAACAACGGCTACACGACATCCAAAGTTAAGAGCCACCTCAGCATGTTTTCGAAATACGAAAGGTCAGAAAATATCCCAATTCCCGCGAACACATTTAATGTGAGCAGTCAATCAAGTTTGAATTTCAGTCAAATCAGTCCATCATACTTCATGAACTCCTTGCGCTAAGGTAACACTCTTAGCTCGAGGAGTTGGGGGCAATTGATGGAGGATGATTTGACCTGACCTATGAAATGATGACACATGGACCTGACTCAGCACGAGCAACAGCTCAGCATCATAGCATGATGCTGGCTAAGTAACGAGCTCATAAAGCAGCTCGCTATATCATAGTTCGCTGTAGGAGGAGTTCGCTACAACACGAGCTCTGGGTCCCCCAAGGTACCTAGAAGGGGATACTCCAAGGCTGCTTCAGCTCACATGCTAGGGAAACCATCTCGCTCCAGCCCCCGAGCGGATAAGTCACTCCAGAGAACAACCTTAGTGAGGATAACCCCGAAGTATTCCCAAGCTCGCTACAAAGTAGCTTGTGAGTGAGCGGCGCAGACGTTTCTCAGGAAGCTTCTACCTGACAAACCGTACCGATTAGTCTGTGCCACGTCTCCTAACTAATGGTGCAGTCCCTGTCCTTTCGACAGTCTGCACCCACGTCTCTCAGTAGGCGGAGGCATGCCTGCCCCTTTTAAGATGTGTCACTCATCCAAGCAAGAGGTACGTTACAACGATCACCTGCGCAGCCCTGGCAGGTAACGGCTGCGGCAGGAACCCAGTGGCGGTTACACCCGATTTGATAGTAGCTCCCCTATAAAAGCCTATGAGGCAAAGGAGAAGAGCTCTCTCAGACTTTTGAATACTTCTGCACTCTTATATCCTCAACCTGAGTCTTTACTTACTCGCAAGCTCATCTCTCGAGCACAGTGATAAAGCGCGACCTACACTCTTAGCTTCCGCACTCTCTTTTTTCTCCTTCCCCAACGTTTTGACTTAAGCTTCAGAGTATTCCCATCGGGTAAATCCCTGGGAATCCTTTTTCTCATCTTCTCAGGTGTCGTCCGTTGCCAACAAGGAGCCAGTCAGCAGCCAGCTAGGAGTGCCCAGATTGTGCCGCATCAGTTGTCTTGCAGAGATGGATGTATGAACCCTTTTAACTTTTCCTCAACGTTTTCTTCATCGAGCATGGCTAGTAAAGCATCTGATTTGGCTTTTCAAATTACCCATCTAGTTTTGAAACCAGTTGATGAGGACACAGAATGGTAGAGTTTTTAGTTTTTGGGTTTGCCTTTCAGTTTTGATCCATCTCCAAAACATCATTTTATTTCTTTTAGTTGTGTTCCAAAACATCAATTTTTATAAACAATAAGAGTAGTTTAAGACAATATTTAAATAGTAAAGGTACATGTTAGTCAATTTACCAAACAATAGGAATAATTTAAGAAATTTACCCATAATCAGAAACAGATAAGCAAAGATGATGAAAAACACACTATCTAGGTCATAATAAATTCACCATAAAGTAAATATATATGAAACACTCCCTGACTAGCGGGAGTCACCAAACTTCCATTATCAAAAATAGATGAAGCTGAGACAAGTTAAAAAAGGTCTAAATGTATTTTGCATTCTTGTTTGGGTCAATGATTTTTTTATTGTAATGAAGTAGAATTTATAAGAAAAGAACAAAAAAGAGAGTATACATAGGATTCCTTGGATGCAAAAACTCTATACATACTGTAAAAGCATAGGAATGAATCCACACATTAGAAACATCTCCCTATACATCTTTCATACATGTAACATGGTTTAAACTTTAAAATATCGATACACCCAAAATGTGTCGGTAGGGGTGCATCAATACTTTAATACATGCATTTTTCTAACTTTTTTCAAAATTTTATTTTTATAGATTTTTTTTTATATTATTTAATAAATAACATAAAGCGTTTCCTGAAAAAATCTTTAAACAGGTGTATCGGAACCCTCACAATAAGGGGCATACTGTGTTGATGCTTCGAATGTTGACATATACACGGGAGATATTTCCGATGTGTAGTCGGATGCTGTATGAGCAGAGTTTTTTCGTGCAGAATATCTGGGCTCAAAACACAGGAGGGCCCAAAGAACCTCAAACATTCCAAAACCCAACACTAAAACTGAGAGCCCCCAATAAACATGATAGAAAACTTTACAACCCAAAAAAGAGAACAAGCCCAGCCCACCAATCTACAAAAATAAAAGAAAAGAACCGAACGTTGGTAATGGTAGGGGTGTCAATTGGATTGCATTTGGTCCAATGTGAATCCATTATAAATGGACCAGGTCTAATTCAATCGAATAAATATTTTGGACCGGTCCAATTCAATGTCTAGACCGTCCAATCTGTTTAAATTCCTTTTTAATTTGGATTGGTTTCAAGCCAGACCCAGTCCATTGTCACCTATATACTTATCTTATATAAATGAATCAGATATTGGCTTAATCCAGCCCAATCCATTATAAATTTATTATGGACGGACCAAGTGCAATCTAATCTAATAAATATTTTGGACCGAATTGATCCAATCCAATATGTTTTGTTGGTCCACCCCATCTATCCAAATTGATTTTTGGACTGGAAAGGGTCCAATCCAAAACAGGTCCATTCTTCATACGGCTTACGGCTAAACCAGGGCCTAGGGCTAAAGACTTAGGCCCAACCGATCTAGCAAAAAAGAAAAAAAAAAAAAAAAGATTTATAGTGTGAATTGAAGTAACTGGTTTTTCATAAAATAGGAAACTAATTTTTGTGGGGTTTTATGATTAGACTTTAGAGGTTTCTATTTGTACAAATTGGATTCTTTTGTGCAAATCGGATTGGATCTCTCCTCGTTTCAAGATAACTACAGACCAAACTGAAACGCGTGGACACAACGTACTTCACTCAGTCAATCACACCAACCAGAGACGAATCAAATCAAACCACAGAAAACAAGAGCAGGAGATGACTTCCGAAGACAGGTTGAAAGGACCAGACCAACCGAAGCTGTGCGCCAATGGGTGCGGGTTCTTTGGGACAGCGGCAAACCAGAACCTCTGTTCCAAGTGCTACCGCGACCACGTCCTCCGTAACGTAGAGAAGCGCTCTTCCTCTTCTTCTTCCACGGTGGTTTCCTCTTTACCTTTGCCGTCGTCGTCACCTTCGCCGACGACATCTTCTTCTCCTCCTCCTCCATCCTCGGTGGGTTCGAAATCAACGGTGAACAGATGCGCTAGCTGCAGGAAGCGTGTAGGCTTATTGGGTTTTACGTGCCGGTGCGGGAGCACATTCTGTTCGATTCACAGATACCCAGAGAAGCATCAATGTGGATTCGACTTCAAGACCACTAGAAGAGTCGCCATATCAGAGACTAATCCAACAATCAAGGCCGACAAACTCGATGAGAGAATCTGAGCTTTTTTTTTTTTTCATTCCTTCCTTCACATACTCTTAGCAGAGGCAATTGGTAATTGGAATATTTTGTTTTTTCCCTATTTTTTAAGTAATAACCATGTTACTGTGAAGAATTAATGTTCAGATTTCTTTCTGTTAAAGTTCTGAAAGAAATAACTATGTTTTTTCATTCCTTTCCTTTTCATGTTCTTATAGTTGGAATTCTGAAAATTTGTTCATAAATACATTCATCACATATTATGGAGTTCGGCATTGGTGCCGGTACATTGCACTATTTCAGAAAACGTGCCTATTTTTTGTTTGAAAACAGTGCTGCCACAACTGCTGTTTTGAGAAACAGCACTCATTTTAGTCCGTGTTCTGTGGACCCATGGGTGCACTGAACACGTGAACCCGCCAATCACGTTCAACCAAGCAGGATGGATAACATTAACAAAGATTTGGCCGTCAACTAATGGAATCCGGTTAAACCGGACACAAAAATACAAAAACCAGATTTTCATTTCACACATTTCAAATTCCCCCTCCCTATCCGCTTCTCATTTCGAACTCTAGCACAGCAGCTAACCGGCGCTTTCACTCCACACTGGTGGCCCCGTGAACGACGAAGCCATTGGCAGCAAGAAACAAGGAAATTCCCCCGTTAACGACGAAGCTCACCGGTGCCTTCGGTTTTTTCTTTCTTTTGTTGGTTTCTGATCTTACTCTAGTGGAATCAAGCGACCGGGAAGCGTTTCTAGCTCTTAAAATCAGGGATTGAACCTTCGAACTCACTTCCATGGGAAGGATACTGATGGAGGGTGATTTGCACGGACCTCATCATAGGGGGACACATCGGCGTGACTCAGCATAAGTGACAGCTCAGCGCGACCAGTCCGCCAAGGTCCAGCGTGGCAGTTTGGCACCGGATGACACTCCGATTATCCCGAGCTCCTCCCAAATAAAGGAGCCTCCGAGCTCCTCCACAGTATGGAGCCGCGAGCTCCTCCTCAAGAAGGGAACACCCCAAGTTAAGAGTCTCTTCCATGGAAGCATCCCAAGCCAAGGTACTGCAAGACAGGAATCCCCCGAGCTCAAGGCACTTCGGGGTGAGCTCGGGAACCTCCTAATAAATTTATTTTGACTCAGAACTAAGTAGGCCGCCTCGGGTAGAATCACCTCGATATGGCACCTCCAGCTCAACACAGGGTAGCTCGGTGCAAGGTAGCTCGCAGGAAGACAGCTCGGTGTATCACAGGAAGATCTCCCCTGACAACCGTACTTGCCAAACTTTTAGCCCTGCACCCACGTCTCTCGCCAGGCGGCATTGTGCCTGCCAAACCTGAGAGGTGTCCCCCGCTTGACAGAGCCGTACCCTGTAACAGTGACCTGCGCGGCCCTGGCAAGTAATGGCTACGACAGAGAATCAGAGGCGGTTATGTCAGATTTGACAGGGCACCATTATATAAGAACTCCAACCCCTAGAAAACAAGGGCTAATTACATTCGCGCTATCTGCACTCTAGCTTTCTTCATCTTCTCTGTAATCTTCTCTCTCACAGTACTAACTTAAGTATCAGAGTGTTCCTGTCAAGAGAGACCCCTGGGAATCCTTCATTCTCTTCTTCTCAGGTACCGTCTGTCGCCAGTTCGGAGTGTGACCCCCTAACAGCTAGGAGTGACCAGATTGCGCACCATCATTTGGCGTTGTCTGTGGTAACGCTTCAAAAAGCCTTCCACCAAAACTTTGCAGACTTCAGTTCTCATGGCCTCCTCCAACAATGTCGGACGTAGTACAGAAATGAACACCACCGGGGAGCAAATCCAGGTCCCAGCATTGTGTATTGGACAGTTCACCGTCCCCCTCTCCGCAGGTGGAGTTCCCATTCTGAATGTGCCTCAAACAATGGCACCCGTGAACGCTCCACTCCCTTTCATGATTGGAATTGCCTTCGCCGAACCCTCCCTTGTTCCTTCGACGACCGCCCAAAACCAGCTTGAAGACCTGGTGCAATGCATGCGAGCTATGCAAGCTCAGATGCAACAGGTCCAGCAATTCCAACTATATCAGCAGCAAGTGCTACACCAAGTTTCTCAGCATCACTACCAACAACAGTTCCCTCCGCTGCCTCAGACCCAGCAGTCGCTTCCTCCTCGACATCCGGCCGTGCAACAAGCCAGGCCTCGCCGTCAGAACGAACATCCTCACCGGGGAGAGACCTCTCAGGAGTCAAGTCTATTCCCACGAGAGGAAGGAAAGACCAGTTACCTCTGCCTCACCGCGCGCAGTCAGGTCGGGAGGGTCCCAGCCTACCAGACCTTCATCACTTAACTTTCTGAGTTCGTGGCCCCGCTTGTGGAGAACTAGTTCGAGGTCTTGATTGCAGACTCCAGGCAAGATCCCTCTGTTCGTATCCATCACTAGCAATACGTCCCCCTCCCCGCGAAAACTGTGTTCGACAATACCGAGGCCAGCAGCACCAATGCGAAGCCCGCAAAAAGGTAGCGGAGACGTCGCCGAGCTCGCCGAACTGCAACGAACTACTTGCCCAAACTCAAAGGAAAAGAAGAGGTAAGCTTGGGTGTAGCGAAAGCCACTCCGCTCCTCTCTATACCATCCCCTCTGTCTCCTGAACTCTTGGTCGTCCCAATGCCCAAGGACTTCAAACTACCTCCCATAGACAAATATGACGGATCGTTCAACCCGAATGACCATGTTGACGCCTTTCAATCACATATGCACTTGGCAAGGGCTAGTAAGTCCTGCATGTGCGTGGCTTTCTCCACCACTTTCAGAGGAGTGGCCCACACATGGTACAGGAACCTTGCGCCTGGGTCAATAAAAAGTTAGGCACAATTCGTGCAATTCTTCACTTCTCATTTTGTCACCAGCAAGCGGTGCCCAAGAACCCAGGAGAGCCTCCTTGGCATAGTCCAGAGGGAAGGAGAATCTATCTGGAGTTACATCAAGCGATTCAATGACGCTTGTTTACAGATACCCGACCTGGACCCCGTAGTTCGGCTTACAGCGGCCAAGAGAGACAACATGCACAAAGAGTTCAAGTGGTACGTAGTGGTCAATCGACCCAAGTTGGATTCAATGACGATTGTCACCAGCCAAGGTGGCAGATGACCTCGAGCTGGAGCGACCAGCGGAGCAGTGCGAGGAGCGAGCTGCACCTACAGAAGAGATTGTACCCATCCCAACTTCGACAGAGGAACCAGCTCGGACACTCCAAATCGGCACCTCAATCGTGGAGCCTCTATGATCCCAATTGTTAGGCCCGTTAGACAGAAGAAACGCAACTTAGCCCCAGAGCGCTGGAGAGCAGTTGATGAGGAAGTCAGGAAGGTCCTCGCGACCGAATTCATCAGAGAGGTCCATTACGCAAGTTGGGTAGCCAACCCGGTCTTGGTAAAGAAGGCCAACGGTAAATGGCGCATGTGCGTCGATTATACCGACCTGAACCGAGCTTGCCCAAATGACTGCTTCCCACTCCCTATGATCGATCGTCTAGTGGTCGCAACCCCAAGGCATGAGTTGTTGAGCTTCTTAGATGCCTATTCGGGCTATAACCAGATCAAGATGGACCCTGTCGACGAAGAAAAAATGACCTTTATAACCAAACTAGGCATGTACTGTTACAAAGTCATGCCCTTTGGACTAAAAAATACCGGGAATACCTTTCAAAGACTTGTAAATAAATTATTTAAGCCATGAATTGGCAGAAAAGTAGAATGTTGTATAGACGAAGTGGTCGTCAAGACTCAGTTTTCAAATGATTTAATACAGGACTTGCATTCTGTTTTTGAAATTCTGCGTAAGTTTAACGTGAAACTAAATCCAAACAAGTGTGTCTTCGGTGTCACCTCGGGTAAATTCCTAGGGTACACCGTTAACCAGTGTGGCATTGAGGCCAACCCAGATAAAATAAAGGCTATCCTAGACATGAGACCACCCCAAAAATTGAAGGAGGTTCAGAGGCTAAATGGTCGAATATCCACCCTGAGCAGCTTCATGTCAAAGTCAGCAGATCGCTGCTTGCCTTTCTTTAAGGCAATTAAAAGCAAACACTTTGAATGGACCGAAGAATGCCAGCTCGCGTTCGACAAGCTCAAAAAGTACCTCGCCAATACCCCGGTCTTAACCCGACCCGAGGAGGGTGATGTTTTGGAGCTATACCTCTCCACAAGTGACGAGGTGGTCAGCTCGGTACTGATAAGAGAAGTAGATCGGGTCCAACAACCCATCTACTATGTTAGTAAAGTGTTGCAGGGTGCAGAGACGAGGTACCCAGAGATCGAAAAGTTGGCATATGCGCTAGTCATTGTAGCTTGGAAGCTCTACCCATACTTCCAAGGTCATACTGCCATCGTCCTCACCAACAAGCCTCTGACGCAAGTCTTGCTCAAACCCGAGGTCTCTGGTAAGTTGACGAAGTGAGCCATCGAGCTCAGCAAATATGACCTCTAGTACAAGCTGTGAACTGCTATTAAGGCCTAAGCCTTAGTTGACTTTGTCGCGGAATGCACTTTCAGCACCGAAGTCCCCAGACCGGTCAAGCCCGAGACCCTTAGGTCGGATCAGCTTGAGGTTCCCAGGCCGGTTGAGCTCAAGCGCCATGGGGTAGCAACTAGTGCGGCTTCTCTCCTAGTTAGATCGAACCCGAGCTGGGATGAGGAGCCCTAGATCCTTCACGTGGATGACTCGTCCAACCAACAGGGTAGCGGAGCTGGAATCGTTCTATATGGGCCAAGTGGGGTGAAACTGGAGTATGCATTACGCTTTGAGTTCGCGGTGTCCAACAATGAAGCGGAGTACGATGCGTTAATAGTCGGACTGACTCTAGCAAACGAAGTGAAAGCCAAGCACATCGTCATCTGCAGTGATTCTCAACTTGTGGTCAACCAAGTTACTAGTGAATATGAAGCTCGCGAGCCAACCATGAGGCCGACGCCCTATCCCAGTTAGCCAGCACCAGTGATCATACCATGAGAACCGTGTATATAGAGAACTTGCCTTGGCCTAGCATTCTCGGGGGGGTGGGGGGGTGGGGGGGCACAGAGGAGGCTGCTCCCATCGTTCAAGCAAAGCCGAGCTGGATCAATCCACTCGCAAGCTTCCTGCTGCATGGGACTCTCCCTGCAGATCGTAATGCTGCTAGAAGGTAGAGGGTCAGATGACCAAATACGTCATGATAGACGAACAGATGTACTGAAGATTATACACGCTCCCCTATCTGCGTTGCTTGCGACCTTTTGAAGCTGAGCCCGTGCTCTACGACACTCATGAGGGCCTGTGCGGCGGACACTTGGGGGTCAGGGCTCTCACCCAAAAAGCATTGCGACAAGGATATTACTAGCCAACGATGAAGGCAGATGCGATCGAGCTCGTCAGAATATCCACCACTAGCCCGCCACTGACCTAAAGAATCTCACTAGCCCATGGCCTTTCGCATAGTGGGGGATCGATATAATCGGACCATTTCCGCTAGTAACAGGGCAGAGGAGGTTCTTAGTGGTGGCAGTCGATTATTTTACTAAGTGGGAAGAAGCTGAGCCTCTCACCATGATCACAACCCAGAATGTGCAAAACCTTTTTTGGAAGAATATAGTGTGCCATTTCGGACTACCCCGAGTGCTGATCTTCGACAATGGTAAGCAATTCGAGGACATTTAATTTCAGAACTGGTGCAAAGATATGGGAATTCAACAAAACTTCACCTTGGTGGTGCACCTTCAAGCAAACATCCAATCGGAAGTCACGAATAAAGCCATTCTCCATGGACTGAAGGCATGCCTCAACTGAGCTAAGGGATTATGGGTAGATGAGCTACCCACTGTACTATGGGCTTATCGGACCATGGTGAAGACAGCAACAGGCGAGACCCCCTTCAACCTCACTTACGGCACTGAGGCAGTCATCCCAGCCGAGATCGAGGTTCCCACGCTACGACTAGAAGTATATGATCACAAAATAAACGAAGACGAGCTACGCACCAATCTCGACCTACTTGATAAGGTACGGGACCTCGCATACATTAGGACCACGGCCTACCAGCAGAGAGTAGCTCGGTACTATAACGCCAGGGTCAAGAAGCGGAACCTCTGCGTCAGAGACCTGGTTCTTCGTAAAATCATGGTACATGAGCCTGGTGTTGGTAAGCTCGAGCCAAATTGGGAAGGACCCTAACGAGTAAAGCGGGTTCTCGGGGAAGGAACATATGAGCTCGAAACCCTAGAAGGAAAACAAGTACCTCGGGCTTGGAATATTGTCAACTTAAGACAATATTACCTATAATTACCAAGCTAAGTGGACCACAAGTCGCTCCTAGAGCCTAAGGGCTAAAAAGCCGAGCTAAGGACCTCGGTACCCAGTCGCCTCTTCGGCATGGGCGAACTCTAGGAGAGTGGACTATTAAGTCACTCCCCAAGCCTAAGGGCTACGCCGAGTTAAGGACCTCGGCACCCAGTTGCCTCTTCGGCACGGGCAAACTCTAGGAGCGGACTATAAGTCTCTCCCCTAGCCTAAGGGCTAAAGTGTCGAGCTAACAAAAGACCTCGGCACCACGTAAGACCTAATCACCTCGTTGGCATGAGATAAGTACGTTTAATGCCAAGGCATGGGCAGCTTGGGTGTGAACCCTATGATGCATAGCCCGCCCCGGCATACAATAGGTTGAACCCGTTAGGGACAATCGATGCCAGCATAAGTATCTTGGGTGCAGACAGTTCGGATATATACCCTACTATGTTGCTTACCCCGGTGTACATCTAGAGATTACCCCTACTAAGTACTGGGAGACAGTTTGGGGTAACAACAATCGAGAAACCTCCACTTCGAGTACTTGGCTTGATAACTTAACAGTTCGGGGTAAAAAAGTTACTTCGGCAAAAATAAATAAATTGAACAACACTTGGCAAAAAGTGTATTTTTCATTACAAAATGAATTCGTTACAAAAAGTTTTACAAAAGGAGAAAAAACTAAGCCCACAGGCTCAACGTACAAGAACCGCTCAAACTACTTGGAAGACTTCCCGCCCAAGGCTTCCGTAGAGGTACCAGCCTGATCGGCAGCTTGGTCTGTAGCGCCGGCCTCCCCGATGTCTTTGTTTCCCTCCTCTTCTGAGTCTGGGTCTTCGGCGGCTTCGCGGGCTACCTCTCCTATGATTCACGAGGTGGTGATGGCGCTCACATCGAGCTATGGTAACTCGCGCTTGATCAACCATCGACTGAGCTTGAAGCCTTGGCAGTAGGCATCCACCATCACCCCGTCGAACTCCTCAAACATAACGTACTCTTGAACGGCCTTGACTTTGGCCTCCTCCATGGCATCAAGAAGGGTTTCAGTTCGCTCCTTAATGTCATCTTTGAGATCCTCGACCTGACGCTTCAAAGTAGCCTTCTCGCGCAATAACTCCTCCTTCTCGTGCAACAGCTCCTCCCTTTCACGCAACCATTTCTCTTTCTCTGACCTCAGAGCTGACACATCGCCCTCCAGCCCATGGATTTGGCCACGAACTAGCTCTAGCTCGGCGTGAGTTGCGCGGGCTGAATCCTCGGTAACCCAAGCTCGCTTCAAGTGCCTCTCGGATTGGAGGGTCAGGGCGTGCACGGCAGAGTTCACCTGCCAAAAGAATGCCAGTTAGTACCAGTAAAGCAACAAGTACAAAAGTTACAAGCGCAACAAGACTTACCACCATGGAGTGGGTAGCCGCTCGAGCTCTGAGCTGAGTAGGCGTTAGCTCGGCCCATTCAAAGACTTCTTCGGGGTACACAACCCCCTTGCTCTTCCGAAGGCTGCATTGTGGATTCAGTATGCTCTGCGTTCCTTCCTCACTTCCTGAGGTAAAGATGGGAGCGGGCTCTACAGTTGCCTCGGAAGCGGGCTCCCTAGTCTCAGGAACGGGCTCTGTTGTCGCCTCAGGCCCCCAAGGTGGAATGTTCTCCGGCTCCTCCAAGTCGATCACTGGAGCATCAATAGGCAGCTCGGGCTCGGGAGTAGGAGCCTACGGAGATTCAATACGAGCTCTCTTTGTAGCTCGCCTCTTTCTCCCCTTCATCGTTCTGAAGAGCTTCTCTGCACTAAGTCGCTCCAGGACCTGCAACAGAGTACGACGTCCATTATGCTACCAAGAAGAAACTGGCTGCCAAAGAAAAATGCTAACTCTAAACAAGGTGACCTACCGGGACTCAAACCAGCCTCAATAAGCTTGTTCTCGGTGAGGTAGTCCTTGCAGTCGAAGCCGAGCTCTGCCCAAGATTGAAGTACCTCACTTGTTTTCTTGTCCAGCCTAATGTCGGGTTCTTGAATGGCCACCCTCAAGTGAGTAGGGAAGGGCCACCCTGCGGTATTATGAACTACAAAGTAGTCCCTTTTCTAGGCTGGGACTTTACTGGAAAGTTTGTGCAACAACTTAAAGCCTGGGTAGGGGGATAGGTAGTAGGTTCGCCTGTGCTCAGGGAGAACGGTGGATGCATTCTTCTTTATCGATAAGATGGAAGAAAAAATGTCAAGATCAAGAGGAAGGGCATAGCCGAAACAAAGGGAAATTGTACCGACCACGTTCTGGACTGAGTTCGGGTGGAGCTGATCTATAGTTACGTCGAAGTGATTCAACACTTCAATGATGAGAGGATGCAGTGGAAGGTGGAGCCAGCCGTGAGCTGTTCCCCGAAAATCATGATCTCGTCATGACTGTGCTCCTAGGGAAAGTCGCCAACGGGAAGATGGTAGGAGTACTCCCTAGGAAGGTTGTAAAGGGCTATCAAGCTCCTCAGCATGTCTACTGTCATGGTAGAAGGACCGAACTTGTCTGGTATCCGACCTCGATTAGAGGTAGATGTCGGGTTACCCGAGGTCTTACGCACCTCGTAGGTGGATGTGCCTCGGAGGCACCAACTTGAGCCGAGGTACCCACCTCGGGCTCGTCTAGGAGACTATTCGCTAGAGTCGGGCACCCACCTCGGGCTCATCTAGTTGACTATCGAAGCTATGGTTTGACATAGCTACGAACTGGGAAATGGGCTAGCTATGAAATTGAAATTGAAAAATTGGAAACGAACTGAAAGGAGCTAGGGAGACTTACCTAAGAAAACGCAACGATGGGAAAAGAGACGAACTGGAGAACACGAGCTGAGAACCTTAGATGCAACCTCAAGACGAGTGCTAGTGAGCTTATGGCGGAGAAAATGACGAGGGTCCCCCCTATTTTTGGCCGGTATGCCCGAGATTCAATGGTTGAGATCAAGACAATCTAACGGCCCTCAAGAAAACCGGTTGTGCGACCCTCGAGGTAAAATCAGTTTAGCGCATTTTTTGACATCCACGGAGTATAAATCGCGTCACGTCCGCATGTGAACTATACGCGATCCGGGTTATTCTTGGTTGAGCCGAACAATGAACTAGTCCAACCGGCAAATTCTGTCGAGACAGCCTAGACTTCGGGCCAAATCCACCCGTTACGCCGTGAACTCCCCGCACCAGATCAAGACCCCTGGCTCGAGGAGTGGGGGGCAATGGATGGAGGGTGATTTGCCCTGACCTCATCATAGGGAGACACGTGGGCGTGACTCAACATAAGTGACAGTTCAACGTGACCAGTCCGCTAAGTTCCAACGTGGCAGCTCTGCACCGGATGACACTCCGATTATCCCGAGCTCCTCCCAAGGAGCCTCCAAGCTCCTCCACAGTAAGGAGCCGCGAGCTCCTCCTCAAGAAGGGAACACCCCGATCTAAGACTCTTCCACGGAAGCATCCCAAACCAAGGTACTGCAAGACAGGAATCCCTCGAGCTCAAGGCACTTCGGGGTGAGCTCGGGAACCTCCTAATAAATTTATTCTGACTCAGACCTAAGTAGGCCACCTCGGGTAGAATCACCTCGGTATGGCACCTCCAGCTCAGCACAGGGTAGCTCGATGCAAGGTAGCTCACAGGAAGACAGCTCGGTGTATCACAGGAAGATCTCCCCTAACAACCGTACTTGCCAAACCTGGAGCCCTGCACCCACGTCTCTCGCCAAGCGGCATTGTGCCTGCCAAACCTGAGAGGTGTCCCCTACTTGACAGAGTCGTACCCTGTAACAGTGACCTGCGCAGCCTTGGCAAGGAACGACTGCGGCAGAGAATCAGAGGCGGTTATGTCAGATTTGATAGGGCACCATTGTATAAGAACTTCAAACCCCAAAGAGCAAGGGGTAATTGCATTTGCGCTATCTGCACTCTAGCTTTCTTCATCTTCTCTGTAATCTTCTCTCTCACAGTTCTAACTTAAGCATTGGAGTGTTCCCGCCGGGAGAGTCCCCCTAGAATCCTTCATTCTCTTCTTCTCAGGTACCATTCGTCGCCAGCTCGGAGTGTGACCCCCTGCCAGGTAGGAGTGACCAGATTGCGCACCATCAGATACCACTTCTGCAACTGGCAAGGTATCAGAGAATGCTTGAGGGTAAGGGTTATAAAGATGGTTGTCGAGTACTTAATCTTGACAGGAACCCTTTTCGAGGCCAGCTTAAACCGGCTTGATTAGCTCCGAGTACTGAGCTTCAAAGGGGACTCGATTTCTGACAAAATCCCCAACCTCTTCGGCCTCACCAATCTCAAGTCACTCTTCCTGAATAGAAATCAGTTCTCCAGCTACTTCCCCAACTCCATTTCCGACCTACACCGTCTAAAGGTCGCAGTCCTCTTGGGGAACAAAATATCTGGCAACATTCCATCATCCCTTCTCAAGCTCCGGTAATTGTACTTTCTTTACTTGCAAGACAATGGACTAACCTTGAACTCCCACCTTTGAATCAAACCAGTGACAGATTCTTCAATGCATCAAACAATAAACTCTCCAAGGCAAGATTCCGATAATCCCTCTTCTCCTTCGGTTCAACTTTTCATCATTCTCAGGTAACCTAAACCTTTGTGGTGATCAAATAGACAGGCCATGTAGTAATGGAACTTAAACTCAACGCCTCCCTCCGATTAGTCCCGCTTCTCCGATTAATATACCTTCTCGCTCTTCGAGACATCAGCAACGGAGAAAGCTGGTTGCGATTGTCGTCAAAAGCATTGGACGGTTAAACTCAACGCCTCCCTTCGTTGCTAATTTGCTTGCCTCTATTATGGAGGGCTTGCAGAAGAAGGAAAGCAGTTGAAGGGAGGAGCAAAGCAATGGAGGAGCAAAAGCCAAGAAAAAACTACAAGTAGAAGACGAAAAAAAATAAAAAGAAGAAAATCAGGGATAAAACAAAGAGAAGAGCAGAGAGTAACACCTGCAAGTAATTTTTTTTGGTATTAAAGGAAGATGAAAAGTTTGAAATTTCTCAAGAAGGTAAAGTTAAACATTTGCTCACAATTCATCTATCAATAGTGGCAAGGTGGCCGAAGGCATGCATACCGAATCTAAGATAAAAACATCTTTTTTTAATTCAGTATGTTGGTTTGTGATGAGGGAAAATTTGGCCCCATTCGCTTGTATGCGGAAACGTGCAACGATGAGTCGATTTGGTGATATATCAGCATTTTTTAACACTTCCGAAAGTTAGGTTAGTTCGGGCATCTCGGGTGCCTTAGCTAATACCGAGGTCCAAGCAGTTTGTCGTGTCTCAACTTGCCGAGGTGCCATAAAGCATCCTTTTAGAAGGGAGCCAGTTATCTTCGATATCTTCGGGATTATGTTGTTCGTCAATAGGCATTATCTATATCCCGTCCAAATCGAATGGACCTACTTGGATAAGCCTTATCCACTCGTCCAAGGCTTGCCTTCGGGTATGGAACAAGTACCAAATATGGCGAGCCAACAACCTTGGACATGTTTCATGAGGACTATGGAATCTCACCTATATAAAGGGACCACCATCATTCTTGTGAGGTATGCGGGATTTAGCTCCCAAATTCTCATGCTTACTAGCAATTTAGCTCTCTACAAAAACTCTTTGTTGACTAAAGTATCAGAGTGCCTACACTAGGTAAAGTACCCCAGGACCTCTAATACATTTCCTTGTAGTTCGACCGTCCACATAGGGATTGAGCCATTAGTGGTTCCCATAGGAATCAACGTCTAGCAGTTCAACGAACAGGTACAATACGTCCATGGTATGAATTATGGGCTTGGGAGGAAAGGTTTGCTGCTTTCATTTTGCCACAACAGCCGCATCAGACGCAACAGTCACAAACAACTACTGTAGAATGTGAAACAGAACCAGCAACAAAATCCCCAATAGCAACAAAATGACAACCATAGCAAACAGCAACTAAGCAACCATCAGCCTAAAGTTAGAAACCAGGACAAGGTCCCAGACCCACCTCGTCGCCTTGACAATCGGAACCAGGCCCCAATAGAAGAGAACAGTAAAGCCACAACCCCAACAGGGGCGGAAGGGAACAACACCACTGAGGTATCGAAAAGGAGATGCCATAGACACTCATGTCGCAGCGCTAGAAAGACTCACCTCACTCCTACCAACAACGAGAAGGCTGAGAAGAAGGGATAGATTAGCTAGGTCATTGCGTAGCTAGTAGAACCGCATGTGACTCGAGCCTCATCGCTAGCACCAGAGATCCTTAAGGCCCCACAACCTAAGGACTTCAAATCCTTGAGCTTTGAATCGTACAGTAGGATGACTGACTTGGTAGATCATAGTGATAGCTTCCAGGCCCTAATGTAGCATCAAGGGGCGAATGACACGAGTCTCAGTATGGCATTCCTCACGATGTACCAAGGTACAACTCGGATGTGGTACTCGGGATTGGTCACAGGCTCGATTAAGATTTTGAACCAATTTGTTGATCTACTTACTACGCACTTCGCCACCAATAAGAGGTGCCCCAACTCCGTGACCTGTCTACCCTGGTCCAACGACTGAACCTCAGCCTCTCAAAGAATACATCAAAAGGTTTAACCTCGAGCGACTCCAGATCCCTAACCTTGACACGACAGTACAGCTCAATACGGCGGTGAACAACATCTGCCACCCCGACTTACGCTGGTAGATTCAGTTGAACCCTCCAACCTCTATGGAGGCGTTCCTCACCGAAGCAGACAAGTTAACAAAAGTAGAAGAGGCATTGGGATCCTGGTTAGAGCTATAGTTGTTCGGAAGAGAAAGCAACCAGAGGAAGAAGCGGGGAGTAACATGCAGCGGTGAGGAAGCAAGTCGATGAACAGAAGCGTCTCCCCACGGAAGGCGAAACAAGTCGCCACATTGGAATTCCAGATCAGGTCAGCGGTCCAGAAACCACCAGTCCAAACTCAGAATTACATTGCCCTGAATGCAAAGGGGAGGCAGATCTTGATGTAGATAAAAATAGGTGAGTACGTGAGATGACCGCATAGGATGAGGAGTGACCCCGCCAACTACAACCCTAACAAGTATTGTCACTTCCATTGTGACATTGGCAACGATACAAAGAGGTGTCGGAATCTAAAGGATGAGATCGAGGAACTGATCCGTCATGGCTACCTCTGATAGTTTATCAAACACGATGAGAGAGATGTTCGGCCTGCTGACCAGCCTAGGGAAGCACCAAAATCAAGCAGGCGACACAATCAAGATCAGCCACCTCAGGATCCACCATGACCAGAGAGGCCGATTCGCGGGGTGATCAACATGATCACCGGAGGATCAATTATAGTAGGATGCAGCACAACGGCGGGGAAGAATTCAGCTCAGGAATTGGAGCAAGAGAACGAGAATCTTCCGAAGTGCCCTCAGGTGCAGTAAGTCATCTACTTCACCAAGATGACGCTCACAGGATCCACTATCCGCACAATGATGCCTTCGTTGTCAAGATGAGCATTAATGACTTCGAGGTAAAGCGGATTTTTTTCAACTCAGGAAGCTCAATAGACATCCTATCCATGGAGGTCTTCAAGAAGAGAGTATACATACGATTCCTTGCAAGCAAAAACTCCTCAATAGAAATCCATCCACACATTGGAAACATCTCCCTATAAATTTATCATACATGTATTATGGTTTAAACTTTAAAGTATCGATACCCATAAAATGTGTCCTTAGGGGTGCATCAGTACTTTAATTATTGCAATTTTTAACTTTTTTTTTCAAAATTTTAATTTTTTAGATATTTTTATATTATTTAATAAATAAAATACAGAGTTTCGTGAAAACAATGTATCAGAACCCTCACAATACGATGTGCACAATAAGGGGCATATTGTGATGATACTTCGAATCTTGACATATACACAGGAGATATTCCCAATGTGTGATTGAATGTTGTATGAGCAGATTGTTTTTTTCTTGTACTCTGGGCTCAAAATACAGGAGGGCCCAAAGCACCTCGAACATTCCAAAACCCAACACTAAAACTAGGAACCCCCAAACAAGCCCAGCCCACCAATTTACAAAAAGTAAAAAACCAATAACGAACGTAGGCAATGGTTGGGGTGCAAATTTTGCATTGCATTCCAAAAGTGGAAATACAAAATTTGCTTCTTCTCCCATTTTCGTTCTCTCCCATCATCCCATGTCCCTTATAAAAGTGAACCATTATAACTGCCATTCATATGCACATTCTCCCATATGCAAGAGTGTCACTGTGGGGAGTCCGGATCTCCTCCCAACAAAATACATTCCAACACCATTACACCACACATCACCTTGGCGAGTGCTAGGAAAACTTTTGTACTCGATTATGCATGTAGGGGTGTCAATCGGAATGGATTTGGTCCAATGTGAATTCATCGTAAATGGACCAGATCCAAATCAAATAAATATTTTGGATCATTTTGGACCAGTCTAGTTCAATGCCTAGACCATCCAATTTGTTCAAATTCTTTTTTAATTTAGATTGGTTTCAACCCAAACCCAGTCCATTGGCACCTACATTCTTATCTTATATAAATGGACCAGATATTGCTTTAATCCCGCCCGATCTAATATAAATTTGTTATGAATGGACCCGGTCCAATCCAATCTAATCAAAATTTTGGACCAAATTGGTACAATCCAATATATTTTGTTGGTCTGCACAATCTATTCAATTTGATTTTTTGACTGGACGGGGTCCAAACTAAAACTGGTCCATTGACACCCTTAATGAATGTATGAATGTAATATTTTATATAACATTTTTTCTTCGAATTTTACATAGCATTTTGTTACATACATTCTTCATTACTTCATACAGTTTACGGCTCAACCAGGGCCTAGGCGTAAAGACTTAGGCCCAATGGATCTAGCAAAAGAATAAATAAATAAATAAATGATTTATAGTGTGATTTGAAGTAACTTGCTTTTCATAAAATAGGAAACAAAGTTTTTGCGGTGTTTCATGATTAGAATTTAGAAGTTTCTGTATTTGTACAAATTGGATTCTTTTGTGCGTATCGAATTGAATATCTCCCCCTTTCAAGATAAATAATATGGAACGGGGTAGAAGGATTGGTGAACTACAGACATCAATCAGAGACACGAGGACACAACGTACTTCACTCTGTCACTCACACCAAATTAGAGACGAATCAAATCAAACAACAGAAAACAAGAGCAGGAGATGGCTTCCGAAGAGAGGTTGGAAAGACCAGACCACCCGAAGCTGTGCACCAATGGCTGCGGGTTCTTTGGGACAGCGGCAAACCAGAACCTCTGTTCCAAGTGCTACCGCGATCACGTCCTCCGCAAGTTAGAGAAGAGCTCTTCCTCTTCTTCTGCGGTGGTTCCCTCTTTATCTTTGCCGTCGTCGTCACCTTCACCGACGACATCTTCTTCTCATCCTCCGGCATCCTCGGTGGGTTCGAAAGCGACGGTGAACAGATGCGTTAGCTGCAGGAAGCGTGTAGGCTTATTGGGTTTACGTGGTACCAGAGCAATAAGAAATCAGTTTAGAACTCGGTTTTCTTTTCTCTCCCTTCGCCATATCAGAACTTCTCCTTTTGAACTTTTTCATTGATTTTGCCTAGATATGTGTGGTGATAGTAGGGTTTTTGAGTATTGAACCCATGACAACAGCAATTTTTTACTTATCATAAGTGAATTCCTTTGTGGTGTGAGGTGATTTTATTATGATGGCAACAACCGGAGAGGGTAGTGATAATAAGACAAGTGTTATGATTTCTCCCGATTACCTGAACGTTCAAATGACCTCTATCAAATTAAATGGTGAGAACTATGTTCCATGGGATAAATCTGTGGAAGTGTTTTTGAGAGCCAAGAAAAAGGGGCCAGGAAACATGTGAAAAAGGAAAAACCCTCTTTTGATTCTCTAGGGTGTAGTAAGTGGAAACAAGAGGATGTACAGATTATGACCTAATTGTGGAATAGCATGGAACCTAAAATTAGTGTGAATTTTATATTCCTAGATACAGCTAAGGAAATCTAGGACCATGCTAAGAAACTCTACTCTAGCCAAGATAATCCCACTAGAGTGTACCAACTTTACCATGAGTACTTTAACCTGAAGCAGGGTAATCAAAGCTTAGAAAAATACTATGCAAGCATGAAAAACCTCCATAATGATCTTAATGTGTATCATCCTTGATGAGGGCGGATTTGGCCCTACAATGACATCGTGACACATGGTATCTCAGAATAGGTAGATGACACCAAGGCACAACTTAAGTGATAATTTGGAGTCCCAGATCGCGGCTCGTCTTTACCCCGACTTGGCAACCTGCTTTTACGCCAACCTAGTGACCTCAACCACAACTTAGGTTGGCTTGCAACCTCCCTCGAGGGCTTGCCGACCTAACTGGGGACTAGGCGGTGGCTTGCAAAATGTGGTCGCCGACAAATTCGGCATGCATATTCCAATGCTCTTAGGTTTCTAGGAAGTTGGCCCAAGTACTGAATGTTCTGGAGGATGGTCAACGTGCATCTTGGATGCGGTCCGTGAGGCCCACGCCAAACAATGCCTATATAAAGGTGAAAGAATGGTAGGATCCATCTAATGGACGCCATAAAGGTTGCGGAATGGGTGGGCGAATTTCAAAAATTTTCTACCTTCTCTCAACTGGGAATCATATTCCCTAAATTTAGAATACAATATTCAAGGATCCTACTTGAACCATAATCAAACCAGATCTGTACCAAAAGATAAATGGGAGGAATATAACTGATCCAGAGAAGCAGTATCTCCCAAAGTTGGTGTTCACGCCCAAAGAATGCTCCAAGATCCGTTCCTGCTGAAGATGACACAGCTGTGAATGGAACAGAACCAGCAGGGTGCGTCCTACACACTGGATCCTTCACAAGAATCCTCTGGAAGTACTAAACACTGAATCTTTTTCAGTCTTTCTTGCAAGACTGATGTCAAGAACAGATTTCTTGACTTTCTTTTCTGCAAAGATTTAATCTTGCAATGCCAAATGGCGGCGGCAGGAGGAGATCTCCAAAAAATGAAAAAGGCTGAACTGCTTTTTCTCTTTTTCTGGAGAGTATGAATCAGATCTGATCTGAATTCGCAGGAGATATCCTATACCTCATTCAAGGTGGTTCGAAATCTCCTCCTTTCTTCTTGATTAAGAAACCTCCTTTTTAAGAGTTATCCCAATCCAAATCAGTATTTGGATAGGGGATAATCTTAATCCTTTCTGCAGATAGAGTTAGCTTACTCCTGATCTTATCAGGAGGTTACCAGATTCAAATCTAATTCGAATTTGGTCTCTAAGAGTGGATAAGGCTAAAGGCCCAATCCTTTTACTAACTTTAATCTCAAATTCGCCCCAAAGATGGGTGATCATATCAGCCCACCTCGAAATGGGCTTCTGGCCCATTAAGTGTTCAGTGTCTAATTACATTCCAATCTGCTGCCCAGTTGGGCTTCTTTGTATGGCGTGGGACCCAAGCATTGATCTACACACCAGCCACATGGGTTCGGCCCAGCCTTTAATACAAGGCCCAGCCGAATTCACTGAAAAACTCAATGAACCCCTTGATTCCATCATATGGACCCTATCGGCCCAACACTTACATTAAGTGGTCCCTGGGCCAAGCCATCTTATAAAAACCCAGGGATTGTGGGCAGGTGCAAGATTAGCCCATCAGGTATTATCCTCAATGGTCTTACACTTAACCTCTCAGCCCTTAATGATCAAGCACTGCCCGACAAGAGAGGACCTCTCCCTCGGCTGCAAGGAACAGTGCCGCACTCTCCTTTCACATGGATCCCGGGAATTAAAACCATTTGCAAACAATTCGAAACCGTACATATATATATAAATATATTAATTTTGCAAAACAAAATTCCAACGATTGAAATCAACTGCCGGCAGTTTGGTTTCCATCAGAGAGAGTGCATTCCCGATCATTACCCTTTGTCTGACAAAGTGGCTGATTCTGTCACTATGATCACCCACTCAGATGAATTCTCAAACTGCCCCAACATACCCAGGTTTTGATCCCCGCTAAGGATCTTACTGATTGGCATATCAAAAGGCAGCCTGATCCAACACCTAGTGAAATGTCATAATCGAGTCTAGGGGTCAGGTGTAACTTTCCAGTTTTGCCCATCTATCTCCAAGGTCCAAGGCAATACTGGAAATCTGGTCCAGTTCAAGGATTCAAGTAATCCCATACTGCATGTGCCTCGGGTCTTACCCTGGTGGCTGAGACAGGCCATCCCAACACTTGGTGGCACACCAGTATCAGCCTTGGCAGGATAAATCTCCCCAGACTTATCCAATGGCTATGAACATTTAAAACTAACATGAGTCTCTATAAATGTCCAGTTTTAGGGTTTTACACAGAATTAAACCAAACAACATGAATCAAACATGCACTTTATTTATTTCCACTAAATAACAAAAGTACATCAAATCAGATTGAAGCTAAGGGCAAACAAAACTGTCTAACAAAAGGCACCAACCCCAATGACTCAAGAGAGATGCGAGTAAGCACATTTTAGCTCTCATACTTTCTGATTTTTTAGCTCGTGATCTGCTACAAGAGTACTAACTTAATCATCAGAGTGACCTCATCAGGTTAGCCACCCCGGGTCCTTTAACATTGATTCCTTGCAGGTTTCTCTGAAGAGCTACCCAACTCGGCAATCAACCTAGCTCGACATCTAGTCTACCCCCCAGCTCAGCACCCAAGTCCTCATCCAGAAAAAATCTTCCACTTCGGCCTCTGAGTCATCGGCCACCTGGAAGTAGTTCGAACAATAGGGTGCTACCAAAAAACCCTTCATCAATTAGCGTCGTCTATGAAAAACACAACAAGAAGCTAAGTTCTCACCTCTAAAAAGCTAAGTCCTTATCTTATAGAAAGCTAAGATCTCACCCTTTATAAATTAAAGTTCTCACTTTCTAATTTCCATTTTTTATGAACTCAAAGGCACATTTGAGCAGTATCAACATCTAGCTGACCGCTTACTGGGGGGGGGGCAAAAACATCTGTGATGAACTGGAGAACTCCCTTGTGACAATCAGAAAAGTTCAAGTCGAACTCAGCATCTCCAGTGCCCCAAATAAATACCCTGCTACCGCATGTAAACACCCCTCTCCCTACAGTAGAGCCATCAATAGTTTCCGCCAGGATCGAAGCGCGGAAGTTCCATGAGATGAAGCATGAATTTCCATGTGTGAGCATGGGAGCAACTCGATGTATTCATGTCGATGTAGAATAGACAGCAGTAGAACGACCTTAACAACCAGTAGTATAAGGGTTAAGGTGGACTAGAAGTCGCCCCTTCAGCATGGGCAAAGTCAAGAATAAGGAGAGTGGACTATGAGTCGACCTTAACAATCAGTCACCCTTTCAACATGGGCAAAGCCAAGAATAAGGAGAGTACACTACGAATCGCTCCCTGAGCCTAAGGGTTAAGGTGGCAAGCTGATAAAAGACATGGCACCGCATTAGACCTAGTCGCTTCTTCGGCATGGGCAAAGTCAAGAATAAGGAGAGTGGACTACAAGTCGCTCCCTAGGCCTAAGGGTTATGGTGGCAAGCTGACAGAAGAACTCAACACCACACAAGACCTAGTCGCTTTGGCATGGGCAACCTAAACCCTAGTCACTTCAGAAGGGGTAACCTAAACCCCAGTCACCTCTCTAGCATGGGCGAAATAAAAAAGTAGTTTGCGTTCATTAGTGTGCAAACATGTCAAATAGATTCCCTACAGTGTTTGCGCCCCTCGGCTTACATCAACATCGAGTTATTCCTAACTATGCCTAGCCCACCAGTTCGGCACCTCGGGTGAATCCACACTTAGAAAATCTTTTGGATAAAAGGAAAGAGAGGAAAAGAAACGACAAAAAGAATATTAATTTGACACAAGAAAGAAAAATAAGAAAAATAAAGGAAAGACTAGTTTGCTTTCAGCATCATGACATATGCAAACTTGGTCGATCTCTTCACGGTCGACCTCCACCTCGGTTCATAGCTCTGCATCAAACTCACTGGCTACTCTTTTGAGAACCAGCTCGAGAAACACTGTGTCGAGGTCTACCTGGGTGGAGCAACCTGATAAAACAAACACACAGAACCCCTTCTTAAGAACAGCATGATGAGCTTCGCTCTTAAGGTATTTAGTTGGACTGTAGAACCCCTTGATGGTCGCATCCCTAATAAGGTAGATGCCCTTGGGGTACCTCCTCCACCTCTCCTCGAGCGGATGAATTCGCTTTCGTGCCCTGATAATCAAAGATGGTGAGGCCTTGCGTAAGGCTACAAACACTTGGACTCTTCCTATCTAAGAAGCAAACTGGACTGATGCTTACGACTAAGAGCTTATCGAGTCAGTCATTCTGGGCCAAAAGGAGCAATCTACTCCCTTCGCCAAGCAACTTTCAGCTCGGGAGTGAGGGAGCAATTGATGAGGACAGATTTGGCCCTCCAATGACATTGTGATACATGGCATCTTAGAACAACTAGATGACACCTAGACACCACATAAGTAATGATTTAGAGTCCCAGATCATGGCTCGTCTTTACTCCGACCTGGCAACTTGCCTTTACCCCCAACCTGGCGACCTGCCTTCACCGCCAATTTGGTGAATTGCCTTTACACCGACCTAGCGACCTTGACCTCAACTTAGGTCGGCTTGTAGCACCTCATCCAGGGTTAGCCTGTAGCACCTCGTCACTGGCCAAAGTGACCTCGATGCGAGAAATGACCTCCCTCGATGGCTTACTGACTTGATTGGGGACTAGACGGTGACCTGCGAGAAGTGCTCGCCGACAAATTTGACATGCATAACCCGACGCTCCCAAGTTTATCGAATGTTGGCCCACACACTGAATGTTCCAGAGGATGATCAACATGCATGGCGGTTACCTCCGAGGATCTTGTACCGGTTAGGCATGATCTCCCAAAAATCTTGAATTCGGTGCGTGAGGCCCACACTAAACAATACTTATATAAAGGCACCAACCCCAATGACACAAGAGAGAGGCGAGTAAGCACATTCTAGATCTCATACTTTCTGATTTTTTAGCTCGCGATCTACAACGAGAGTACTAACTTAAACATCGGATTGACCTCGTCGGGTTAGCCACCCTGGGTCCTCTAACATTGATTCCTTGTAGGTTTCTTTGAAGAGCTACGTAGCTCGGCAATCAACCTAGCTCGACACCCAATCTACCCCCGAGCTCGACTTCCAAGTCCTCATCCAAGAAAAATCTTCCACTTCAGCCTCTGAGTCATCGGCCACCTGGAAGTAGTCCGAACAACAAGGTGCTACCAAAAAATACTTCATCAATCCTCTTACTCTAGATGTTCAAATTTAGAAGCAACAACGAGAACAACTTGATGTGACAAGGTTTTTAGTGGTTTTAAAACCTGAATATGAACCTGTTCGAGAATAAAATGTAACATATCAAGACATAATTAGTAGTCGTTGAAAAATGATGGAATAACTAAAATGCGAAAAAAACAATAAAAAAAACTAAAATATGAATGTATATAATATATGAATTTTAACAATTAATTTCAGCATTTATTAATAAGCACCACTAAGAAAAGAAAAACAATTGACTTAAAACTAAAAATACATATAATAACAACAAACAAATCAGACTGGTTTAGTTGTGAAATTATGTGCATTAAAATTTGGTGACTAGGGTTCGAGTCTTGCTATTGTTAATATTTATAATTTTTACACTAACAAAACGAAATTAATGAGAGAGAGAGAGTCATTAATTAATAGAATTAATGAGAGATATGTAATTAGGCACTAAAATTCAAATTTAAATTTAAATTTGGCTTCCTTAAATATAAGAGTAATTAACTAATTAATGAAGAACTTATTCTTAAATAGATAATTAATAAAAGACATTAATGAGAGAGATTATGTATTAAATATAGATTAATTGAACAAAGGGAACCGAAATGATTCGATTTGTATCGTCCTGTTTCGGGATTGTATCGGGCAATATAGATCCGAAACAGCCCGATTCTGGCGCATATCGGCTGATATATACGAAAAGAAATGAAACACATGAATTTTACATGTTCCATGTATTGGTTTCTTATAGAAATAGTACGTATCAGTCGATACGGTCCGATATGTTATGATATTTTAAACCTCGGGTGGAGGTGGTCGTGGATTTTCAGGGACTCGAGGTAGTCCTATGTTTAAACATACTGGTGGTCGTAGTGGAGGTCAAGAGTCAGGGGGAGGTCGTGGTAGAGGAAGAAGTACCGGTACTATGAGATGCATATATTGTGAATGAGAGAGACATACTATTAACTTCTGTTATGACTTACATGGTGCACCCAACACTTGGGCTAATCATATTGTGACAAGTGGTGGTGGTAAAGTTAGTGAGAACCAGTAGGCTGATCGGACACTCTCCACATCTACTGGTGCTTTTGGAAAGGTAATGATGAGTGTCCCACATGAGGTATATGAGAAATTTCTTCAAACACCCTCTCAGTAGAATACAACTACTCTTGCACATTCAGGTATGGCTTGCTAGGCTTCCAAACCCTCACACAAGATCATTGACTCTGGAGCCTCTAATCATATGATTGGGACTTTAGATGTATTTTCTTCACTTTATCAGTCTTCTACATCCCAAACAGTTACCCTTTCTAATTGTTCTACCTCTCCCATTTGTGGTGTTGGTGATGTTGATCTTACTTCCTTTATCCTTTATCTTATAATGCACCTAAGTTCCCTTTTAATCTTATATATGTTAGTAGATTAACCGAGTCACTTAATTGTTCTATAACTTTTTATCCCTCTTCTTGTGAGTTTTAGGATCTTAAGACGATGATGAACATTAGTTGAGGGAATGAGGCAAGTAAATTGTATTATCTTGAAGGTGGTGGTCTGAAAGTAGCTCTTCAATCCTTTCTTACCCCTTTCCAGTGGCACTACAGACATGGTCATCCGTTGCTCAAGGCTCTAAAGTTATTGGTCCAATCTTTAAGTCATCTTCCATTGTTGGAATGTGTGTTGTGTCAGCTTGGCAACACCAAAGAGTCTCTTTTAGTCCTAGAGTTAATAGTCGTGTTTTGAGCCCTTTCTCTTTAGTCCACTCAGATGTTTGGGGACCAAACAAAGTAGTGTCATAAATTGGTTTTAAGTATTTTGTAATTTTTTTTATGACTTTTCAAGGATGACATGGCTATATCTTATGAAAGATAGAAGTGAATTGTTCTCAATTTTTCAAAATTGAGATTCTGAAATTCATATACAATTTGGAGTTCATATTAAAATTATTCGCTCGGATAATGCAAAAGAGTACACCTCAACACTATTTCAGCAATACCTAGAGCATCATGGGGTAATTCACCAAACTTCTTGTTCTTATACCCCACAATAGAATGGTGTGACTGTACAGAAAAATCGACACTTACTTGAAACTACTCGATCAATTATGTTTGATATGAATGTTCCAAAGCGTTTTTGGAGTGGTGTTGTCCTTACATCATGTTTTCTCATCAATCGGATGTCCATGTCCATCCATGGAAGTCAATCTCCTTTTTCAATCTTGTTTCCTACTCTTTCTCCATTCCCTCTTACTCCTAGAGTCTTTGGTTATGTTTGTTTTGTTCAGAATTTGGGGCCTAGACTTGACAAGTTAGATGCATATGCTACAAAATGCATCTTCCTTTGCTACTCTAGATCCCAGAAAGGGTATATGTGTTATAACCCTAGCTCTCATCTGTCATTTGTGTATTATGATGGCACTTTCTTTGAGTCGGTTCCACTATTCTTGAATGTTGATGTCCCTCCTCCTGCTCCTATGTTTCCACTTCCAGTCCTAGTTTAGGACCCTCTTCCTATGGTTCCTATTATATCTTAGTCACCATCTTCTCTAGTGCAGGTTAATAATGAGAAGCCACCAATCACACAAGTGTATACTCACAGAAGAGCACTGACCATTCCTCCAATTCAACCCTCATCAACAAATCATGTGGTTGTACCTCCTCCTTCTGACCTTGATCTTCCTATTGCATTATGGAAATGTACGTAGTTGTACATCTCATCATATTTCTCATTATGTTTCTATTGCTCACATTTTCGCTTTCCATTGACATTTTATATCCTTGTTATCATTTGTTTCCATTCCTAAGACTGTCCATGAAGCCATCACTTCTCTAGGGTGATGACAAGAAATGGAAGAGGAATTGTCTGCTCTAGCACACAATCATACATGGGAACTTACCACTCTCCCTCCCAGTAAGCATGTTGTTTGATGTAAGTGGGTCTACAAAATAAAATATCTTCCAGATGGTAGTGTGGAACATTTGAAAGCCAAATTGGTGGCCAAAGGCTATTCTTAGTTATATGGTGTTAATTATACGGAAACATTTTCTCCTGTGGCTAAGATTGGATCAATTCAGGTGTTGATTTCTTTAGTCGTAATGTATGATTGGCCTCTCTTTCAGCTTGGCATCAAAAATGCTTTCTTACATGGTGATCTAGTTGAGGAAGTATACTTGGAGCATCCAATAGGGTTTGTTGCTTAGGAGGAGGATGGTAAAGTTTGGAGACTCAAAAAGGCAATTAATGGATTGAAACAATCACCACGTGTGTGGTTTGGTAGATTTAGTGAAGTAGTGAATAATTTTTGCATGAAATAATGTCAAATAGACCATTTTATGTTCAACCATGAATCAGAAGCTGGAAAAATCTTGTTAGTGGTGTATGTGGATGATATTGTCATAATTGGTAGTGACAACAATGAGATTGATAGGTTGAAAAACTTTCTACAGGATAACTTCCACATAAAAGATCTAGATAAGCTGAAATATTTCTTGGGAATAGAAGTTGCAAGGTCAATGCATAGAATTAACTTGTGCCAAAGGAAGTATGTCATTGATTTACTTGAAGAAATAGGGTTATTGGGTGTAAAACCAACTGAAACACCCATGAAACCAAATATTAAGTTGAGCATTGATGCAGGTTAAGAGTTTAATGATCTTAGAATGTACTGGAGGTTGGTGGAAAAATTGAACTACCTGACTATTACTTGGCCAGATATATCATTTGTTATAAGCATGGTGAGTTAGTTTATGCAACATCCTCGGGTCCTGCATTGGGAAGAAGTTCTAAGAATAGTTAGGTACCTGAAGGGAGCTCCAAGTCGTGGACTGTTATACAAAAGTGGAGGAACTCTTGCGATAGATGGGTATATAGATGCAGACTAGGCTAGATTTGTTTATGACCGAAGATCCGCTACAAGGTATTGCATCTTCCTTGGTGGCAATCTAGTAACTTGGAAGAGCAAAAAACAAACAATGGTGGCAAGAACTAATGTAGAAGCAGAGTACAAGGCTATGGCTCATACTACATGTGAATTAGTGTGGCTAAAAAAATTTTTGCAAGAAATAGGGTTCTCAATTAAAGGCCCATGAAGTTGTATTGTGATAATCAAACTGCTGTCCACATTTCTTCTGATCTAGTCTTTCATGAGAGGACGAAGCATATCGGAATTAAAATAACACTCTGTAAGAGAAAAGATGATCAAATGAGTGATAAATACAACTCATATGAGTTTAGGAAACCAGTGAACATGTCTGTTTACAAAAGGGCTAAGTTGGGGAATAAAGCATTACATATGTGACAAGTTGGGATTATATGATACATACTCTTCAGCTTGAGGGGGAGTGTTAGAATCGACAGTACATAGATAGTAAGTCTTTTGTCTATTTAATTAAGGTTAAGTTGTCTATTTTGTCTAAGTTTAAGTTGTGTGTCCCATACTTAATGAAAGACAACTCTGTCTTTTGTAATCCATTACAAACAATATTAATACAAAGTAGGTTGACTGTGAGAAGTGATTTTACTTCTCAAACCAAACCCATTCTCCTTCTTCTCTCTCTCTCTCTCTCTCTCTCTCTCTCTCTCTCTCTCTCTCTCTCTTCTCTTCTTCTTCTTCTTCTTTTTCTTCTTCTTCTTCTTATTTACTTTAGACCTAGGACTAAACTAGGGTTAATCGAATTGTTCACATATTTAAACCAATTAAAGAAGCACTAGTCAAAGCCTTCATGGTGTAAAACACTGGAGGCCAAGTCATTCTTAATTGAACTTTTGGCTCTACTAACCCTTGAACTTTGGAAAAATACCACTTTTGACCCTAAATTTTGAAAAATGTTTATTTCGAGTTTTGAACTCAAATTATTGAGAAAAGGCTACTATAAGACCAAAACCGATTATGATAATTAGAGACATTGTTGTTGACAATTCTATTAAACTAATAATAAAATAATATGGCTTACTAATGTAGCACCGATCAAATCAAAATAAATATGGAAAATTATAGCTATTTTCCACTTTAAATTTTTATTAGTTAACATGTAACCAAGAATAAAAACAAGATTAATTATTGTTATTAATAAAACAAAAAATAATTTGGCTCTTTCAACATAATTTCAAGTGAAAAATAATAGGTAGGCCCCAGTTAAAATTCCTACCTACTCACTTGTGACCAAGAACAAAAACAAAGATAATTATTTTTATTTAATAATTAATTATTAATAAAACAGTGGTTCTTTTAACTTAATTTTCAGGGGAAAATAACGAGTGTCACTTAAAACATAATTCTGATAAATCTGAAATCTGAAATGTGAAGAGTTAAAAAGATATTATTCGGATCTAAAATCTGAAAAGAGGTAGAAATGATTTTCTGATTTTTAGAGGTTCTGAAAAGATAAGATTATTTGAGTTGGTCATTCCCTGCCCCTCCCTTGGGAATGAAATCCAATTTCTCATTATTCCAATTCTCATTCTCATTCAATTCTGAACCAAACAAACTATAAGAATACTGATTCTTATTCCAATTACAGTTGCTAACCAAACAAACCCTTATTAAAGAAAAGAGGTGTAGACACTTTCAGGGTAGAGCAAAATAAGATCGGAGCATGAACAACAGTAAGGGAATCCAAGAATATAAGGATACCCTTCCAATGATTGTGTCTGGCTTCTATAACACCATTATAAACTACTATTATTTCAACATCTCCAGGGATACCATGCCCAAAAAATCTACCAACTGAAGTTTATGGAAAAGATAAATTTTGCATTAGCCAAATAGAAACAAAAGTTCTCCCAATAGATGATATGATATCTACATCAAAAAATAGACTAAATTGAATTGAACGGAGAATGGATAAGGTGACAGATTGATAGTAGCCGACGGAGAAGGAGTAGTCTGTAAAGATGATGAAGAAAGGTGTGAAGCAAAAAGAGAAGAAAAATTAGATTTAACATGATCAAGAATCCTATGAACGTCAATGTTGTTTTCTCAAAAAACCTTTTCATTCTTTGTATACCATATGTAGTAAACAGCTACTGCAAGAAGATTTTGAACAAGATGGCTAATGCAATTGAGCAAAGAATGACTAAAAATGTGGAAAAAGATTCGGTTTGGAAAAAGGAGCTGTAGAAAATTGATAGAAACAAAAGAGGTGATTCATTTGTGGTCTGCAGTACTACTTAGTCGAAAAACCTATTAGTTGACATTAAGCTGAATTTTCATGGAAGCAGTGACCGCAACCTAGGTTCATTATGCCACTACAAGAAAAATGCTCTTAGCTGGTGGTCTTTATGGCCAATATTGTAGCTAGTGTTGGATTTTAATCTCATTAGAGATTAAATCCAATGGGATTTGATTGACCAATTCCATGAAGAAAACACACATATCTTAGAAAATAGTGTTTTCTTTCATTAAAATCAGTTATCAACTTGTCCCACATTGGAAAATTACTAAACTTGCTTTAAATTTTTAAACAGAAGCTTATTTACACTCCTTAGAAATATAAGAGTAAAGTATGGAGGCTTGTTACCGCACAACGCGCATACATACATGTGTGCGGTGCAATGAGGCACTTTAGAGGCACACTTTTCTCACAATTTTGTCGCACACGTGTGCGCGACACAATGTGTCCGTGTAAGGCGACTTTGACTTTAGGAGCAAGGTTGACTGCTGATGATTCCAACGATCATGATCTGATCAGGTGGGACCAAGAGGCTTTATCCAAAATAGTCACAACATTTAAAATTGTGACTATTCAAAGAGCATTTTTCTAAACCAGAACCTTCCTCTTCTCCTTGACTCTTTAGAAACTATTTAAGGAATGTGACTCAAGCAATTGAACACAAGTTTTTGAAAATCATTTTTGTCTCTTCAGTCCGATCTGCTACTGTCTCATAGAAGGTTTCTTTAGAGATTCTTCAACTTTGCTAGTTGCAGATTCTCACAAAAGGCTCTATTGTATCCTATGAATGAATTTTCTTGTAACCTCACAGCAAACTCAATAAAACCAAGTGGGGACAAATAACATTCTAAAGACAGTGTCTTCAAACACACCTTAGAGCACTTTTCCTCCAAGTTTCTATGACTCCGTTTTCCAACAGTTAGTGCTAAGGTGGCACTCTTAAAATGATCACCACTTATACTGAATTTAGGATATCGGACAGTGGAAAGGATCATCAACTTCTTATGTTCTCTCCCACTTCTTAACGAAAAGGTTCTGATAGCAAAAAACTTTTGGCGGAGATCACTGCTTTTCAAAAAACACTACGGAGTTGCTTGAGAAAAGCACTGGATTGAGTGGTTGATCAATAAATCAGTGGTTTTGACCTGGGCTGGAAGTGGTTTACGGAGCAAACTCAGCACTACTGCCTTAGGCTGATTTTCTTGTAGTGAGCATTGGAGGAGTTTTCAGGAATGAAAAATGGAAAGTCATTGCTTTTTCTTCTTATGCTTTATTGGTGAGGTGATTCACTTAAAGTTGAGGTTATTGATAATGGTAGGATTAAAAAGGGCCAAGGAACATAATATAAGAAAGCTAATAGTTGAGGTGACATGAGGCTGGTTGTAGGATGGTTGCAAAAGGAGGCGAATGTATTATGGAAATTTACTAATGAAAGAAGGAACTTAAGTGGTTGACCCAAGGTATTTAATATTTTATTATCAAATATCATTTTTTATTTATTAATATGTTATTAATTATTTCTTATAATTTATAAATAAATAATTAATTATATTAATATCTTATTAAATAATTAATAATTTAATAATGGGTCATGGATCTATTTTAGACCGGATTGGTCCAATTTAATATGTTTTGTTGGTCCGCCCAATCTATTTAAATTGATTTTTGGACCGGATGGGGTCCAATCCCAAACCGGTCCATTGACACCCTTATATGCATGTATGCATGAATGAATTATTTTATATAACATTTTTTCTACGAATTTTACATAGCATTTTGTTACAAACATTCTTCATTACTTCATACGGCTTACGGCCAACCAGGGCCTAGGCCTAAAGACTTAGGCCCAATCCATCTAGCAAAAGAATAAATAAATAAATGATTTATAGTGTGAATTGAAGTAACTTGCTTTTCATAAAATAGGAAACAAAGTTTTTGTGATGTTTTATGATTAGAATTTAGAAGTTTCTGTATTTGTACAAATTGGATTCTTCTGTGCGTATCGAATTGGATCTCTCCCCCTTTCAAGATAAATAGTATGGAACGGGGTAGAAGGATTGGTGAACTACAGACATCAATCAGAGACACGAGGACACAACGTACTTCACTCTGTCACTCACACCAAACCAGAGACGAATCAAATCAAACAACAGAAAACAAGAGCAGGAGATGGCTTCCGAAGAGAGGTTGGAAGAACCAGACCACCCGAAGCTGTGCACCAATGGCTGCGGGTTCTTTGGGACAGCGGCAAACCAGAACCTTTGTTCCAAGTGCTACCGCGATCACGTCCTCCGCAAGTTAGAGAAGAGCTCTTCCTCTTCTTCTTCTGCGGTGGTTCCCTCTTTATCTTTGCCGTCATCGTCACCTTCACCGACGACATCTTCTTCTCCTCCTCCGGCATCCTCGGTGGGTTCGAAAGCAACGGTGAACAGATGCACTAGCTGCAGGAAGCGTGTAGGCTTATTGGGTTTTACGTGCCGGTGCGGGAGCACATTCTGCTCGATTCACAGATACCCAGAGAAGCATCAGTGTGGATTCGACTTCAAGACCACTGGGCGGGTCGCCATATCTGAGACTAATCCAATAATCAAGGCCGACAAACTCGATGAGAGAATCTGAGCTTCTTTTTCCATTCCTTCTCATACTCTTTAGTAGGGGCGACTAGTAATTGGAGTTTTTTTGCTTTTTCCCTATTGTTTAAGTAATAACTATGTTACTGGTGAAGAATTAAGGTTCGAAATAACTATGTTTTTTATTCCTTTCCTTCGTGTTCTTATATCTGGAATTCTGAAAATTTGTTTCATAAATAGATTCATCACATATTATTCTTTTTTCTCTCCATCCCTTTGCTTGTTTTCAACGCTTCATTAAGTAGGTGATCGGCATCGGTTCTGGTACGTTGCGCTATTTTAAAAAACAGTGTTTATTTATTTTTTTTTTTTGAAAACCGTGCTGCCATATAAACCGCTGTTTTGAGAAAATAGCATTGATATCACGTTCAACCACGTTTATTCAGCGCAGGATGGATAATGTTAACAATGGTTTGGCCGTCAACTAATGGAATCCGGTTAAACCGGACACAGAAATACAAAAACCATATTTTCATTTCACACATTTCAAACTCCCCCTTCTCTATCCGCTCCTCATTTCGAACTCAAGCACAGGTGCTTTCACTCTTCACCGCGGTTGAGCCATCAATGGTTCCCATAGGGATCGATGTGCGGCAATTCAACGAATTGGTACAGTACGGTCATGGTATGAATCTTCAGAAATGGGATTGGGAGGAAAGGTTTGCCGCTTTCATTATGTCACAATAGTCGTAGCAGTCACAACCACCACTACAAAATTTGAACCAGAACCAGCAATAAAATGCCAATCAGAATAACTAGCAACTAGGTGAAGGGAAGGGAGATCTATCATATGGATGGCCGAACCTTGTAGGGAAGTTGGGTGAAATTTCAAAAATTTTCTTTCTCCCTTCTAGGAATCTAATTTCCTAATTTAAAAAACTATATTTTCAAGGCTCATTCTTCAAACAAACTGGATCAGATTTGAAACCAAAAGGAAGCAACTAGGGATATACCTAATATGGAATACCAATAACTCCCAACATAGGTGTTCACGCTCAAAGAGGTGACCAAAACCCGCCTCCACTGAAGATAACGCATCTTATGGTGAGGCAAGATCAACAAAGTGGTTCTTCAGCAAAAATCATGCAAGGGCTGGTGAGAATGACTTTAGATTGTTTCTTCTAGCAAAAAAAAATATCAAGAACTATTCTTGATCAGATCCAAAGGAGGAAATCGAATTGAGTAGGGGCAGTAAAACAATAGGAGAATTCTGTAGATTGTTGAGTGCATGAAACTGGTGAATTCGCCCCTTATTTATAGCCTTCTTTGGATCAGTTTCCTAATCCAATTAGGAAAGAGTTCCTTGACCCAAATCTGATATTTGGATCTAAACTCTTAAATGGATAAGACTTATCTTATCATTTAGCTAATACTAATTAGATTATAAACCAGAATTCACCCCTCTTAAATTAACTCACTTAAGCCTAGTTCGAAATGGGCTTTAGGCCCATTTCGTCACATAGCTCACTTTTCCTTTAACTGCTGGCTAGTTTGGCTCTCTTTGTATGGCGTGGGACCCTAGCATTGATCTACACATCAGTCACATGGGTTCAGCCCAGCATTGTTACAAGGTCAGTTCAAATTCACTGTATGGTCCTAAGTCCATCAGTATGGGCTCTTAATGGGCCCAACATTTACACTAAATGGTCCTTGGGTCCAACCACCTTATGAAGGCCCAAGGACTATGGGCAGATGCAAGATTAGCCCATCAGGTATAACCCTCAATGGTCTTACACTTAACCACTCAGCCCATAATGATCAAACACTGCCTGACAAGAGAGGAC
The DNA here is from genome assembly GCF_056320005.1 of Nelumbo lutea. NCBI lineage: Eukaryota > Viridiplantae > Streptophyta > Magnoliopsida > Proteales > Nelumbonaceae > Nelumbo > Nelumbo lutea. The sequence continues at coordinate 93,972,702 of NC_142685.1, read as the reverse complement.
ATCTCCCTCGGTTGCAAGGTACAGTGTTGCACTCTCTACTCACATGGATCCTAGAAATTAAAACATTTTGCAAACATTTTGTGAAACCATAATATATATGCATATCTCTATATAAATATATTTTGCAAAACAAATCTCAACACTTTGAAATCAACTGCCAACAGTTTAGGTTTCCATCATAGAGAGTGCATTCCCCGATCATTCACTTTGTCCGACAAAGGGGCTGATCCTATCACTATAATCACCCACTCAGGTGAATTCTCGGACTATCCCAATATACCCAGGTTTTGACCCGATTAAGGATCTCACTAATTGGCATATCAAAAACAACCCAATCCGACACCTAGTGCAGTACCATAATCGAGTATAGGGGTCTGGTGTAACATTCTAGTTTTGCCCATTTATCTCCAAGGTCCAAGTTAATAATGGAATTTGGTTTGGTTTTAAAGTTTCAAGCAAACCCACACTACATGTGCTTTGGGTCATACCCTGGTAGATTGAGACCAGCTACCCCAACCTTCTTGGCAATACATTAGTATCAGCCTTGGCAAGATATACATCCCTAGGTTTATCCATCAACTATAAAGATTCTAAACTAACACGAATCTCATAAGTGTCCAGTTTAAGGGCATTACACAGAAAGACACCAAAATAACATGAATCAATTATGCACTTTATTCATTTACAATAAATGTCAATAAGTACATCAATCTGATTGGAGCTAAGTGCATAATTATCAAACAACTCTCACTTGCACTTAGGTCCAATCGGGTATAAGCCAAAGTCTCATACTTTCCACATGTTTCTCAAACACTTTCTGTGTAAGTAGCTTAGTTAATGGGTCTGTTAATTCTCTATTGATGCTACCTTTTGAATCCGAACATCTCCTCTACCAATAATCTCCCATAGTAGATGGTACTTCCTCTCGATGTGCTTCGACTTCGAGTGGACTCGTGGCTCCTTAGCCTGCACAAGACCCTTGTTTGATGCTTTTCAAGCTGACTGCACAAGACCCTTGAATTTGTAGTGGAATCTGTGATGGACCCTTGTTTGATGCTCTTCAAGCTGATTGCACAAGACCCTTGAATTTGTAGTGAACTACCATCGAATACCAGACAAAACTCTTTTGTCCTTTGAAGGTATTTTAGTATATGTTTCACAGCTATCCAATGCTCTTGACCTGGGTTAGATTGAAACCTACTTACCGTACTCAATGCCTGAGTAATGTTAGGCTGTGTGCACAGCATGGCAAATATAATGCTCCCTATGGCTGAAGCATAGGGAGTATCTCTCATGCCTTCAATCTCCTCTGGAGTCTTGGAAGAGATGCCCTTGGAGAGAATGACTCCGTGCCTAAAAGGAACATTTCCTTTCTTCGAATTCTTCATACTGTATCTTTTAACAATCTTGTCAATGTAAATAGACTGTGATAATCCTATTATCATTTTCGATCTATCTCTAGAAGTCGAAGTCCCAAGATGTAAGACGCTTCTCTAAGATCTTTTATGGAGAATTGCTATGAAAGCCATACTTTCACCGTAGTTAACATTTCTACATCATTCCTAATGAGTAGAATGTCATTTACATACAGAACTAGGAATATAACCTTATCTCCCACTGTCTTCCAATAAACATAGGGTTCATCTGGATTCTGCTCAAAGTCAAAATATTTGACGATTGAGCCAAACTGGATGTTCTACCTCCTAAAAACTTGCTTAAGTCTATATATGGGTCGGTTAAGTTTACACACCATGTGCTCCTGACTCGCAACAATGAAACCTTGTAGTTGCTGCATATAAATATCTCCAATAAGATATCCATTTAAGAACACAGTTTTCACATCCATTTACCAAATCCCATAATCATAGTATGCTGCTACAGCTAGCAGGATCCTAATAGACTTAAGCATGGCCACTGGCGAAAAGATTTCCTCATAGTCGATTCCCTCTTTTTTATTTTACCCTTTCACCACAAGACGAGCTTTATAGATCTCAACGTTACCATCTAGGCCCTTCTTCCTCTTGTAAATCCACTTGCAACCAATTGTTTTAACCCTAGGGGGCGGGTCTACAAGAGTCCAGACCTTGTTGGTCTCCATCGAGTCCATCTCGGCTTTCATGGCATCTACCCACTTCAAGGAATCTAGGTCCAACATAGCTTTTGTATTACTTACGGGATCTTCCTCACTATTCGTGGCTTCCACCAAGTAACTTTCTTGGTCATAGTCGTAATGAATTAGAGGCATGGATACCTAGGTAGACCTTCTAGGTTGGTTATTATATAGAGCTTGTGGGACATCTCCCATTACCCCTGAGCTCTCCTCATCAAGAACAATTTCCTGATAAAGATTGTCCAAGATGTAATCTTCCTCTAGGAAGTAGGAATTTCGGCAACAAAACACCTTTTGTTCTTTTAGATCATAGAATAAGTAACCTATAGAGCTTTTGGGTAACCTACAAATAGCCAATAGCTAGTTTTGGATTCTAATTTGTCAGCACTTGTTCTTTTACCATGTGCTGGACACCCCCAAATCTTCAAGTGTCCTACACTTGGTTTCTTACCAGTCCATAGCTCATATGGAGTCTTAGGAACGGATTTGGTTGGAACCTAGTTTAGCACGTAAATTACAGTCGCTAATGCAAAACCCCAAAAGGATATAAGCAACTCTGAGTGGACGAGAAGTGAATGGACCATATCCAATAGAGTCTGATTTCTCCGCTCCGATACACCGTTTAATTGTGGTATTGTAAGAGGAGCTAGTTGTGGTACAATCTCATTATCCTTCAAGTAGTCTCCGAATTCGTCGGAGAGATATATGCCTCCACAATCCAACCGAAGGGTCGTAATTTGTCTCCCCAATTGTTTCTTGACCTCTTGTCTGAACTCTTTGAACTTTTCAAAGGATTCAGACTTGTGTCTCATTAGGTACATGTAACCACACCATGAGAACTCATTGGTGAATGTTATAAAATAAAAGTACTGGTTATGTGTCTTAACATTCATTAGACCACATACATTAGTATGTATAATGTCAAGTGTGCCTATAGGTCATTCAGGCATACCTATAAATGGTCATTTTGTCATCTTACCCTAGAGGCAAAGCACACAGGTTGGAAGATCTTCTATAGTTAGAAAATCCAAAGGACCACCCTTTACCGACATTGTGATACGATTTAAATTAATGTGGCCAAGTCGGTAATGCCACAGGCACTAACTGTATCATGAGTTCTCTTCTTGGGGTTTATTTCCAATGTAGTTTCGCTTAAGTTTGTTTTTAGAGAATAATGGAGAACGTGGAGACCATTCTCGAGTTCTCCATATGTGAGGAATTTGTTATTCTGTTTAATAGTAATCACATTACTAAACAAAATAGAATAACCATCCATGCACAATTTTGAAACTGAAATCAAATTTCTTCTAAGTGTAGGTACATAAAGACAATCTTTAAGTACAATAATTCCTTCTCTAAAAACTAATTCTATAGTTCTTATGGCTGTAGCTACAACTATTGCAGAAGTCCCCAAGTAGAGTGTAACTTCTCCGTCACTCAGTCTTCTGCTTGTCTTGAACCCATGCAATGTGTTACATGCATGAGTAGAAGCCCCGAAGTCAGTACACTAGAAAGCAGAAGTGACCAAAAAATTGGTCTCTATTTCAAAAGATTCGAAATTACCTTGCTTCTTAGTCTCTAGATACTGAGGACAATTCCTCTTGCAGTGGTCTGGTTGCAAAAGTGACAAGCATCCAATGTCTTGTCTTTCTTTTGCCCTTTAGGCTTTCTAACCTTTTTTTAGGCTTCTTCTTTGCCCACTTCTTTTTCTTATCCGAATTGCCACCTTCAACAAGCATGGTTATCGGTTTGTCATTCTTAATCAGTTCTTTAGCCCTCTGCAACATATTGCTGAGTTCCTAAAGGCTAACATTTAGTTTATTCATGTTATAGTTCATGATAAACTGATTAAATGAGGGAGGCAAGAAATTTAGGATGAGATCAACTTTGGAGACATGATCAAGCCCTGACTCCAATTCATTGGTGTAGCCCATCATCTTTAGACAATGGTCATGAACCATTTGGCTCTTAGTCATTTTAGCGGTCATAAATAGCTTTAGGACCTTCTGTCGAGTAAAACAATTATGCTCTTCATACATAGTCCTCAAACTATCTAGGATATTCTTGGACACTTCGACCTGATCGAACTATCTCTGTATCGGATTGTCAATGGAGGCTATGATGTAGCATCAGGCAAGAGAATTCTTTTCTTTCTATTCTTGATATTCCATCCTACGAGCTTCAGAAGCCCAATCACCCGGACGATCCAATGTAAGATTTTTATCAACCTTGTCCAATTTATCAGATGTTAATACCAACATAAGGTTGCGGAACCAGTCAGCATAGTTTGGGCCCTTAAGCTTGTTATTCTCCAACAATTTGGCGAACTGTCTGTTTGTCATTTCTGATAAAGGAAAAGCAGATTATTAGTCCACAACCTAAATTGATTCATATTAACTACATAAAAATGGCTTTTAATCTATGTTCCATTTCCATTTATTCATCTCTGAGATTTCCCTCCCATCTCTATGACAGAGATTGCAGTTATGCCTCTAGAAATGTGGGAAACCACATATAATGCATGGATACAATTGTTTCAGCTACATAACTCCACCACCTTCTGTGAATGATCATATCCACACATCTAATGAGCTTTCCCTTTGGCCTTAGTCAAACAATGGTTCGCTATCATTTTAGATTAAACCTTTCTGTCCAATAAGTATTTACCCATCAAATTTGTGAACCCCAAAGTAACATGAGAGAGACTTTCATTTTAGGATAAGCCCCTCCTACATCGATCTATGATGCCCCTATCATCTTATGAAACAATCCAACAAACTCACCAGCAAATGGATAACCCAATTTTATGATACATTTCCATTACTGATAAACCCATCATCATGCTAATGATGGAAGGCCTTTAGATAATTCATCGTATGAATCTCCCTATTACATGCACTTATATTTTACTGGAGGGAAAGAGTAAATATGCCCTAGTTCTTATTTAGGTTAAACCAAAGTGGCTCCCACTGACTTTTTCAAAGTCAGATTTAGATGGGCCCTAAATGGGCTAGGGTTCCGCACAGTTCCTCTTGGAGAGGAAGCTGATGTGGGGCCTATTAAGAAGGAAGATCATCCAATGATCTTAAAGACACCAGGGAAATGATGTGCATTCATCCATAATGTGCGAAAGAGCCACTATCGAATTAACATAGCCAACTACTTATCAACCATGTACGTAGCACATCACACATCATACATCACATGCATGAAACAATCACATAATTGATCCAATGAATTAAATCATTTGTGAAACCCTAAATTAATTAGGTTAAATAAGTATCAACCCATTAAAGCCTATAACATTATCATATAACATTATCTAGGTATATGGGTTGAACTGCAAAAAGCAGATCGACCCATATAGCATTTATGCTAAATTAGGGCTGATGCGGTTTTAACTTAATAAGGTTGGGTTTTTACAGGGTGGGCCGAATTGCATCTTGCAATGGGCCATCAAACCCCTAGCCCATAATCTAAATTTAGGGCTGAGAACAGTCCCCATTAAAACACATATTCGGTCCAACTAGTTTGGTCCAATCTGGGTCAAATCGACATAGGGTTTGGTGTCAATTGCAAGATCCAATTGAAGGTTATGATCTGAAAATTAATTATAGCCAAAAAAGACATTCAAAATTAGAAAAACAATAATCAGAGGGTTGTTCGTGGTGCTGCAATTCTGCAAGAAAAAAGTTAGTCGTAATTTGTAAGTTCATTTTCTACAAATCGTAGATTGCAGATCTTGTATCTACGAATGGGCCTTCTTCTCCTCCATGCGTACCAACATCTCTTCCAATGAAAAAATAGAAAAACTTATTTTCTCTATTAATTTACATCAGAATAAATCATATACATTTCATCTAAAAAATAAAAATATTTACAAACCAAATTGAATAGAATAATACAACAAGGTGCGCGGATTCTTGGCGCCAATAAATATTTCGAACTCCACCAAACGAACAACCCATAAATCAAGAAATAAATATAAAACATTTCTATAATTAGTGCAGATAAATAAAGAATTAATTTTTAGACCATATGCCCAAAAATTGGGAACCAATTCCCAATAAAACTGTAAATTGCTCAAATCGGGTAGAACACCTTCTACCCATTTGCGCAAACCCAAATTTGGTCTAAATTTGGTTCAAGACTTGAACCTAGCTCTGAGACCACTAAAGGGAAAGGAGATCCATCATATAGATGGTCGAACCTTGTAGGGAGGTTGGGCAAAATTTTAAAAATTTTCTTTCTCCCTTTCAGGAATCCTATTCCCTAATTTAGAAATCTGCATTTTTAAGGGTCGTTCTTGAAACAAACCGGACCAAATCTGAAACCAAAAGGAAGCAAATAGGGATATACCTGATATGAAATAATAGTAATTCCCAACGTATGTGTTCACACCTAAAGAGGTGACCAAAACCCGCCTCCACTAAAGATGACACATCTTATGGTGAGGTAGGATCAGCAAAGTGGTTCTTCAGTAAGAACCCTAATTCTTTAGCAAGAATCATGCAAGGGGCTGGTGAACACGACTTTAGATTATTTTTTCTAGCAAGAAAAAATATCAAGAACTATTCTTGATCATATCCAAATGTGGAAATCGAACTGGGTAGGGGCAGCAAGAACTGGAGGAGAATTCTGCAGATTGTTGAGTGAATGAAACTGGTGAATCCGCCCCCTATTTATTGCCATCTTTGGATCAGCTTCCTAATCCAATAAGGAAAGAGTTTCTTGATCCAAATCTGGTATTTGGATCTAGACTCTTAAATGGATAAGATTTTTCTTATCCTTTAGCTAATCTTAATTAGATTATAAACCAGAATTTTCCCCTTTTAAATTAACTCACTTAAGCCCAATTCGAAATGGGCTTTAGGCCCATTTAGTCACATAGCTCTCTTTGTATAGTGTGGGACCCTAGCATTGATCTACACATCAATCACATGGGTTCAGCCCAGCCTTTGTTACAAGGCCTGACCTAATTCATTGTAGAACACAGTGAACCCCTAAGTCCATCAATACGGCATCTTAATAGGCCCAACATTTACACTAAATGGTCATTGGGTCCAGCCACCTTATGAAGGCCCAAGGACTGTGGGTAGATGCAAAATTAGCCCATCAGGTATAACCCTCAATGGTCTTATACTTAACCACTCAGCCCATAATGATCAAACACTACCCAACAAAAAAGGACCTCTCCCTTGGCTATAAGGTACAGTGTTGCACTCTTTACTCACATAGATACCGGGAATTAAAACATTTTGTAAACATTTTGTGAAACCATAATATATATGCGTATCTCTATATAAATATATTTTGCAAAACAAATCTCAACACTTTGAAATCAACTGCCGACAGTTTAGGTTTCCATTAGAGAGAGTGCATTCCCCGATCGAACTGTTCCAATATACCCAGGTTTTGACCCGATTAAGGATCTCACTGATTGGCATATCAAAAACAGCCCAATCCGACATCTAGTGCAGTACCATAATCGAGTCTAAGGGTCAAGTGTAACATTCCAGTTTTGCCCATCTGTCTCTAATGTCCAGGGCAATAAAGGAATTTGGTCCGGTTTCAGAGTTTCAAGCAAACCCACACTACATGTGCTTTGGGTCTTACCCTGGTAGCTTGATACCAGCCACCCCAACCTTCTTGGCAGCACATTAATGTCAGCCCTGGCAGGATATACCTCCCTTGGTTTACCCATCAGCTGTGAAGATTCTAAACTAACACGAGTCTCATAAGTGTCCAGTTTAAGGGTATTACCAGAAATGCACTAAAATAATATGAATCAATTATGCACCTTATTTATTTATAATAAATGTCAATAAGTACATCAATCTGTATGGAGTTAAGGGAATAATTGTCTAACACTAGGCAACCATTAGCCTAGAGTTGGAAACCAGGACCAAGTCCTAGACCCACCTCGTTGCCTTGACAATCGGAACCAGGCCCCAATAATGGAGAATAGTAGAGCCACAACACCAATAGGGACAAAAGGGAACAACACCACTGAGGTATCAGAGAGGAGACACTGTAGACGCTCATGTCATAGCACTAGAAAGAGTCACCTCGCTCCCACCAACAATGAGGAGGCTGAGAAGAAGGGATAGGGTAGCCAGGTCATCGCGTAGCCAATAACACCACGTGTGACCCGAGCCTCATTGCTAGCACCAGAGATCCTTCAGGCCCCACGGCCTAAGGAATTCAAATCCCCGAGCATGGAATTGTACGACGGGACGACCAACCGACCTCGTAGATCACAGTGATAGTTTCCAGGCCTTGATGCAGCTTCATGGGGTGAATAACACAAGCCTCTGTATGGCATTCCCCGTGATGTTCCAAGGTATAGCTCGGATGTGGTACTCGGGATTGATCAAGAGTTGGAACTAGTTTGTTGATCTATTCACTACACACTTCGCCACCAGTAAGAGGTGCCCCACATCCGCGACCTATCTACTAAGCATGGTCCAGAGACCAAACGAGCCTCTCCGAGAATACATCAAAAGGTTTAACCTCAAGCGACTCCAGATCCCTAACCTTGACTCGGTAGACGGCAGTACAGCTCACTACAGCGGTGAACAACATCCGCCATCTTGACTTACACTAGAAAATTTCATTGAACCCTCCAACCTCTATGGAGGTGTTCTTCATCGAAGCAAACAAGTTTACAAAAGCAAAAGAGGCATTGGGAACCTGGTTAGAGCTATAGATGTCCGAGAAGAGAAAGCAACCAAAGGAAGAAGCATGGAGTAGCAAGCAACAGTGAGGAAGCAAGTCGACAAAGAGAAGTTGTTCACCCCACAAAAGGCGAAACAAGTCGCCACTCCAGAGTTCTAGATCAGGTTGGCGATCCAGAACCCCACCAGTCCAGACTTGGAATTACACTACCCTGAATGCAAAGAGGGGTGAGATCTTAATGTAGATAAAAACAGTTGAGTACATGAGATGGCCGCCTAGGATGAGGGGTGACACCACCAACCGCAACCCAAACAAGTATTGTCACTTCCATCGTGACATCAGCAATGACACGGAGAGTTGCCGAAATCTGAAGGATTTGATCGAGGAACTGATCCGTCATGGCTACCTCTGATAGTTTATCAAACACGATGAGAGAGATGCTCGGCCTGCCAACCAGCCCAGGGAAGCACCAAAATCGAGCAGGCAACACGATCGAGATCAGATACCTCGAGATCCACACAATCGGGGTGATCAACATGATAACTGGATGATCAATTGTAGTAGGATGCAGCACGGCGATGGAGAAGAATTCAGTTCAAGAGCTAAAGCAAGAGGACAAGAATCCGTCGAAGCGCCCTTAGGTGCAAGAAGTCATCTACTTCACAAAGATGACGCTCGCAAGATCCAGTATCCTCACGGTGATGCCTTCGTCGTCAAAATGAGCTTTAATGACTTCAAGGTAAAGTGGATTCTGGTAAACTCAGGAAGCTCGACAAACATCCTATCCATGGAAACCTTCAAGAAGAAAGTATACATAGGATTCCTTGGAAGTAAAAACTCCACACATACTGTGAAAGCATAGGAATCCATCCACACATTGGAAACAACTTTAAAGTGTATCATAACTCCCACAATACAACGTGCACAATAAGGCATATTGTGATGATACTTCGAATCTTGACATATACACAGGAGATATTCCCAATGTGTGATTGAATGTTGTATGAGCAGAGTTTTCTTCTTGTAGAAGATCTGGGCTCAAAATACAGGAGGGCCCAAAGCACCTCGAACATTTCAAAACCCAATACTAAAACTGAGAACCCCCAAACAAGCCCAGCCCACCAATTTACAAAAAGAAAAAAACCAATAACGAACGTAGAGAAATGGTTGGGGTGCAAATTTTGCATTGCATTCCAAAAGTTGAAATACAAAATTTACATCTTCTCCCATTTTCGTTCTCTCCCATCATCCCATGTCCCTTATAAAAGTGAACCATTATAACTGCCATTTTCTTATAAAAGTGAACCATTATAACTGCCATTTTGTATGCACATTCTCCCATATGCAAGAGTGCCCCTGTGGAGTCCGGATCTCCTCCCAACAAAATACATTCCAACACCCTACAACATCATTACACCACACATCACCTTGGTGAGTGCTAGGAAAATTTTTGTACTGGATTATGCATCGATTGGATTGGATTTGGTCCAATGTGAATCTATCATAAATGGATCAGATCCAAATCAAATAAATATTTTGGACAATTTTGGACCAGTCTAATTCAATGCCTAGACCGTTCAAATTCTATTTTAATTTAGATTGGTTTCAACCCAAATCCAATCCATTGACACCTATATTCCTATCTTATATTAATGGATCAGATATTGGCTTAACCCCACCCAATCCAATATAAATTTGTTATGAACAGACCAAGTCCAATCCAATCTAATCAATATTTTGGACCGGATTGGTCCAGTCCAATATGTTTTGTTGGTCTGCACAATCTATTCAAATTGATTTTTTACTGGACGGGGTCCAAACCAAAACTGGTCCATTGACACCCTTAATGTATGTATGAATGTATTATTTTATATAACATTTTTCTTCGACTTTTACATAGCATTTTGTTACATACATTCTTCATAGGCCTTACGGCTCAACCAGGGCCTAGGCCTAAAGACTTAGGCCCAACCGATCTAGCAAAAAAACAAAAAAAAAAGATTTATAATGTGAATTGAAGTAACTGGTTTTTCATAAAATAGGAAAGTAGCTTTTGTGTTGTTTTATGATTAGAATTTAGAAGCTTCTGTATTTGTACAAATTGGATTCTTTTGTGCATATCGGATTGGATCTCTCCTCTGATAAATAGTATGGAACGGGGTAGAAGGATTGGTGAACTACAGACATCAATCAGGGACACGAGGACACAACGTACTTCACTCTGTCACTCACACCAAACCAGAGACGAATCAAATCAAACAACAGAAAACAAGAGCGGGAGATGGCTTCCGAAGACAGGTTGGAAGGACCAGACCAGCCGAAGCTGTGCATCAATGGGTGCGGGTTCTTTGGGACAGCAGCAAACCAGAACCGCTGTTCCAAGTGCTACCGCGACCACGTCCTCCGCAAGTTAGAGAAGAGCTCTTCCTCTTCTTCTTCCACGGTGGTTCCCTATTTATCTTTGCCGTCGTTGTCACCTTCACCGACGACATCTTCTTCTCCTCCTCCGGCATCCTCGGTGGGTTCGAAAGCGACGGTGAACAGATGCGTTAGCTGCAGGAAGCGTGTAAGCTTATTGGGTTTACGTGCCGGTGCGGGAGCACATTCTGCTCGATTCATAGATACCCAGAGAAGCATCAGTGTGGATTCGACTTCAAGACTGATGAGGGCAGATTTGGCCCTCCAGTGAAATTGTGGCACATGGCACCTCGTGACAACTAGGAAAACACCCAGCCAAACTTACGAAGTTGGTGACCCACCCGGGCACCAGTCTGGCCGACCTGGCGTGACCTACGCGCAGCCTAACGAGCGCCTGCGCGACCTGCACGCGGCACACGCAACCTGCGCGGCGCGCGCGGCCTGCGCGAACTGCGCACGGCTTGCGCGACCTGGCCGACCTGGACCAGCCTAGCGCATGATCCGATCAAGCCGCCCATAAGGCGCCCACCGACAAACCTGGCCTAAACACTGACCCGCCGACTGACATAGGCGCCAGCTTGACGACCTGGTCTAGACACTGACCCGCCGACTAACACAGGCCCCGACCTGACGACCTGGCCTAGACACTGACCCGCCGACTGATGCAGGCGCCCCCCTGACAACCCGACCCAGGCGCCTACCTGGCCGCCTGACACAAGCGCCAGCCTGACGACCTCGAGGAGTTCACCACCATACCCCAGTTCTGACAGGATGCGACGAGTCTTACCGTTTGGAGGCTTTTCACCCACCTAACCCACGAGGACTCCGGTATATAAAGACCTCACCCCCCAAACGGGAGGGGGGATGAAAAAAATGGAAGTAACCCTGCTCTCTAGCTCTCTCATATTATCTTCAAAGCTCTCTACAATAAGAGTGCTAACTTAAGCGTCGGAGAGCCCCCACTGGGAAAATACCCCCGGGAACTCTGATTCAATTCTCGCAGGTCCTTCAGCTCTCGCCGCCTACGAAGAGGAGGAAAAGATGGAGTTCTCGGAGGTCCCTCAGCTCTTGCCACCTACAAAGAGGAGGAAAAGATGGAGTTCTCGCAGATCCCTCAGTTCCCGCCACCTACAAAGAGGAGGAAAAATGAAGTTCTCGTAGGTCCCTCAGCTCCCGCTGCCTACAAAGGAAAGAAGACCACCTCATGCTGAGGGCAGTCAGATTGCGCCGCACCAGGGAGCTCCAGCATTCTCTAAGTCACTGACTGCCTAGTAGGCAGTTCGCTACCAGGCAGTTCACCACCAGGCAATTCGCCACCAATCAGTTCGCCACTAGGCAGTTCGCCACCAGTTCGCCACCGAGCAGCTCACCACCGGGCAGTTCGCCACCAGGCAGTTCGCCACCAGGCAGTTCACCACCAGGCAGTTCGCCACCAGGCAGTTCGCCACCAGGCAGTTCGCCACTGGGCAGTTCGCCACCAGGCAGTTCACCCCCAAGCAATTCTCCACCGAGCAGTTCGCCAGTAGGCAGTTCACCACCAAGTAGCTCATCACTAAGGCACGCCACCACCAGGTCAAATAACGAGGTACTTAGCCAAAAAATTTTACATCACAAAACATTGGTACGTGGCCGAAAACGATTACATCAAAGACCACTGGGCGAGTCGCCATATCTGAGACTAGTACAACAATCAAGGCCGACAAACTCGATGAGAGAATCTGACCTTTTTTCATTCCTTCCTTCTCATACTCTTAGTAGGGGCAATTAGTAATTGAATTTTTTTTCTGTTTTTTACCTGTTTTTTAAGTAATAACTATGTTAATGGTGAAGAATTAAGGTTCAGATTTCTTTCTGTTAAAATTCTGAAAGAAATGACTATGTTTTTTCGTTTCTTTGTTCTTATAGTTAAAATTCTGAAAATTTGTTCATAAATAGTTTCATCACATATTATTCTTTTCTGTCTGCACATCTTCGCTTGTGTAGGAGAAAAGAGTGCTTATTTTTTGTTTGAAAAAGGTGTTGTCAGATAGGCTATTTTTTTTGGAAAAACATGGTATGGTTTGGTACCAGTGCTGTAGAACCGCTTTCAGCATTGGTCTATATTATTCAATGTCCATGGTGATGCCACATAAGCTGTTTTCTAGGAAAACAGAACTGGTTTTTTTTTATACAATTGAAATTGGTCTATTATCATCCAACTTCCAAGATGATCCATGTTGATGCCACATCATTGCACCAATGGCAGCAATGGGCTGTTTTCTAAGTAAACATTGAATATGTGTTTGGTTCCGTTTATGTTTATTGAGTAATCGTTTTGTACTTGTGTGACTGCAAAATTAAGAAAAGCAACTCATGAAGGTATTTATGACACATAGGCGCCATTAGGCACCACATCAGCAAAGGTGCCAATAAATGCTTACCTGTTGGGGGAAGTTCCAAAATGAAGATTCCTGAAACGGGAGAGGCACACAGAAATTTGCAAACATCGGTATGTATAGATGCGCATAATGAGGCATTTGCTGATGGAGTGCCTATGTGGCACCGTTTACTCAATAAACGAAAGCGGAACCAAACACATACTGAATTTTATACTTCTTCATACCACATTTTCCCAATTTCCAAGGTGTGGCCTGGAGCAACATTTTTTCCGAAAAAATGATACCAAAAAAGAGTCATTTTCTAAAGCACCACTTTTCTGATATGGCACCTATGTTGCACCATTTTCTCAGAAAATGGCATCGATGCCAAACACAGCCTAAGATAACTTGAGAAGTAGAAGTAATTGTTTGGCATAAAAGAGCATTGAACACTTCCCTTTCTACATGTACCAGTTTCTGAAGATTAGCTGAACCGAAAGTAAGAACAAAATTTTTGGTTCTTTTAACTTAATTCTAAGGGGAAAATAACAAGTGGGTACCACTTAAAAAATAATTTGGCCCTTACAACTTAGGTTATGTTTGATAAATCTGAGATCCGAAATCTGAAAAGTTAAAAAGATATTATTCGGGTCTAAAATTTAAAAGTATAAATTATTTTCTGATTTTTAGATGTTCTGAAAAGATAAGATCATTTGAATTGGTCATTCCCTGCCCCACCCTTGGGAATGAAATCTAATTTCTGCTTATTCTAATTCTCATTCTCATTCTCATTCTTATTTGAATTTTAAATCAAACAAACTATGTGAATAGACCATTTCGATTCCAATTACAGCTGTGAACCAAACAGACCCTTATTAAAGAAAAGAGGTACTGTCAGAGTAGAACAACGTTTTTATTTTTATGTCTCTTATTTAAATTTGTCCAAAATAATTTTAGAGTAAGTCTCCATTTGTCTCTTATGTAAATGCAAAGTAATATGAGAACTTAATCTTCGTTCCTTAGAATCATGCTAACTTAGTAAAGTTAGTAAACCTCCTCGCTAACCTGGTCATTTCCTTCAATCTTTCACGTTCTCTCCTCTCCTCCCATAAGACTTACCCAAAATCCATTACAGATTAACCTGAACCCTCTATAGTCTATACTTTTCTTAACACCCCTCCGCTCCCACAGTATCCTTAACCCATTTCTCTCATAGTCAGGGCTCAGGCTATCTTTTCTACACCATGCATTTCCCTTCCCCACTCGCTTAGGCAGTTTCTTGACTTTATTCGGGATCACTCTCGCTCTGCACCATCCCAGTGCCCACTAAGTTCATTAGCAGTTTCTTATCAGTTTAAACTTTAAAGTAATGGAGGCTTCTTATTTTGTCCAAAAAAAAACACCATAAGCTTTAGTAAATCCATAAAAGTACAGGGAGTGTTTGTAAACGACACTTTGTTTAACCCAACTAGGATCTACAGGAGAAAACAACACTACCACCCTACTTCAATCTTTTATATCTTTACATATAGATGATTCACCTTCTGCTTATCCTTCCTAAAGGACCAAACTACTTGGATGTATGAAATTAACAAATTTATGAATTTGCATAGTTCCCAAGTCAATAACACGCAATCAAGGTTTAAAGTATCAACACGTATTAATCCGTATCAATCGATACGTATCATTCTGGGACCTCTCCGATACGCCCCTACAGTGAGTGTATCAGGGGTCTGACCAGTTCAGGGTATGAAAAATGCCTAAACTGGCTCCCCTGAACCAGTTGCGAAAAAAAAAAAAAAAAAAAACATTAAAAAGCTGTATCAATTCACCTGATACGCCGGCATATCAAGCATATCAATATTTTGAACCTTGAATGCAATCCAACACAGGAAAAACTAAAAGTTAGTGGTACTCTTGACCCTAAACAAAACAGTTCACATCTGTGCCCCACAACGTCCTAAAGCGCTGTGTATTAGGAGCATCTCCCGATGATAATACCAAAACCGAAGATGTCATCATTGGAAAATATTCCCAATACACGGCGGGAATGTGCTGTGGGATATTGATGGGCGCAGATATGAACTCTTAACAAAACCTGCCTAATAAAATCCAGTTCTTTCGTGTAAGAAATTATGCAGTTGAAATTGATACCAAGTACATCATCCTACTCTTGTCAAGTCTTGGCTAAACCAG
The DNA here is from genome assembly GCF_056320005.1 of Nelumbo lutea. Lineage (NCBI taxonomy): Eukaryota > Viridiplantae > Streptophyta > Magnoliopsida > Proteales > Nelumbonaceae > Nelumbo > Nelumbo lutea. The sequence goes on along the minus strand of NC_142685.1, from coordinate 93,956,943 downwards.
ATTAGCCATTAATTATTGGGCTTTTTGACCCTTAATTTGACGATACTTCTGACTTTGGGATTTCGCGGAGTCGGACTCAATTGTCTTGCTGGTAAGTTCAGCACTTTGAAGTGAGGTCTATACTATGAATAAACAGAGTACCACATTTTATTGGTCAGTCTGACAACAGAGCATCACACATCTTTCACATTTTCTCCAACCACAGAAAAGTAATCATGTTTATAATGCAATATGGCCAATAGATGAATAGAGCCTGAACCTACACTTGTGGGGTGCAAGAAATCAACATACCATCCATGATTCATGCAAGCAAAAGACCGAGGAGAAAATCACTCGAGGAAGAAAGAGCACAAGATGACATTGCAAAATGATGTAAAATCTCTTCACTCTTGGGTTAGTTCAATTTAATTTATTGCATGTCTATTTTTTGTAGCTCTGTGGGACTGATGCAAACTGCAGTTCAGCATCGCAAGCTTCCTAGTTCTCAAAAACCTAGAAATAGTGCCACAAGTATCATGGTCTCGAGTACCTGAAAAGGGTGCAAATTGTAAAACTACAAGAAAAGATAAAATTTGATGCAAAAGTAGGTCTAAAGTACCAAGAGTCGTTGGTTTTCCCTTTGATACCCAAAAGCCCAAGTTTGCACAATATCATTTCTTCCATGAAAAACTATTTCATTGATGTTGCTACTTAGCAACTCCTGGAACTGGAAGTTCCCTTCAGTATGGATACTTGAGTGGTTCTTGCTGCATTGCTTTTTGTACAAGCTCCGTCTGTTCCTTCACATGAACTTGATAGAAACCGGTAGCTGTGGCTGCAGATGGAGCACGTCCGACATACTTGATGTCCTCCATAGTACCTCTGCCCAGTGCCCTCATGGCAGTACAAAGCCGAGGTGCAACGTAAGTATATGCACCCATATTCATTGGCTCTTCCTGACACCATACAATCTCTGCATCTGAAAGGTCACAACCACAAATAAACCATGTAAAGTCAGCATTAAGAGACTAACCTTATTCAAAGTAGTGTAGAACCCAATCCTAGATCTAAACAAATAAAAGACATACATGAGAAGACTAAACCATTTTACAAACAACCACAATGTCACGCTTTTAACTGTCAGGCTACCCCCCCAGATTATCCACCAAAATAAAGATTAAGAAAAGGGGAAAATGAAACAGGATCTAGCAGCTGAGTCATAATTTTCTATGTCTATTTTATTAAACAAAAGATGGAATGATCATCAGTACTAAAAGGTTCTATTCTAGATTCATATGAAGTCTCATGGATGGTATTCACAAAACTAGTAGTATCAGTTTTAATAGACAATAGCCGTTTAAAGATCTTAACTCTTAGCAGTATTGCCATAATATTCCTTTTTACACTTCTTCCTCTCTGATATAACAACTTGTGATATCACTTCTATTTGTTAAAGTTAGATGAGCTTACTTGGATATCTCTTCAGCTCTCGCTGGATCAGATCATACGGGAAGGGGCAAAGCTGTTCTACCCTGCAGATTGCAATGTCGTTGCCATTAACTTTCTTTCGCTCTTCGTCAAGCTCATAATAAACCTGCAGACAATAAATTTTGACTTTTGAGTGTACGTAAAACCAATTGTCGTATGGGTGTATCTTAGATTTTCTTGTAACTGTGATATGTGCCTTAGGAGAACTCACCCCTAAAAGCTAGCTGTTAGAGGGAGGGAACCCAAGCACATATATACCCCACAACAGCATCTCGTACTACCGGTGTGGGATACCTCACATTAGCATCCCATACTACCATCATGGGACAAATGGATCGTAACATTCCACCACGCTCCACAGTCCCGGCGCCCACGCAGGCTGGCTTTGCACTAGTCCACCTAGTCCCGGCCGAACACCGCAATACCAACGTCACCACCTACGCCGCACGATTGCAACTGGGGGGCATAGTGTAGGCTCTGATACCATTTGATATGTGCCTTAGGAGAGCTCACCCCTAAAAGCTAGCTGTTAGAGGGAGGGAACCCAAGAACATATATGACCCCATAACAGCATCCCATACTACCGAAGTGGGATACCTCACATTAGCATCACATACTACCAACATGGGACAAATGGATCGTAACAAACTGCAAATCGAAAAGCAATAAGAAAACAATTGTCATACTTTGCCAGAGCAAAGAACTAAACGTCTAATGCCCTCCTCAAGATCAGAATGGTTGTTTTGGTCCTTTATAAGGCGCTTGAAACGGGTCCCTTGCTTGTCAAAACCTGGGTGACCCTGGACATCATCAAACTCAGATAGATTTGACTTGCAATCCTTGTGGCGTAGCAGGTTCTTAGGAGCTATCACAATGAGTGGCTTTCGGAATTCCCTGTGTATCTGAGAGATGAAAGCATTCACCATAAGAGAATAAAGAAATGACTTAGAATATCAAAAGGAAAATTAGCATTGATCGGTAGTAATACCTGGCGCCGCAGAACATGGAAATAATTAGCAGGGGTTGTAACATTCACAATCTGCCAATTGCATTCCTGGATCTGCCTCCTAAGTGTTGGATCCATCTCAGGTATAACATAGGGATTATCATCGCTCATCTGCATTTTCCTAAGTATTAGTATGCAGCTAAGACTAGCTGTGGGCTGAGGCTAACAACCAAAAGGGGTGCTAGGCATTACTCAATATCTTGCACAAAGCAATAAAACCATCTTTCTGTTACTGATCAAAAGAAAAAAGAAGACAAATATGGTTCAACCTGATTCTTATAAATAAAAGGATACCAGTAGTCCAAGGATTTCAGAGATATTGAACTTCAAATGAATTATCAAAAGGAGGCACCAAGCTGGGAAGAAGAGATGCCCTTTCCTGGGCAAAAGAATCAGGATAAATGATAAACCTAGAGCAATGTTTGTACTTAATGGGGATCATGGAGCATATCCCATTTAATTGACGGTTAATAGTTTCTGTAGAAAAGGTGTTTATATAAAGCTTGATCCACTTAAAAGGTAAAATAACAGGCTGTCACAAATGATTTCACCACTTAGATATCAACACTTTTGTTCCCACCGGGAGGAGATTACTTTTTATGATAGTTTTGATGTTCTGGATATGAATTAGCCTTGTATCTTCCGTATTCTTTCTTGTACAGACTTTACATACTTTTAAACATTCTGTTGAGGAAGTCTTTCCATCCTTTTAATACAGAAATTATACCATTACTTGTCGGGAAAAAAACAAACAGAAAAAATAACTATCAATAATGTCTACCATCAAAACAAATTAAATACTTAAAAATGTTGCAGGGAAATTACATGATTGATAAAAAAATTACTTGACATGGTTCAAAGTTCAATGAAGTTAAACACTTTTTAGATAAGATAGATCATACAAACATGATAAAAAGTAATGGTAAAATCTGATGTGGGCGCCAGCAGCAGAAGCAGTAATTTAGTGCAGCAGCAGCAGTAATTTAGTGTTCTCAGCAGCAGCAATTTAGTGTTCTCATCCTATCTTATCTATTCAGTATTCTTACCTTATCTGCTTTCAGTAGCAGGGGTTAGTAGGAATCTTATCTATTCAGTGTTCTTATCTTATCAGTTCAGTAGTATGGATTAGTAGGAAGTCTTCTCTTATCTTATCAGTTCAGTAGGATAGATTAAGGGAGTCTTATCTTATCTTATCTTATCAGTAGGATAGATTAAGGAAGTCTTATCTTATCTTATCAGTTCAGTCTTATCTTATCAGTTAATAGGATAGAGTAGTAGATTAGCAAGGAGTCCTCCTAAAAGTAGGATTCTACCTCTTGTAATCTCCTATTTAAGGAGCTGATATTATTCAATAAAGGCATTGAAAATTTCAGTCAAGAAAGAGAGCAAGGAGAGTTAGGTGATCTCTTGGACAAATCACCATTAGGGCACCAAGATAGGTTCATCAAGAGCAGAGAGGAACAAGGGAAAACAGGAGGTTTTCCCCGTGGACCAACCCGTGACGAGATCCTATTCCCGGACCCATAACAAAATCTCAGGCTGGCAAGCATGAGAACATGGGTTTGAGCAGGAACAAAAGCCAACCACTGGGTTGTGATGGGCCAGCATTTTTCAGATTTATAGTTGGGCATGGGCTGACAAATCCTCTGTTACCCAGATATGGAGATACTTCTGCACATGGTTTCGGATATAAAATTTACAGTTTCACACTAAAATCAGAGTATCCAATATGATAAAGCATCCTTGTACATGTATCCCAGGTATCATAAGACAAAACACTGCCAAACCTTTTTTTGGTAATAAATAAAAAGTAATTTTATTAAGAAAAGAAAAAGGTACAATAGTGGTGATAAGATATCACCCAGTAAGAATGACAAAACACCCAAGAGAACCAACTCCCAAGCCCGAGCAAAAGAAAAAAACTAACTTTCAATCCTTCGAAAATTAACCCACACCTTGCTTCCAAAGCATGCAACCCTCAATAAACACTACAAAAAAAAAAAAAATGCCCATCACAGAACATCTCCCTAAACAAAAAAACTCAAAACCGTCACCTATCTGAGTTAGGCCATTAAGCATTCAACGGATACAATAAATAAAAAAATTCAAAGCACTGCCAAACCTTGAATTGTTTTTAAATTTGATACATATATTATTTTGTGCATAGGGAGACAGTCTGAGACTGTCTGTAAATCTCTTTATTGATTTTAACCCTCCTGGAAAAAGAAAAAAGGATTAGATCTAACAGTCTAACTCCGGCCTAACTTGAGCTTGGTTAGGGTTGAATAAAACAGAACACACAAACACAGTGGTTTCAGGATTTAAGGCTTAAGGTGGTGGTCGGTATCAGTATATCCGAAGTCTGAAGTCTGGAAAGCAAAAAAACTCTCCGGAAAAGCTCAGAAACTATTCAGTGGAAAACATAGCCATCACAATCCCTCTTTCGTCCCTCGAGGCTCCCCCTATTCAGGAGGGCCCAGGATTGCCCATGCTGCTGCCATCAAAGGTCAGTTTGGTAAAGCCAGAGTCCAAACAGAATTTGAGACCCCTCTTGGCTAGGGCTGAATCTGCAATTCCCTTCCAATTTCTAGACAAATCATCAACTGAGAAGTCCATAAATAAGTCCAATGTTCTCAGCCAATGAACTACCCTTGCATGAATCACTTCTATCACTGATTCTGTACTTCTTTCCTTTTCTAAGAAGATTCTCAAGTTTCTTTCTTCCCAAATAGACAAACACACTGTGACCCTAACACATCTTCACATAATCTTTGCTCTTTTAGTTGGCCAGCTAGAAGGAGAGGAAGTAAACAAGCTTTGCACATCCCTTGGTGAGTTCCACCTACACCCAAATAAAGAAGTAAACCATTCCCAAATATAATTTGCAAATTGACAAGAATAAGTGAAACCCAGACTCACCAGCTGCTTTACAGAGGACACACCAATGAGGAGACAGACATCTATTGGGCCTTTTTCTTTGAAGAAGATCTCCTGTGTTAACTCTCTCCAGTAAGGCTTCCCAACAGAAACTTCCCACCTTCAAAGGAATAGGTTGAGACCACACCTCCTTAACAGGAAAGGATAGACCAAAGGGAACAGCTGGTTGTATCAAGGCTTGAAAAAAGGAAGCACAAGAGAAGGTACCAGAAGGAGAGAGGGTCTAGATTCTGCTGTCTACCTTTGTTGGTTCCAGGAACACTCCTTCAAGGATGGAAAGGAGTGATACGGTACTATCCAATTCTGTGTCTCTAATTTCTGTTCTTAGTCCCAAATTCCAACCGAACCACGAAGAGGTCTCAGAAAGTACAAGGAAAGTAGAAACTGGTTCATCCTTGAAAGTAGAGATGGCAAATAAAGTTGGGAAGTGATCCTTTAAAGGAGAATCCCCAACCCAAACTTGTCCCTAAAATTTAATAAGGTGGCCAGAGTGCAAATCATAACTGATCCTTTAAAGTAGAAACTGGTACAAGGAAGAAAGAGAGGCATAATAGCTTGGATTGTTTTCCCAGGAGACACCCTCGTGGTCCTTGCCAGAATACCAGTCCCATCCATTTTCTGCAAGTTCATGAATACTATTCACTATCTTAGCCCACAACTTTTCTTTTTCCAGATAGAATCTCCACAGCCATTTCCCTAATAAGGATAAACTCCTCGTCCTTATATTCCCTACACCTAGACCTCCTTCCTTCTTACTTCTACACACCACCTCCCACCCCACCCTATGGTCCTTTTTCTCCTCCCCTGGTTCCCAAAGAAAGCCCATCATTAGTTTTTCTAGCTTACTAGCCACCCTTGCCAGAATCTTAAACACCAACAAAAAATACACAGGCAAGTTGGCTAAGACAGACCTAATTAAGGTGATTCTCCCTCCGAGGTTCGGAGGTCGATTCAGTGCGCTTGAACGCCGCACGGGTTCTTCCGCTGTAGAACTACCCCCGTGACAACCCTCATAAGTTACCATTTTTTTATGAAAAACAAGAAACTAGATGAGGAGTTCAGAAACATGCACAAGAGGATTTATATGGGAAGAGCACATTAATGAATAGCTGATCACATAGACAAGAATCTTTCAAATCATTTAATAACAATTGTAAAGCTTTAAATGTAAAATAATGCCGCTTTAAGTAATTCCAAGAACGGATATTATCACAACATCATATATACACACATGTTACCAAAAGTGCATGGACACAGGCATCGGGACTGCAATCTGGCATATTTCCAACACAGACAATTCATCCACTAGGAAAGTCTGTGCAACACTGATTACATGTGCATAAAGACATCTCAAGATGTGAGAAATGTATCTTATACTTCTAAGCAGGAGCCTCAAGGTTGAACCTCGAGACATTTTCCTTGAGACTTGCATCAAAGAAAGCCCAATGCAAAAACTTCATATGCTTTTTAAAAACTGGTTTGGACAGTACCTGAAGATATCGCTCTAATCGTGCACTTGAATGTTCAGGACCTTGACCATCATATCCATGAGGAAGTAGCACAACAAGCCCAGTTTGCCGTAGCCACTTTGATTCCCCACTACTTAAGAACTGGTCAAACATCACCTGAGCCCCATTTGCAAAATCACCAAACTGAGCTTCCCAGATTACCAAGGAATTTGGATTTTCCATTGAATAACCCATCTCAAATCCAAGGACAGCGAACTCTGAAAGAGAGCTAAAGGCAGAAGAGCAGGTAAGAGAAGGAAAAAATAAAAAGAAAAAAAGGAGTAAAAGTAACACAGAAGAAGTAATAATCATGACACACCATTTTTTGAAAAGCAATAGAGTTCCATATTCCACATTGCAAATGCATTTCTTTTATCAGCACACATTGCAAATTCATGTTGACCATTTTCGGTACTGGATTTAAAAAGACTGGAGGTAATAAAATAGAGTTCAAAACTTCCAAGTTATATTATGGATTACTTAGACTTGTGATCTAGAGGATTTAATGGTTAACAAGAAGAGATTATAATATAGTTTTTAATTTTTAGGTTTGAAGGAGACTGCTATAACCCAGACAATTCTCACAGTTTTCTGAACTAGATTTAAAGGGTTGCAAATTGAATGAGATCACCGACCATAAAAGCAGTATTAGATGGTAGAAAAACCAGCAAGCATGCAGGATAAATCTGATTCAACACAGAGAAATCATTCCTCTGTTCTCTGTTTACCAAAAATCACACCAGACAATGTACAGCCATATAAAATAAACAAATAAGGTTACATCCCATTTCTGTCCTTGCTTTCTGATTTCTGAAAATAAATTCCTAGTCAGTTGATCTATGTTCACTTAGGAATTGGATTTGTCCTTAGACATCATCAATGGCTGAGAGTATCTTGGTTTTCTATGGTCTAAAAGGAAAAGGTGAATATATTAGTCTCCTGTTCTATGTTATATGAAAAATTCAAAATGACTAACTTATTCACTTCGGAAGCTTCAAATTTTAGTGTAAATTCCATGTCAACACCCTGTCTATATGCTGAGCAATTTAAGGTGAAGCCATGGAAAGTTCTCAGGTCATATTATCAGATGGATGCATGATAATTCAGATTGTTCCCATGATTATTCTAATTAGAATTTAGAAAGCTAGAGCCTTGGATTTCAAAGTGAAATTCTTATCTAGATCTATTCTAAGCTCAGCCATTTAAAAACGAGTCTAAGGCTGGGACTAGGAGAATATGTTTAGGGCTTCTATTCTTCTAAAATGGCTCTCTTTTTTTCCTTCACTAATTTTTTCATCTTTTGATGGTCATCTATGAGGTCTTTGTGGTGGCTCTGTGGATACACTTGATGTACTATAGTACTATGATCCTTGTGGTACTGTAGCCTTATTTTCTTCCTTTTATCTTTCAAACCTCTAAGGGCTCTTTTGTAATATATATATTGGGGGTGGCAGTTGATTATCAGATTAGACACCCTTGAAACCTTTGGTGTTCTCTCATGAACTGGAAGATTGACATGGTATCAGAGCGGGTCATCTTGTTAGACAGTTTTGTATGCCCTTAGCTTCAATCAGTTTTGATGTACTTTTGATATTTAGTGTAAATAAATAAAGTACATGTTTGATTCATGTTGTGTGGTATGTTTCTATGTAAGACCCTAAAACTGGACACTTATTGAGACCCGTGTTAGTTTTAAATGTTCACAGCCGTTGGATAAGTCTGGGGAGATTTATCCTATCAAGGTTGACACTGGTGTGTTGCCAAATGTTGGGGTGGCTTGTCTCAGCCACCAAGGTGAGACCCAAGGCACACACAGTGTAGGATTACTTGAACCCTTGAACCGAACCAGATTTCCAATATTGCCCTGAACCTTGGAGATTGATAAGCAAAACTATAAAGTTACACCAGACCCCTAGCACCGATTATGGCACTGCGCTAGGTGTCGGATTGGGCTGTCTTTGATATGCCAATCAGTGAGATCCTTAGCAGGGGTCAAAACCTGGGTATGTTGGGACAGTCTGAGAATTCACCTGAGTGGGTGATCATAGTGACAGGATCAGCCCCTTTGTCGAACAAAGGTAATGATCAGGAATGCACTCTCTCTGATGGAAACCAAACTGCCGGCAGTCGATTTCAATCGTTGGAATTTTGTTTTGCAAAATTTATATATATGATATATATACTTATATACGGTTTCAAAATGTTTGCAAATGGTTTTAATTCCCGGGATCCATGTAAGTAGAGAGTGCAGCACTGTTCCTTGCAGCTGAGGGAGAGGTCCTCTCTTGTCGGGCAGTGCTTGATCATTATGGGCTGAGAGGTTAAGTGTAAGGCCATTTAGGATAATACCTGATGGGCTAATCTTGCATCTTCCCATAGTCCCTGGGTTTTTATAAGATGGCTTGGCCCAAGGACCACTTAGTGTAAGTGTTGGGCCCATAGGGTCCATGTGATGGGCTCGAGGGGTTCACTAGGATTTACAGTGAATTCGACTAGGCCTTGTAACAGAGGCTGGGCCGAACCCATGTGGCTGATGTGTAGATCAATGCTTGGGTCCCACACCATACAAAGAAGCCCAAATGGGCAATAGGTTGGAAGACTATTGAGCACTTAATACATATTGGGCCTAAAGCCCATTTTGATCTGGGCTAATTTGATCAATCACTTAAAGGGGCAGATCTGAGATTAGGTTAAGCCCAAAAAGTTGATTTAATCTGCAGATAGGATTAAGAGGAGTCCTAATCTAAATACAGATTTGGATAAGGGCAACTCCTAATATGATTAGGAGGTTTCTTAATCACCAAGAAAGAGGAGGAAACCTTAATTTTCGAATTACTTGAATTCGAGCCCTAGGGGTTTTTAGCAGATCACTCTGCACTCTTGAGACAGGATCTCAGATAACCCTAGAGAAGAAATTAGCAGTTCGCCACCTTCTTCTCTAGTATTCTCCTCCAGCAGCTGCCACCACCTTTTCTGCCAGTTCAAGTTCTCAATTAGAGAAGATCAAGAAAGGTTCTTGATTGTTCGTGTGGTGCTCACAGTTTTCCATCGAGTTCTTTAGAAGAACCTGGTTTGTGGGACGAACGCTGCTGGTTCGGCTCCATCATCACTGTGTCATCTTCAGTGGGAGCTGATCTTGGGATCTTCTTTGGGCGTGAACACCAACGTTGGAAAATACTACTTCTCTGGATCAGGTATAATCCCTCCCTACTCTTTTGGTTCAAATCTGGTCTAGTTTGGTTCAAGTATGATCCTTGAATTTTGATTCTAAAATCAGGGAATACGATTCCCAGTTGGAAGAAAGGTAGGAAATTTTTGAAATTCGTCCACCCATTCCGCAACCTTTTTGGCATCCATACGATGGATCCTACCATTCTTTCACATGTCTACCAGCCTCTGATTCGATTTGTTTCTTGGATAATTAGAGGGTTGTTTGAGAAGTATTTTGATTACCATCGAGCTCTATTTTCTGGAAAAGACGCCCAGCAGGTCAGTTTTTTCTTGTTTTCTCTAAACCGGCTAATTCAATCAGCCTATGACTCTAGAGTTGGTGACACCCAGGCCTCCTTTAACTGGTTATTAATCTGTTCTGAAGACTGGTTCAATTTTGATCCCACCTTGTAATCAACAGTCCTGAAACTTTCCTTTTTGGGACTGACATCGATATAAACCTATTTTTCTAAGATTTCTGCAGTATAATCTCATGTTCTTTGGTGAGTATTACTTCAGCATTGCTCTTGAACTGTTACTGATTTAATTTGGGTGGTTAGCCTCCAGTTCTTCCTTCTTTTAGCTTCTTTTTGAGTTTTGTTAACCTGTTTTGGACTGTGGTTGTGATTCGGAATGTCTGAGAAGGCTGATATCATTCCCGTAAAGTTCAATGGAATGAACTACAACATGTGGAAGTTCCACTTTGACTTCTTTGTTGAAGGAAAAAGGTCTGAAGGGATATTTGAATGGAAAAGTTACTAAACCAGACAAAACTGATACCAAGGCTAATTCACAATGGAAGTTGGATAATGAGAAAATAGTTTCGTGGATACTCAGCTCAATTGTATCTCATATTGCAGTACCCATGAGAAGAATGTGTACTACTTATGAGATGTACGCATACTTGAAGGTGTATCATCAATCCAACATGTCTAGACAGTATCAGATTGAATCTGAGATTTTTGCCTATTGCCAGGGAGATAAGAACATTCAGGAATATTACGCCGGTTTCCTTGACTTGTGGGCAAAATACGAGCTTGTCCATATAGACCCTTCAAACCCTGCAAAATGTGTCAAGTATTTCCAACAGAATTTTGAGAAGAGTAAAGTGAATCAATTCCTTATGAGACTTAGACCTGAATATGAAATAATCAGGTCTAACATTCTGAGTGGAGGAACTCTTCCAGATTTGGAGTCAATGACGAGTGAATTGAGGGAGGAGACTAGACTCTCAACTGCTGCAAGAATAGATGGAAAATCAATAGATTTTGGAGACGACACAACTTTTGTTGTTCAAGGTTGGAAGAAATTTACAATGGCTTTCTTCCAAGACTGTTGGGACGTAGTCAAAGAAGATTTAATCGAGGTCTTTAAGGAATTTGAGGATAACCCAGTGATGAGTTATGGAATTAATGCTACTTTTTTAGCTTTAATTCCCAAGAAGAAAGAGGCCAAGCATCCAAAGGATTTTTATACCTATTAGTTTGGTGACTAGTGTTTACAAGATTGTGGCTAAGGTCTTATCTTTGAGGATAAGAAGGTGCTTCCTAGTCTTATCAACCAAGCGCAAGGAGCTTTTGTTCAAGGAAGACAAATTGTAGATCAGATTCTAATAGCAAATGAATGTGTGGAGGAGATGTGGAGATCAAGGCGTCAAGGGTTTGTTTGCAAACTTGATCTTGAAAAGGCCTATGACTTGGTGGATTGGGGATTCTTACTACTTGTGCTAAGGAAGTGTGGTTTGGGGATAAATGGTGCAAATGGGTAAATGGTTGCCTGTCCAATTGCCATTATTCCATCCTAGTCAATGGGGTAGTTAACGATTTTTTCCCATTTAGTAGGGGTCTGAGACAAGGTGATCCTATGTCACCGTTCCTTTTCACTTTAGTCGCCAATGCTTTTAGGAGACTCCTCTCAGAAGTAGAGACAGAGTAATAATAATCTTTTGTGAAGAATAGGTAGAGACAGAGTTTCAGTAACCCATCTCCAATTTGCAAATGACATAATAATCTTTTGTGAAGGTTGTGATTTGATGGAGCTAAGGAGTTTGAATGATTTAATAATTCTCTTTGAGAGGGCCTCAAATTTAAAGGTAAATTTTGAGAAGAGTTGTGTTGTGGGAGTTCACTTGAACAGAGAGGAGTTAGAGTCTATAGCAGCCTTGCTAGAATGCACCTACTCTTAGTGGCCTCTATCCTACCTAGGACTTCCTTTAGGTGCAAATCCAAAGGAAAGTAGGTTTTGGAACTCAGTGGTGGAAAGATTTGAAAAAAGATTGGCAGCTTGGAAGAGAAACTATATTTCAAGGGGGGTAGAGTTACTTTGATTAAAGCAACTTTAGCCAACTTGCCTTTATACTTCCTGTCAGTCTTTAGAATTCCTAAAAGGGAAGCAAAGAGGTTGGAAAAATTAATGAGGGATTTCTTATGGGAACCTGGGGAAGAGAAAAAAGATCACTTGATTAGGTGGGAGGTGGTGTGTCGGAATAAGGAAGAAGGAGGTCTAGGATTAGGGAATGCGGTGAGCAAGAATGAGGCTCTTTTAGGTAAGTGGCTTTGGAGGTGGCCCCTGGAGAGGGAGAGGTTGTGGCATGAAGTAGTGAAAAGTATCCATGGCTGCTCCGAATCAAGTTGGGATGTGGGAGTATCCTAAAGGGCTTTGCTCACAACACCTTGGAAGGCTATCTCTGGCATTCTTTCTAAGTTCCTCGGTTTTGTAAGGTATGATGCTTGCTTTGGAAACTCCATTCTTTTTTTAGAAGATACTTGGGTGAGCTCTCAACCCCTAAAAGATCATTTCCCTTCTCTCTATTCCATCTCCCTCTTTAAAAAGAAACCTATTTCTTGGTTCCTTCCCCCCCCCCAATTTTCCCTTCGGCCTTAAATTGGGATTTTGGGTTTCGAAGAGGGTTAAGGGATGAAAAATCTCTTTGCGTTTCAGAGTTGTTGTTGCTTCTAGATTCGGTGTGCTTGGACCTCCCTAACCCGAATAAAAGAGTTTGGTCCCTAACCTCAGTTGGCTCATTCACTTGTGCTTCTTTCTTTAAAGCCCTTTGCTCCAACCCCTCCTCTCAGGTCTTCCCCATTAAAGAGTTATGGTCAAGACCAATTCCCCCCAAAATAGTTGTGTTCTGTTGGGAAGCCTATTATGGTAAGATCAATATTGTGGAAAACTTACAAAAAAGAAACCTTTTATGTGCTTGTCCCCTAATTGGTGCTCTCTGTGTAAAGTGAGGGGTGAGGACTGTAACCATTTGCTGATATCACGCTCCTTCGCTACCAATATTTGGAATTGGGTTGTTTCTTTATTTGGGTGCAGGTGGAATTTGCCCTCTGAAGTATAGTTGCTGTTCACTCCGGCTACCTTTGGGAGATTGACAAAAAGAGGGAAGCTAATGTGGAAATGTATTAGAGCCGCTACGTTGTGGACTATATGGGAGGAGAGAAATGCTAGAATATTTCATGAACAGGAAAGAAGTCTTGCTGAAATCAAGGAATGCATATTGACAAGGACTATCGCATGGTTAAAATCTTCACGCTTGTTGGCAAATTACTCTTTTGATGACTTAAGGAGAAATTGGGCTGCAGTGGCTGCTAAAGTTTCCACCAATATCAAATCACAAGCTGAATGGATTCCCCCACCGGATGGTGTGGTAAAATTGAATTTTGATGGTAGCTGCCAAAGTAACCTAAGGCCATCGGGAATAGGTGGGATTCTGAGAGACAAAGATAGCAATATGTTGTTCTATTTTCAGGACCAGTGGGTGAAGGTGATTCAGTAAGGGCAGAGCTACTAGCAACGGTACAAGTGTGTAGTCAAATCGGAGTGACCAATCTGCTAGTATAAGGGGATTCCAAGGTAGTAGTAGTAGGCTGGCTAATTAGCCCAAAAACAGCCTATTGGGGCTACGAATATCTGTTAAAGAAAGTTAAATGGTTGACAAGGAATATGACTGTCAGGTTTCAGTGGGTCAGAAGATCAACAAATGCAATGGCTGATTCTTTGGCCAAGCAAGGGGTGTCAAGGGGAGATCTATTTTGGGCTACTTTGTATTTGTGTCTCAGGCCTAGGCAGTTTTGGTGTATATGGTTCAGTCCAAGGGGGGTAACATCTAGTGCATCCTCCTAGGCTGATTGTATTTTTTATATTTAATTTAATAAAACTACTTTCATTCATCAAAAAAAAGGAAGCAAGAAATCTGGTGCCAAGAACTTCTCCAAAACACAATGTTACGAGTGCAAGGGATTTGATCACATTGCTTCTCATTGCAAGAAGAAGAATGTTTACACTTATTGTAAGCAGCATGGACACATCATTCCAGACTGTTCAATTAGGCCATCTAAGGGTGTTCAAAAGAAGAACCAGCCGTGTGCATATCAAGTGACTTGAGGGACAAACCATTGATATCTCTCCTACCAAGGGTGATTCTTCTACTATGGGTGGGCCTTCTACATCCAACGATGAAGAGAAAATTCAGCAACCGGTATCCTCTATCATTTCCTCTGCCTTTTCTGCTATCAGCCTGTCTGGTGAGTTTTCTAGTAATTGTTCCTCTCAATCTCACATTTGGATCATTGACTCCAAAGCAACTAATCATACGACAAGGGCTTACCCTGAACCCCCAAATAGCACTTCTAAAACCCACCATAGACATACGTTACTACCAATGGTGAAAAACTGAATACCATTGGTAGTAATGACCTATCCCTTCAGCTGTCATCCACTGCCCTCTTTCCTCTTACCAAAACCCTTTTTGTTCCTAACCTTACTACTAATTGAATTTCTGTTGGCCAACTTGTTGATAAAGGATATACACTTACATTTTCTCTAATCCAAGACCAATACACTAGAAAGGTGAAAGGGAAGGGGCATAGGTTGGGCCATTTATTTGCATCAGAGTTTGAGAATTCTTAAGCATCAGTATCATCAGCATATTTTAGTTCATCAACTTCTGAATCTTTTGTTGGGCAAAGAAATAATGCCTGGGATTTATGGCATAAACCATAGTTGTCAAGGCGACACCTAGGCAACAAGGCGCCCTTTAAGGCTCGACTCGCCTAATCACCAAGCAATTTTTTTACTTCCTACTATAAAATACTTTTTTTATCAATAACTGTAAATTGTATTGAATTAAGATTCTGAAAATTACAAAGCAAGGGGCTAAACAATCTCAGCTCCCGAGTACAACCATTGAACACCAAAATACAGTTACAATACAGCCCAAAATATAGAGTTTTTGTTCACCCCTTGCCTAGCTAGACCATCTGCAAGTGAGTTTGCCCTTCTCTTTACCCATTTGTACTGAATTTCAATATCCTTAGTCAGCCACTTAAATTTTCTCTTATAATTATAAAATAGACATTATTAAACTAAAATAATCATTTTGTGTGTTTATATACTAATTTCTTTTTATTGTTTTCTTATTTATTAGGGTTTAATCAACACAAACATTACTAAATGTTGTAGTGGACCCTCAAAGACTTCAAAACCTCAACCAGTAAATAAGAAAGAACTTAAAATTTTATCTAGTCAGCACATTTTATTCTTCCATATACTCTTCTTTTATAACAAAAATAAGGGTTTATCAACTATATTTTTTGAATTTTATTTTCCTTCTTGTTTTTCTTCTCATGAATATGTTGATTTTCTATACTTTAATATGAACTTTATACTTTTCTTATGAAAATTATGAATAATTATTAAGGAAATATGGTTATGGTACTAGGGAACTATTCTAGGATCTATGTTTTCAACATAAAAAAATCCATCGCCTAGGCGACTAGGTGACAAGGCGCCCCCCTATCGCCTAGCCTCGCCTTGGTACCTTGAAAATTATGGCATAAACGTTAGGGACATCCATATTTTGAAAAATTAAAATTTTTGTTTTAACTCTGATTCTATTAAAAATAAAATTCCATCTTTACATATATTTGATACCTCATATGTTTCTTGTTTTTGAGTAAAAGCCACATTCTACCCTTTCCTCACACATCTGAGCATGCCACCTCACCACTTGAAATTATACATAGTGATGTTTGAACCTCACCTGTTATTTACTTTCTAAGACAAATCAGAAGTATATTCTACATTTCGGCTTTTTCATGCTATGATACAAGTTCGATTTCAGTCTCATATACGTATACTCCGCTCTAATTTAGGGGGAGAATACACTACTTATCTAAGAAGTCATGGAATACAAGTTCAAGGAAGTTGTCTAGGCACACCTCAACAGAATGGAATGGTTGAAAGAAAGGATTAAAGTATCGGTATCGAGTATCATATCGGACAACTCGGATATGAATACGGATACGAACACATACGGATACGGATACGCTATGGAAACGCATGGATACACTAGGGAAATACATACGAATTTCATAAATACATTAATAACACTAAATTTAAGATCAAAATAATCACAAAATAGTATATAAATACATAAAAATGTAAAATATTAAGGATACATATTTTTTTATCAAAGTAGTCGATCAAGACTATAGTCAGTCTTGAATTCCAACAGATTTCGGATTGAGAAAAAATAGAAGAAAGAGAAAGAAGAAAGGAGAAGCAGAAGTACACAAGGGTTTTGAAAGGAGGGACAGATCAAATGAATCTGCCGCCGCCACTCTCTTAATATTTATAGGTTATGTTCACTAAATGTAGGAAATGACAAAACTGCCCTTAATGCTTACATGGCAAATAAAACAAATAATAGACTGAAACAAATAATAAACTGAAATAACAAGCTATCTAAGACAACTACCAACTAACACTGACATAACTAAGAAAGGTTACACATGTTGTCATACGAACATAGTGGGGACCACAACCATGGGGCCCACTTCAGTGTTCTCTACACTCCCCCTCAAGTTGGGAATTATTCCCAAATTGAATAGGTCTGCCTCTAACTTCTTCCTTGGTACAGCCTTGGTGAGAAGATCTGCGAGCTGCATGTTGGAAGTGATATACGGGAGACACACTTCCTGTGATGAGACCCTTTCTCTGACAAAATGTCGATCAACTTCGATATGCTTAGTTCTGTCATGCTGCACCAGATTGTGATCTATATTAATAGTCGCCTGACTATCACAATACAGCATCAAGGGCTTCTCATAATCAATACCCAACTCTTCAAGTAGTGATTTCAGCCACTCCATTAGCCATTGACCTGTATTCAGCTTCGGCACTAGAGCGGGAAACAATACTTTGTTTCTTACTCCTCCAAGAGACAAGGTTACCTCCTACAAGGGCATAATATCCAGAGGTAGACCTCTTGTCATCAGCACTCCCAGCCCAATCAGCATCTATATAGACCTCAACCTTCATGTGATTATTGTTCTTGAATAGTATACCTCTACCTGGGCATCTCTTCAAGTATCATAATATTCTCTCTGCTGTCAGAAGATGAGTAGTTTTAGGGGAATGCATGTACTGGCTGACAATACTGACTGCATAACTGATATCTGGCCGTGTGAGGCAGAGATATAGGAGCTTTCCAACCAACCATTGGAACATAACTTTGTCTTCAAGAGGCTCCCCACCCTCTGCACTGATCCTGTGATTCTGTTCAATGGGTGTATCGGCAGGCTTGACACCTAACTTTCCAGTTTCCGCCAACGGATCTAGAACATATTTCCTCTAAGAGATAAAGATCCCCTGTTTAGATCTAGCAACCTCACCCAAAAAATATCGCAGTGCACCAAGATCTTTCACCTCAAACTCTTGATGAAGGAGCTGTTTGAGGGACTCAATCTCATTACTATTATTCCTTGTCACTACAATATCATCCACATATACAGCAAGCAATGTCAAAGAAGAGTCAATCCTTTTAATGAATAGTGTATGATCTGATTGGGCCTGTACATAACCGAATTTTCCAAGGGCTAGTCTGAATCTATCAAACCAAGCTCTAGGGGACTGCTTTAATCCATACAATGACCTTCAGTCAGCAAACCAAGGTTTGCCTTATTCAGTCAGCAAACCTTCTTACTTGTCTCAGTATCATAGAATCGAGGGGGCAACTGCATGTAGACCTCTTCCTGTAAGTCTCCATTCAGAAAAGCATTTTTAAGGTCCATCTGGAACAAGGGCCAAGAATAACTTACTGCAAGAGCTAATAGAACTCGAATAGTGGTCATCTTGGCTACTGGGGCAAAGGTCTCCAAGTAGTCTATACCATAAGTCTAAGTGAACCCTTTTGCAACCAACCGGGCTTTGTACCTTTCAATGGAGCCATCAGCATTATGTTTCACAGTAAATACCCATCTACATCCAACTGGTTTCTTTCCTTTGGGTAGGTCAACTAGCTCCCAAGTATTATTTTTCAAAAGGGCATCCATTTCAACTTTCATTGCATCTTTCCACTCTGGAACTGATAAGGCTTCCTGCACTGTTCTGGGGATAGGGATATCAGCAATGGAAGTGAGGTAAGACCTGTAAGAGGGAGACATGCGATCATAGGATAGAAACTGGGAAATGCAGTGAGCTGTGGATGTAGTGCAACGTCGTTTCCCTTTACGGACCGCAATAGGGAGGTCAAGGTCATCCGAAAAAGGAGGGGAAGTAGCAACAATGGAAGGTATTTCAGTGGGTCGTGGGACTGTAGTACCTGGATCTGGATCTACAGAAGGAACTGGAGATGGCCTGGACTGCTGATGACCGAAATCAACCTGCCCGTATCGTCTGTGATAGACTTTCAACTCCTGATCCCTCTGACAACCCTCACCATTACAGCCTTCATCACTCAATGGGATGGGTAAAGGAACAACCTCAGATGAGTTAACCCCACTCTCACTGTGCTCCCCCTGAGGAAAATGACCCAAATTCTCATTCTCACTACTCTCCCCCTGAGGAGAAACCCTAGGATAATAGGGTGCCTCCTCAAAGAAAGTGACATCCATCGAGACAAATTTCCTCCCTGAAACAAGATCATAGCAGCAATAACCCTTTTTGAGTTTGTGCATAACCGAGACAAATGCATTTGGAGGCCTTAGGGTCAAATTTGGAATGATAAGGTCCAAGAAGTTGAACAAAACAGGTGCAACCAAAGTTTTTAAGAGGATCGGTAAACAACTCCTCGTCTGAGTATAGAAGGGTAAACAGAGGCTTCATATCAAGAACCCGTGAAGGAACCCGATTAATGAGATACATTGTCGTGAGGATAGCATCACCCCAGAAACGGATAGGCACATTGGAGGTAAACATAATGCTTCTAGCCACCTCCAAAATGTGCCTATTCTTCCTCTCGGAAACCCCATTCTGCTATGGTGTATGAGGACAAGTGCTCTAGTGAATAACCCCATGATCAAGTAGATAAGAGGCCAGTGGCTTAGCAAAGTATTCTTTTGCATTATCAGATCTGAATACTTTGATTTTGATCCCAAACTGGGTTAAAATCATCTGATAAAAGTTTTGGGTCAGAGCGGGAACCTCATCTCGAGAACGCATAAGGTAGACCCAAGAAAAACGGGTATGGTCATCAACAAACAATAGAAAATATCTGTACCAACCCATAGAAGGGATGTGATATGGCCTCCAAACATCGGTATGCACAATATCAAAAGAATTATTACTTCTTTTATTACTCAAGGAATAAGATGTTCTACAATGTTTGGCAAACTCACAACTCTCACATCTCAAATTTGACATCTCAACAGACTCAAATAAAGTAGGAAATAGACTCTTGTTACAGGCCCACGAATAGGATCTCGTCTCGGGTCAGTCCACAGGGAAAACCTCCTGTTTTCCCTTGTTCCTCCCTTTTCTTGAGGAACCTATCTTGGCACCTTAATGGTGATTTGTTCAAGAGATCACCAACTCTCCTCTACTCTGTCTTGACTGAGAATTTCCATGCCTTTATTGAATATCATTAGCTCCTTTAAATAGGAGATTACAAGAAGATAAGAATCCCACTTTTAGGAGGACTCCCTACTGATCTATACTACTGAATTTAGATAAGAACACTGAATTAGATAAGAACACTGAGTTAATCGCCCATTATTGCTGTTGTCCATTAAACTCTGAATTAATCGCCCATTACTGTTGTTGTCCATCACTACTGTTGTTAGCAGTTGTAAAAGCATCCACAACAACTCTTCAAAGACCGAAAAGATAAATGACCTAATTGATCGATTATGCCAAAGCATAACCGGACACACACTGAGAAACAAAAGACTTCTTATCCACTAGCTCTTTCCAATGAGAACTCTCTCCAAGCAGGTAGATCCCATTCGTCTCACGGCCGGTCCCTAACACACATCGGTCAGGGAAAAAGGTTACTGAACAATTCCGATGTTTGGTAATACTATTGACTGAAAGTAAATTAGTATCAAGTTTAGGAACATGCAAGACTAAGGATAAAGAGATAGTATCAGATAACTTGATGTCACCCTTGCCAGAAATGGAAACAAGAGAACCATCAGCAATGGATACTTTATCTCTACCAGAAGAAAAGTGATAAGTAGTGAACAATGATGGCAAGCTAGTCATATGGTCAGATGCACCTGAGTCTATTACCCAACAGTGTTCAGTATTACCTGGAGCTGAAGCATGGTAGGCTGAGGCCCGAGTACCTGAATGAGCAAATGCAGATGTGGCAGAGGCTGGTGACTGAGATGACTAAGCCGAATTCTCAACCTCCTTTTCCAACTGTTTTAGGGCAGCCCGAACAGCAGCTAAGGTATCTAGGGGCGTGCCTTTTGTGCCTGACGAGGATGCAGAATCATTATTCACAGCCATATGAGCATTACCCCTTTTATTCCTCAGTTTTGTTGGGACTAAATGAGGGTGGAGCTTCCAACATGTATCTTTCGTATGCTTGGATTTCTTGCAATGTTCACATACCAAATCCCGTTTACCTTCCTTCTTCATGTCTCTTTCTGTATCACCCGCAGACTTAGGTTTAACTGCTGCCAGGGCTGGGGGAAAGGGCTGATGTTGCATCATAACCTTCCTCCTGGTCTCTTCACTATGCACCAGGGAGTATGCTTGAGAGAGGGTCACACTGTCTCTTGTAAGTATTTGTTGTCTCACAATGTCATAATCTGAATTCAGGCCAGCCAGAAATTCAAACACCCTATTGGTCTCGACTTGCTTTATATGGGTCTGTGCATCTTTTGGACTTTCCCACTCAAGAGTCTCCAGATGGTCAATTTCATGCCACAGGGATTTCAAGGTAGAGAAATAAATAGAGACCGGTTTCTCCTTGTTTAAGATTACTCACCTCACACTTCAGTTCATAGGCCGTAGCAACATTAAGGGGTTGGGAGTAGGTCTCTTTCATGACATCCCATATCTCCTTGGTTGTCTTTGCCCACAAGTAATTTCGGCTGATAGGTGGCTGCATAGAGTTGCACAGTCATGTCATAACCAAGTAGTTCTCCTGAACCCACTTTGTATACATTGGGTCCTCCTTGGAAGGTTCTTTCACATCTCCCAATAGATAGCTAAGTTTCCCCTTCCCCCAATAGCCATCATGGCTAATTGGGCCCATTCTAAGTAATTGGATCCGTCAAATCTCACAGTTGTAATCTGAAACGCAGTCTCAGACATACTACCAGAACTGTTATTCCCAAACACACCTCCCTGATTTTTGAACTCCATTCTTGGTCAGGAATCAATAGTTAAGAACTATTAGGGTTACCACACTAGAAAAAGAGCACTAAAACAATCGATCACAATCAGAAAACTCTATGAAATCAGTTCAGATATGATCTGAAACCAATCGGCAATCAAAATATATGCAGTCCGATAACAGTTCAAACTCTCAAAACAGGCTCGGAAGCCAAAACCAGGTCTGAAACTCACTTAGAAAGCAATCTGTAATGCTGAAGCAGAATTATGATTTTAATCGTAGGGTTAGGAAGACCTTTGTGAGAACATAAACAGTGCTCAGCCGCACTTTCCAAAAGAATTCACAGTGAAGTCTAGCCGTAGGGTTAATGACAAACCCTAAAAAACCGATCACCTCTGAGAGAAACTAGGAGAGTTCGGCCGCTCCTCCTAGATAGGTCCAACCTATCTTGATTGACAGCAATCTCAAGGGAAAAATAAAGACTTACCCAGAGAACTTTGATCGCTACCTTCAATCGTGGCCTGAACCCTAACCCCCTCTGATTCTTCCTGATTACCAAAACACTCTACAAGCCTCGACAAGTCTTTGAACAGTTGCTAAACTTTTCTGGTAACCTCCAAGAATCAGCCAACAAACAGTCATTTGTAAGCTTCAGCCCTAGACAGTTCTCATGTGGTCGGCTGGACTAGACTCACATGAGAAACCCTAGATAGGCTATGATACCAAGTAGTCGATCAAGACTACAGTCGGTCTTGAATTCCAACAGATTTCGGATTGAGAAAAAATAGAAGAGAAAGAAGAAAGGAGAAGCAGAAGTACAAAAGGGTTTTGAAAGGAGGGACAAATCGAATGAATCTATCGCCGCCACTCTCTTAATATTTATAGGTTATGTTCACTAAATGTAGGAAATGACAGAAGTGCCCTTAATGCTTACATGGCAAATAAAACAAATAATAAATTGAAATAACAAACTGTCTAAGACAAATACCAACTAACACCGACATAACTAACAAAGGTTACATATGCTATCATACAAACACAGTGGGGACCACAGCCATGGGGCCCACATCGGTGTTCACTACAATCAATATTAAGGATACATATGAAGAAATATATTACGATCAATAAATCGGGATGCATAATTTTATTTATAGTGCATCAATCAAGAGTCCAAGACACAAAACATATGCATCTATTATATTTTAATTATTATATCAATTATTTTTATTTTACTATTTTAATTTTTTAACATTAAGAAAAGTCAACTAAACATTAAATTTTCAAGTACAAATTAAAATATTAATTAATAATTTATAAAAATATAATCTTACCTTAAAGTATATCAAATTTGTTAAAATTTCTAAGATGCATATCATATACAAATTCATAATTTTTAATAACTAAAATAATTATTCCATTATTAATATTTTACTTATATAAATTTTATAAAATAAAAATCATTTTTTGAAATAAATGTAGATTAGTGGATTTGATAGGTTCAATTTAATATTATATTCTTCAATATTTCGTATATAATATTTTTATTTTTTTTGTAAATAATAAATACGTTGTTGTTACTTATTAATGTAAATTAAAATATTTGTAATAACTAATAAAAGTATATAAAAAAGAACCCTCTACGAAATCCATGACCCAGAAATTTGACACGCAGTTCACAAACTTACAACAACGTTCACACACTCGAACATCAACAAAAGAAACTAGTATTCATTTAGTAGAAACCATTAACAGTTGGTCGGTTCTTCGAGAGACCGTTGGCTCTCCCAAACAGTCACAATATTCTTTACTCAAAGAAAACATACCACCCCCATCCCCCAAAGCCCCTTCTTATACTCTATTGATAGCATAACTGACTCCCTCTATAAATGCCCAGCTGGCCTAGTTATAAATGCCCAAAACTCTTCTTATTCATAACTGACATTGCTATAAATGCCCCAAGACTCTCCTTATCCCCTCCAGCCATAATTGCCCTCATGTGATTAATTGTTCAATTATCCCCCCCCCCCTTAGCTGATTGTTGATCTGGTCTCGAAGTAAGTCAAAAGGCTCCCAAGAATCTTCAAAATCAGGCAGGCCCAACCAATGAATAAGAACTCCCAAACCAGTAGCTCCAGGCATAGTGGATGGACGCACACCGCGTATTGATACGTCCCTGCACAAGCCAAGCAGCAGCATCGCCCAATGCACAGATGGTGTGTTTGCTTTGTCACCTCTTGAAGCATGTCTATTTCCTTCAGCTTTGTGTTTCCAACCTTCAGCCCTCTCCATGATCCTCCACAGCCATCCTGTCCCCTCCGTACATGGTGTGTACTGCCCCCAACTTTCAGGCTTGTAGAAGTAAGAGAGCCTAGCAATCGCATCCACAATATCAGCTGGCTTGTCCATCATAATTACAGCAGCTGTCCCTAAACCCGTTTGGACAGCCTGGAGTGCATCAAAATCCATCAACACATCACCACATATGTGCTTTGGAATCAGTGGAACAGAAGAACCCCTTGGTATCACTGCAAGCAAATTATCCCATCCACCTCTAACTCCTCCACAATGCCTCTCTATCAGCTCCTTCAATGGAATACTCATCTCCTCTTCATTTGTACAAGATTTATTCACGTAACCTGAGACACAAAATAGCTTTCTCCCATAATTGTTCTTCCTGCCAAAACTAGCAAACCATTCAAGACCACACCTTAACATGGTGGGGGAAACAGCCACAGTTTCAACATTTGTAACAGTTGTTGGACATCCATATAGCCCTGCCTTAGCTGGAAAAGGAGGCTTCAACCTTGGTTTTCCTTGTTTTCCTTCAAGGCTTTCCAACAATGTCGTCTCTTCTCCACGAATGTAAGCATCAGCCCCATAGTGGATATGAACATCAAAATCATATCCAGGTGGAAAACCCCCGTTATGTCCCTCATGTTGTAAGTTATGTATCATAGCATGCAAAGATACCTGAGAAGAACAGAGAGAAGGATCACCCCGTAATTTCACCCGGACACCTCTCAAATTGAGCTTCATAGACATGTTGCCCCAATTCATCACCGAGTCCCCGAGGGATGCTAACCAAGGAAAACCAAGAATGACATCCGTAGAGCCCAACTTTAAAGGAAAGAAATCAGCAATGACATCCAATTCGGGTAAGTTGAGGCAAACCTGACGATAGACTCCGGAAGTTTTCACCTCCTCACCATTTCCCATATGAACTCCAAATTCGTGTGTAGGGGTGTGGGGTAATTTCAATTCTTCCACTAAAGTTTCGGAGATAAAGTTGTGGGATGCACCCAAGTCTACCAATATGACCACCTCACGTGACAAAATGCGTCCACATACCTTAAGGGAATTTGCCGCACACAACTCAACAAGAGATGAAACACAAAGCATAGCTGATTCTGGAGCCGGAGCAATTTCAGTGTCCCCGGAAGTGCAGTCCAATTTAGACGCATCAGAAGTAATTTCCTCCACATCATCTTGAACCCATAAAACCTGAAGTGGTTTCTGAGAACAGCGGTATCCAAGCTCTATTTCTCGTCGCAACGGAAGCATAGACCTTTCGCACGTTTTTGTTGCATCTCTTTATCGGTCATCTTTTTGAAAGCAGGAGGTGGGGCCTTAATAATAGGGGCTGATGAAGGAGGGATTGCGGCACGTGCAGGTTGGGTGTCAGTAGTAGTCACTTGCGAAACCCGTGAGCTAAAGTGGGTTCCAGAGAGGGACGTTGTGGGCCCACAAGGAAATGAACCTGATTGATAAGCCCATAAGGCTTGATTCTTCTCCATTTTCTGGGCTCCAACCATTTTTTTGATCAGCCCAACGGGTTCTATCTGTCGGAGTTCGACCTGGATATCTGGGCGCAACCCATTAACAAAGGCTGCTTCAAGGACTGATTCTAACAGGTCACGCAAGGGAGCGGAGAGCACCTCGAATTGGCGACGATATTCCTTAACAGTAGAAGACTGATGTAACGAGAAGAGTTGCTCCTGTAAATTACCTTCCTGAGTCGATCGAAAACGTTCGAGGAGTTCCTTGAATTCTGCCCAACTCCGAAAAGGTTGCCAACCATCCTCCCAATAAAACCACGCCAAAGCATCACCCTCTAAACAGACCACGGCCGCCCGCAGTCGTTCCACCAGAAGCAAGCCATTAATCTCAAAATAGCGCTCCACGCAAAAAAGCCAGTCGTCTGGATTTTTCCCATCAAAAATAGGCAACTCCAACTTCCGAGGAAGTGGATCAGAATTATGTTCCAGCACTAATATTGAAGAAGACATCGGGAAAGTTGCACTCTTCCCTTTGTCAACCGCACGACTTGATGCGGCTACAGGAGAAGCAATGTCAGTTGTAGACAAAGGAGCTGAAAAGGTCTATTGCTGAAGCAACAAATCAAAACGTCTTACCAGGTCTTGAACGCCTCCTTCCAGGGATGAGATCTTCGAAAGTCTTGCTGCTATCTTTTCTGGATCGAGTCGTTGAATCTCATCACGTAAGCCATCCACTTCAGAATGCAGAGAAGTCAAGCGTTCTTCGAAACCCTCCACCTGCGATGTCACTTCCTTAGCTGTCACCATGGCCGAGGAAAGACACGCTCTGATACCACTGATATGACCCAGAAATTTGACACGCAGTTCACAAACTTACAGCAGCGTTCACACACTCGAACATCAACAAAAGAAACTAGTATTCATTCAGCAGAAAACATTAACAGTTGGTCGGTTCTTCGAGAGACCGCCGGCTCTCCCAAACACTCACAATATTCTTTACTTTAAGAAAACATACCACCCCCATCCCCCAAAGCCCCTTCTTATACTCTACTGATAGCATAACTGACTCCCTCTATAAATGCCCAGCTGGCCTAGTTATAAATGCCCAAAAACTCTTCTTATTCATAACTGACATAGCTATAAATGCCCCAAGACTCTCCTTATTCCCTCCAGCTATAATTGCCCTCATGTGATTAATTGTTCAATTATTTCCCCCCCTTAGCTTATTGTTGACCTTTCCTCTTCCTAGCGCTAATTGAGGCCTATCACAGTAATGGGCGTTAGATTCAGTGTTCCTATCTTATCTTATCTCTTAGCTAGATTCAGTGTTCCTATCTTATCTCTTAGCTAGATTCAGTGTTCCTATCTTCTCTCTCAGCTAAATTCAGTGTTCCTATTCCTATGTCTTTTAGAAAGTTTCTTAATGTTTTTTTAGAAAGTTTCCTTTTAGAAAGTTTCCTTGTGTTTTTTTAGAAAGTCTCTTTTTGGAAAGTTTCTTAATGTTTTTTAGAAAGTTCTTTTTTAGAAAGTTTCCTTAAGAATGACTCTTGTAATTCCTATTTAAAGGAGCAGATGTTATTCAATAAAACTAGCAATAATTTCAATCAAGAAAGAGTAGAGGAGAGTTGGTGATCTCTTTAACAAATCACCATAAAGGCGCTAAAGATAGGTTCCTCGAGAAAAGGGAGAAACAAGGGAAAACAAGAAGTTTTCCCCGTTAACCGACCTGTGACGAGATCATTTTCGCGGGCCCTTAATAGGAACCCTAAAAAATTAGGGCGCCACTTCCTAGGTCAAAATTGAAGAGTCCAACAGAAACAAGACTCTTCCCCTTTCTCCAATTTTTCCTGATTTTGATGAGAAACCCTAGACCAGCTACAGGGCACACAGATCCACCAAAAAAATCCAAAAACTGGGCTTACCTGAGAGCTTCGATCAGCCTCTTAAATCACCATGCAATCGGCCAATCTAGGGCTGCAAGAGAGAACAACTTCAAGGAACCTTCAGCCCGCTCTGATACCAAGTAGAAATCACTAATTGCAGATTTAGTCGAGTTTCTTGTGAAAGGAAAGAGGGGGAAGATGAAGATTCCAGCAGTAGAGAAGAAAGGAGAAAAGGAAAAGAGTAGGAAGTCAACCAGGATTGTAAAATTAACCCTAGCCGCCTACCTCTCATTATATTTATACTTAACTTAAAGGATAAGATATTACAAGGATGCCCTTAGTATGGCGGCTACTAATATAGTTGAACAGTCATAACTTAAAAAACATAAACTAATAGGCCTAAAGCCCAACAACTTCCTAACTAAATAAAAAACAACTCGGACCAACTCAACAATGTGTTTTTTAGTTAAATTGCATGTAAATAGAAAAATTAATAAAATTTATTTTATTTTACTTTATATCACAAAATGTAGCATGGCTTACTAGTTTGGAAACGAGGCGAAATCTAAATGCATGTAAGGTGATCTGAGTACGAATCACCTCATTCGCATTTTTTAGGGAGATAACTGAATGGACACAGCGTGTATCGGTGCGTATCTCTGCCAGTATCGGTGTGTATCGGACAGTATCAATGCGTATCGGTCGATACAATACGATACAGGCCGATACACATCTGTATCCGTTCGACACAAACAATTGATGGGATACGCTTGTATTCGTAGCGTATCCCATGTCGTTACTTACCGATACTGATACGATACACACCCCATATCGGACGTATCATATCAATATTTAAATCCTTGGTTGAAAGTAAAAATGGGCATTTACTCGGTGTTATAAGAACCCTATTGCGAGAATCTCATGCCCCTTCTTCGTTTTTGGTAGGGCTGCTAGTACTACTATTTTCTTGATTAATTGTGTTCCCTCTTCTATTATTGCTAATGTCTCCTTTTTAGAAGTTGTCCAATCATCCTCCAAAATTATCTAGTCTCCATGTTTTTTTTATCAAACTATCTAACCTTCATGTTTTTGGGTGTCTTTTCTTTGTTCATCTTTCGTCTCGTGAATGTTCCAAATTATTTGCACAATCTATAATGTGTGCCTTTGTAGAATATAGCCCAAATCACAAAGTATTTCTTTTCTATGATCCCTCTACTCACCGTATTCGTGTTTCTCGAAATGTTGTTTTTCTTAGGCATATCTCCTTTTTTGTTGTTGTTTTTTTTTATCAGTGAATTGTCGGATTTATTAAATCAAAGCCAAAGATAGTACAATTTAAGGAGAGGCACGAGATGATACCTCCCCTTTAAGGAGGGCAGATGGAAGAAACCATCAATCCTTTAGTCAAAGAACATAACAAAGGAAAAAGAAAATTACAAAGAAGCCCAATACAATGAAACCCGAGTAGCCCCTTGTTTAGCAAGATAATCAACCAAGGCATTAGCCGATCTACCCAACCACAGAACTCTAACTGTCATGCCCCTCAATAGCCATTTGACCTTTTTTAAAATATCCTTAAAGTCCCAAGTGACAATGCCTGGGTCAGCCAACCATCCTACTACCACCTTGGAGTCTCCTTCAATTATTAGTTTCGCACTCCAAGTTGATAAGCAACCTGTACCCCCTGTGCCACAGCTAGGAGTTCAGCCCTCATAGTCTCCTATTCCCACCAATCCCAAAAAAAGGCAATGATGTTGTTGTTCTCATCTCTCAGTACACCACCGATCCCAGACGGTCCTGGGTTACCCTAACTACTTCCATCAAAGTTCAGCTTAACAAAACCTTCCATCAGTGGAGTCCAAGTTACTTGAACTCTAGGCTTCCTATAGGAAGTGAGGGCAACTACAAACCAATTCCTCATTAAATCCTCAAATGAATAATCTTCAAAGAGCTTTAAGGATTTCAGCCACAAAATAGTCCTTGTAACAATACACTCTTTGACCTCAAGAATGCTTTTTTCCTTCTCCTGAAAAATTCTGAAATTTCTCTCTTCCCAAATAGTCCAAAGAAGAGCTGCTCTCATACACTTTAACATGACTCTCCTTCTTCTTGTGGTCCACACAAAGGTAGAAGGAAAAACAGCAGATTTACCTCAGTTGGCAAGTTCCACCTGCACTCAAACAAATCAAATACCCAATTCCAAATGGCTGCAGCAGAAGGACAAGAAATCAATAAGTGGTAACAGTCCTCATACTACGCTTTGCACAAAATACACCAGTTAGGGGATAAACACAAGAAAGGTCTTTTCTTCTGCAGGTTATTCACCGTATTGATTTTACCATAGTAAACTTCCCAACAAAACACAACAATTTTTGGGGGAATAGGCCTAAACCAAACTTCCTTAACTGGGAAAGCCCGAGGAAAAGAACTGGAGAAAAGGGAATTAAAGAAAGATGCACAAGTAAACGACCCTTTGGGAGTCGAAGTCCAAATCCTCCTATCAAAAATTAGTGGGTCCAGGCAAACAAAATCAAGTAACAATAAGAGCTCAGAAACTGATAAGGATTCCTCATCCCGCAACCCTCTACGAAACCCAAGGTCCCAATTTGTCGACAAAAGCGTATACGGGGACAAAAGAAAGGAAGACACAGGTTCTTTTTTATAAAGGGAAATAGAGAAAGGAGAAGGGAACATATCCTTAAGGGGCAAATTTCCCACCCAAGTGTCCTCCCAGAAAAGAACACAAGTTCTAGAGCAAGCATCATACTTTACAAAGCGTAGGAACTTTGGGAGGATGCCATGAATTGCCTTCCAAGGTGTTGCAAGAATTGCCCGTCTGGATACCCCTACATCCCAACCATTTCCGGAATAGCCATGGATACTTGCCACCACTTCATGCCATAAAGGCCATCTCCACAACCACTTACCTAGAAGAGCTACATTCTTAAAAATAATATTCTAAAGGCCATCTCCTATTTTGTTGTTGTTGCTAGACTATCTACTCCATCTATCTCTATTTTGTAGAATTTTGACTCACAGGATGTCTTTCCTCCAGCTAGTGTGAAAGATTTTCTCGTTTTCTATCACAAAAGGTTACATGCCCCAGATCCTACACCTACAACTCTACTTCCTCCCGGCCTAGATCATCCTTCCACCGATGCTCTTGTAAGTGATGTTCCTTCAGATTCTGTTTCTATGCCTACCACAACTCTTCGTCATTCCTCTCATATTTCCAGACCTCCTAACTGCTATGGTTTTCCTTCAAACCATAGTTCCTTGTCCGTTGTGTTATCTATCACAGATATTCCCCACTCATATTAGCAGGCCATTACCAATCCTCATTGGAGAAAAGCCATGGATATAGGAATTCATGCCTTGCATGAGAATGACACTTGGGATTTGGTGGTTCCTCCATCAAATGCTTTAGACATTGGGTTTACACTGTCAAGTTGAAGTCTCATGGTTCATTGGAAGTCGTCTTGTTGCTTAGGGTTACACCCAAGAATATTGCATCAACTATGAGGAGACATTTGCTCCAGTTGCCAAAGATTACCACAATCTATATCCTCCTTGCACTATTTGATGTGCATTCATGGGCCATTTATCAGCTAGATGTGAAGAATGCCTTTCTTCATGTTGACATAAAGGAGACAGTATAGATGAAGCCTCCTCCTAGATACAATAGTGATCCCTCCTTTGTTTCCCGGCTAAAGCCTCCTCCTAGACACAATAGTGATCCCTCCCTGGGCTTGGTTTGAGAAGTTTTGGGATCTTTATCTGATTACTCACTATTTGTCTGTCAAAGATCTCAAGGCATTACAATCCTTTTGTTGTATGTAGATGATATGTTGTTGATTGGGGATGATGAGAATGGAATTCAGGAACTCAAGTCTCTTTTTTTTAGGGTAAATTACAAAGACACCCCCTATACTATGGGTTTAGTGACAAAGACCCCTCTGTACTTTAATTTGCAACAAAGACCCCCTTAAACTTTATCCGTTAGACAAAGACCCCCCCTCCGTTAGTGTTCCGTCAGTTATCTTTAAAAAATATTTTTATTTAACTATTTTATTTTTTTAAATCCCCAAATTACCCTTTTCTTATTTATTTGAATGGTGAGAAAGATATCTTCGATAAACCGCCATAAATACCAATCATCACACTAAAATCGTAAAACGTAAAGCAAGAACCATTAGGAACCCGGTTCATAAACGTACTGAGAATCTAAAGAGGACAAGACATAAGATCCAAGAAGTGACAATAATCATGTTCTCCAAATTCTGCAACAAAAAAAGTTAGAAGTCAATATTCCCTACTACTGATATTGGACTTCTGGGCTTAAACTTATCATGAATTGACGTCTAGTTATGATCTTTCTGCCTTCAATAGTTTTGAAAAACACTAATTAAATTTGAGATGCAAATGACTAGAAATCAACCAAAACATAGAAGCCACATGCATAATCTCAACAAAGAATTATGCTTAAGAAACACACATGCACATGCTTAAGAATTATGCTTAAGAATGGTCTGGTTTCCCCTGAAATTCCATTGCAACCTCTTCACTCGAATGACCTTCTTCTTACCGATACAAACCGATAGCACCAGATGCTTCAACCCCTCTTCTCCGCTACATCTAATCAAAATGTTGTGAGACATCTCACTATTGCAGAATTGCTCTTTGTCGAATACAGTGGGTTGCCTGAGAAATGTTCTATTCGTGATACTAGAGAGAACTGGACAGCTGGCAAGATACCCGATTTGAACTTCTTGTCGATACAAGTGACTGTATCTGCATTTTGGATCAAAGGGATCAATGATACTAGAGAACGACAACCTTGCGTTGAACTACCACCGCAAGAAGAGTCGTTCACTTGTGTGGCATATTTGCTGACACAAGAAGCTATCTCTCATTACAGAAAGCACCCAAATGAAGAAAATGAGAATTTGGAGATGTGTTCTGATATAAAAAGACAATATGGAAAGATTGAAGATACATCATGGATTCTCTTTTGTTTTCCTATCGACGGTCTTAAAGTTAGATTTTTTTGTTCCTTTTCTGGTGACGATCAAATGTGTTTTGGGTAATCAGGTTTTAAGAAAAAATGGTAAAAAAAGAAAATAGAAAAAGTTTAGTGGGGTAGTTTGGTAATTTAACACCTTCCATCATCTAACTTAACGGCTAAGGGGGTATTTGTCACAAAGTAAAAGTATAGGGGCATCTTCGTTGCAAATTAAAGTACAAGGGGCTCTTTGCCACTGACCCCATAGTACGAGGGGGTCTTTGTAATTTACCCTTTTTTTATCAGCAACACAGAAGGAACTCAAGTCTCTTCTCCACAAGTCCTTTCATATGAAAAACTTGGGAGTTCTCTTATTTCTTGGGATTAGAAGAACAAACATAGTGATCGAGGTTACTTTGTTTGTCAGCACAAATATGCCTCTGACCTTGTTAAGCTTGCTGGTCTTACAAACACCAAACAGGATGATACATCCCTAGAGCTCAATGTTAAATTGTCTAAATCTGATAGAACCTTGCTTCCTAATGCTGCTCTACATCAACTTGTCGGGTCCCTCATCTATCTCACTATGACTGGTCCGAACATCTCTCATGCAGTTTATGTGGTTAGTCAGTTTGTTTCAGCCCCTCGTCAACCCCACATGACTGTTGTCCATCGGATTATTCGCTACGTTCATGGCACTTTATCTCAAGGACTATTTTTTTCCTCCTCTCCAATTCAGTTGAGGGCTTATGCTGATGCAGATTGGGTAGGCTGCCCCGACACCAAAAGGTCTACTACGAGGTGGTGTGTCTTTTTGGGCCACTCCCTCATCTCTTGGAAATGCAAGAAACAACAAACAGTTTCTAAGTTATCTACAGAAGCTAAATATAGGGCTATGTCATCTGTGTGCAATGGGATTGTTTGGCTTCAGTCTCTCCATGATGATCTTGGTGTTCACCTCCCTACACCTATTCCTCTCTAGGATGATAATACTAGTGCCATCAAGATTGCATATAATCTAGTGTTCCATGAGAGAACTAAGCACATTGAGGTGGACTGTCACTTTATTAAGGATCTATTTCTTGCAAGCTCCATCTCTCTTTCACATATAACGTCTGATTTGCAAATTGTTGATATACTTACTAAGCATATAACAAGATCTAGAAATTTATATCTTGTGGGCAAATTGATGCCTATGTCTCAGCATCAGTTTGAGAGGGAATGTAGAGACACTTGATGTACTATAATACTATGGTCCCTATTGTATTGTAGTCTTATTTTCTTCCTTTTATCTTTCAGCCCTCTAAGGGCTCCTTTGTAATTGTACATAATTAATTAATATATATATGACTCATTGGGTGTGGGGGTCGATTATCAGATTAGACACCCCTGAAACCTTTGGTGTTCTCTAACAAAATGAAAGATTGACAAGCTCTTCACATGTTTAGTGGCCAGGTTATTTGTACTCTCCTTATTAATGAAGTTTCTCCTTGCTATTAATAAGAAGAAAGGTTAAAAGACTTTAAACCTTGAACAATTAGAAACTAACTTCTTTAACCAAACAAGACTGTAAAGATAAAATAAAATACTAGATGAAGAAAATTCATGAATGAACTCCCGGATGAGTCTATGAAATATTTTAAACCTCCAACCAAATATAAGTATAATCAGCTAATCAGATTTTGAGATGATGAGATCCTCCAAGAGAAATGCTAGGTCCTCTTGGCTCTCCTTTCATAGACTTGCACTTGCTTTTCTTTTTCCCTTTTTAGGGGGCAGGGGGGTTGTTTCCGGTTGGCTGCAAAAAATTCAGAAACATACATATATAAAATGCTCTATGCATGCAGATCAGAGATAACCACCTAATCCATTAGTGGGTTTTGTTGGAAAAATGGTTTCACAGATCTAAATAAGGATTGACAATCAAATCAACCACTTCATATTATGGTAACAGTGATTTTAGGCATGGGAGTCCAGATGGATCATCACAAAAAGTAGTTCTGGCCAAAACATGTGCAGCACATTGATGATTACGACCTTGTAGACATGATTATGGTGTATGAAGTTGGCAAACAAATCAATAAGGCATGAAACAGCGTAGAACATAATGTCTACAAGAGCAGATTTCCACAAAATTAGAAGCTTTGATGAGATTCTTAGGTTGAAAGAGAATAGAGATCCAAGTACGTTGGATGAGCACCCATAGTAAGTCTACTTGAACTCAATTATGCACAAAAATAGAGACTAGACAGTAATAAATTTTCAAGAAGAATTTGAAACATTTATCACATAAACATCACACCAAAAGACATTTTTCATATATGGTTCTCCCAAACAAGAGCTGCTATTCATATATATTAGCATACTATTGAGAAATAGCTCATACGCCAACAGATAAAAAGTGAGAAACAGAAAGCAGGCTGCACCTGTTGCTAACAGTGAATAGCTCCTCATTTTGATTTATAAGAACATGGTCCAAAGGACAGTACTTCTCCCCTGTTTCCTGGTCATGGACTACTGCATGTCGATGACTAAATGTACCTCTTTCAACATCCTGACCACTCAGCCTAACATGGTTACCTTCGACTAGCAATGTAGCAAAAGCAAGTGCTTCCCCAACTGCCCAGTCAATACCTTCCCCTGTTTCAATCATCTGAGCACGTTGCTCAAAAATCTTCTTTACAGCTCTGTGAGGCTTGAAATTTTCAGGAAATGTAGTTATTGCCTTGCCAACATTCTTCAATATCTCAGGTTTAACCCTGTACAACCAGACAAAATTTTCAGTAGAAATAAATTCAGAAGTTATACTCAAGTACAAAATAAAGAGAAAGACGGCAAATAAAACAAACATACCCTGTGTTTCGGATACGGGAAAGCTGTTCAGGAGATTTAAATCCAGACCAGTAAGCTGAAAGCCAATCCCTTCTTTTTGGAACATACTCTTTGCTGTTTAGATATTCTTCATTGAGAATGGAGCTAACCTTGTTGTTTACCTTATCAATCTCTTCTTGTGTGACTTGCCCAGACTCTAAAAGTTTCTTCTGGTAAATTTCTAAGGCAGACGGGTGGTTTCGAATGATCTGTCAGTGCCCAAATGCACCAGAAGCATTAGATTGTTTATAGAAATACCTTACAGTGACATATGTATATAATAAATGAACTGAATTATACAGACACCAGGAATGAATAAACCCCCTCCCAACACTCCCCTAAGAGTCATGACAGCATCATCCTTTAGAGGGGTGGTGGATGCCATTGTTCAAAGGATAAAGCAGCTTGATCGAACATGTTAGCAAGGTGAATGATAGAATATATTTTGCCTTGTGTTATCATTGTAGATAGACATATAAACAATAGGAATCTTCTGCCTCATTTTGTAGGGGCTACCATCCCATCAATGATTCCTCAACATATACAATCAATCTCTAGCAATCAAAGTCTTAATCCAATGCTTTTAGCTTCACTGCTTAAGGATAGGTTTCACTGTTGACATAAGGATGGCATCATTGTACACACACATAAGTTTGAAAAGAAATGAGAAGAAAACTGTCATAAGGTGTTCAGGTTAAAAGATGTAATCAAAAGGAAATGCCTTGTATCTTCAAACAACAAAAGGTGACAAAATATATAGAAAAGATGGAAGATCTTACTTGATACATTTTAGGTTGTGTGAAAGATGGCTCATCAATCTCATTGTGCCCAAATCGACGATAACACACTATATCCACCACTACATCAGAGTGGAATGTCTGGCGCCACTCTGCTGCAAGCTCAAAAACATGAACCACTGCTTCCATGTCATCACCATTTACATGAAAAATAGGAGCATTCAAGGCTTTAGCAACATCAGTACAATACTGTGAAGATCTACCAGATCTAGGATCAGTTGTGAAAGCCACTTGATTGTTCACCACAATGTGGATGGTGCCACCAGTTGTGTAGTTTGGAAGAGCACTAAGATGCAGGATTTCGTAAACAACACCCTGCCCCGCAAAGCTCCCATCCCCATGAATTAACACCCCAAGATTCTTTGTCCTCTCAACATCATTAGAGTAAAACTGTTTCGCTCGAGTTTTTCCCATCACAACTGGATCAACGGCTTCCAAATGACTAGGATTAGCAACCAAAGATAGATGGATTCTCTTTCCACCCCTTGTTGGCCGATCATAAGAAGTACCTAAGTGATACTTGACATCACCGGTTCCTGTATATAGACCAACCTCATCAACAGGCTTTGTACCACCACTGAACTCACTGAAAATCTGAGCAAGTGGTTTCCGAACCACATTACCCAGTACATTCAATCTTCCTCTATGAGACATTCCTATAACAATGTTCTCAACCCCAAGATCTGCTGCTCGGTCAAACATCTCCTTCATACCAGGAATTAGTGTTTCTCCACCTTCAAGACCAAACCTTTTTGCAGCTGTCCACTTTGTGGCCAAAAAGTTCTCAAACTGAGTGCTCCATATAAGTCTATCAAGAATTACCTCTCTGCGCTGCCGGTTGTATTGATTGGGGGCGGGTGTCTCAATCTTGTCTCTTAACCAGTTACACTTTTCACGATCGGCAATATGCATGTACTCATAACCAACGCTCCCACAGTAAGCCTGTTCAAGCCGAGTCAGTATGGCTCGAAGGGTTTGCACTGGACGGTTCTCAGACAGGAAACCAGCCATGCTCCACACCCCAAGGAAGAATTCCCTGTCAAGATCAGCTTCTGTGAACCCATAAAAAGCAGGATCTAAATCCTCAGGGATCTCGCGTTCCTCCATTCCCAAAGGATCCAACTTGGCTTTCATGTGGCCATTAACCTGGTAAGCTCTCACTAGCAACAACAAGCGCATGCTCTCTTGGATCGTTTGGCCTGAGATTCCAGGTGATGTAGCAGCCTGGCCGACAAAGTTTCTGAAGAAATTGTCCCATGATTCATCCACACTGTTAGGATCATCTTCCCAAGCCCTCTGCAACTCTTCTAAGTAGACACTGCTAGTGCCATCAAGAAAGCTATCAGTCAACCTCGAGAGGGGCACCGGACGAGGAACAGGTGCAGCTTGCGCCTTCGGTTTACAGACCGTAGATTGAAAATATCGGTTCTGGGACGGAAGCACCCGTGACCTCTTCGCATAAGATCCTGCTTGAACCAAATTTCTCCTAATAGCTAACCTTGCCAAACTTGAAGCAGCTCTGAACCATGCCATTTCTATTGAGATAAATCCGTAAAACCCCTGATCTATTTATTAGAGTTTCCCTGTTCTTCAGCCCAAGTTCAAATGCCAACCATTCTAACTGTGACAGACACCCAACAAGGAAAAGAAAAAGATTAAACTGAAAATTTTTTATTACCACCACCCATGAACAGACAGAAAACAGTAGAATCAAGCAGGTTTATAAAAAAAAAGAATGGAATATGAGATCTAGGGTGAAACCCTTAAAATTTTCTATGCATTTCATAGGAATGCCGTAGAAGAGAAGAGCAGAAACTAAGGAAGAGAAGAAAAAGCAAATCAACTTACTGATAACTGTTGTTGATTCAAACCAGAAGGAAGAGATGCAGAAGTGCTGAAGCTGCCATTACTTTTGCCGCCGGTCGCGGGCTTGAACTTAACGCTTGATACGTTTATGCGATTCTTTTCTGTATGAACAGACAAGCCTGACTGTCTGAAAAGCTTTGCTCGACAACAGCAATGGAGTGAAATCATCCAATTAGAGACACGTATATAGGTTGCACGTGGCTCAAACTCGCCACGTTTTTAGGACAATCCATACTTTTGCTGAATTGGGATCTAATCTCAGAGAGGGCACCTCACACCGACCTTACAGATACATCCCACCAAGGAGAGATCCAATCTCACTTTTGCTACGACAATTTTGTCTTGCCGTATTGAGGCCACCGTTTGCCAAGTCATCTTCCAACAGTTAGAGTAATAGGTTGGGAGACCGAATCTGCTCCTCACATTGGGCATCTCACACGTGCTCACATCTTGTCATGCATTGGTAACATCTCCCATACTTTTAAATTATTATTCACCAATGATGTTCCTTATGCACGATGGATGTGCATGTGAGGCACCCAAGTGTGAGGAGCAGATCCCGTTTCCTAGGTTGGGAATGGCACCTCACAACTACCTCATAGGCACATTTCACTATGCATTGGGAACATATTCTTAAATAATAACACAAGTACGGAGAGATATTGCCAATGCACAGTGGGATATACCTGTGAGGTCGATGTGAGGCGCCATGTGTGACACACATATCCAATCTCGCTTTTGGGGTGTTCCTAAAAGAAAGATTTTATGCACCAAAAAAGATGAAGCTTCATTTGAAGTTTTTTTATTCTTGGGCATTTCATTGTACAAGCTTTATAGGGTTCTAATCTTCTTGGTTTCCTATCTTTCATTATCAAATGAAAAAAGACTTTTTCAGCCTAGCAACCTTTGAAAAACTTGAATCAATTTGGGAATGAATATAGTACAATGCTATCTTCATAATGATTTAGGTTGTATTTGGTAGTATTGTTGTTCAAACCAAAAGATCTTGTGTTTATCAATACAAATTGGTCAAAAATGTCTTGTCGGAATTCAAATCAATTGAACGTGATAGCTTTTTTTTTGGTAAATGAAAATCTATTAAAAGGAACCACAAAAACACTAAGGGTACATAACTATCCCCTATTTACAATTGGAAAGAGGACTGTTGCAAGTTTAGAGGCGATAGTGAGCACATACATAAGTTCTGCAGGTTCTAGCTAGTCACCACTCAATGAACCGTAGGCCTTATCCTCATTCCGCCCGAATCGGAGGAAAACGGTAAGCCTTATTAACTGGCACATTATCCTCCTTCCAAAGCAAAACAAACCCCTACATCGTGGGCCGAGGATTCCGAGAGCGTTTCGTAATACCCACGGCAGCCCAACTGTATAAGGACATCAGCCCCTGAGACCTAGGTAGATGCGCAATTTAGTTCTCTCACCTCGCTAGCTTGTCACCATTCAGCTAGACATCAGAGCCACTTCTCTAGCTCATCACCACTCAATTAGGTGTTAGAGCCACCTCTCCTACTCGTCACCACTCAGTTAAACATTAGAGTCACTTCTCCAATGCATCACCATTTAACTAAGCATCAGAGCCACCTCTCCAGTTCACCACAACTCAACTAGACATTAGAGCCACCTCTCCAGTTTGTCACCATTTAGCTAAGCATCAGAGCCACCTCTCCAGTTCGTCACCATTCTGCTAGACATCAGAGCCACTTCTCCTGCTCGTGACCA
Source organism: Nelumbo lutea (assembly GCF_056320005.1). Taxonomy (NCBI): domain Eukaryota; kingdom Viridiplantae; phylum Streptophyta; class Magnoliopsida; order Proteales; family Nelumbonaceae; genus Nelumbo; species Nelumbo lutea. The sequence goes on along the minus strand of NC_142685.1, from coordinate 93,917,309 downwards.
CTCAGTTAGGCATCAGAGCCACCTCTCCAGCTCGTCACCACTCAGCTAGACATCAGAGTCACCTCTCCAACTCATTACCATTCATCAAGGCATTAGAGCCTCCCGTCAAACTCGTCACAATTCAGCTAGGCATCCAAGCCACCTTCTAGGTAGGAACCATTCAGCTAGGCATCCAAGCCACATTCCAAGTAGGGATTATTCAGCTAGGCATCTGAGCCACCTGCCAGCATGGTGGCGATTACTGGCAAAATCCAGGGTACCGAATCTAGTTCGGACTCAAAAGTAATTATTAATGCCCAAAATAAGAAAAACGGAGGAGGAAGACTTCTACGTTACAAAGTTGCAATGATGAATTCTATCCTAACTTTTGTTAATCATGACCCAAGCAGATTCAGGAAGAATGAAGAACAATTGATGACATGTGGGGCCTACATCCAAAGCTGGATAGCCACATTCAGAAAAGAAAACTCGGTCCTTGCTTTCCTGGCCCAACCACAACAACCCCAAAGCGAGCAAAACCCACCACAACTTGAACCACTCCACTTGCTAAATGATGTCACATGGATAGAGAATTGGGACCTAGCCACAAGCAAGCAACAACAGCAAGATGCTCCCATAACATCTATACTTGTCAAGGTACTCAACACCTTCTATGCAATAATTTTGTCCATTTTTCTTATTGATGATGCACATTTGGGCAGCTCCCGATTGGTAGGTGACTCGGATGCCAAGCTGAATAATCCCTACTTGGAATGTGGCTTAAATGCCTAGCTGAATGGTTCCTACTTGGAAGGTGGCTTGGACGCCAAGCTAAATGGTGACGAGCTAAAGAGGTGGCTCTATTGCCTAGATGAATGGTGACGAGATGGAGAGGTGGCTCTGATGCCTAACCGAGTGGAGACGGGCTGGAGAGGTGGCTCTGACGCCTAATTGAGTGGTGACGAGCCGGAAAAGTGGCTCTAATGTCTAGCTGAATGGTGACGAGCTAGAGAGGTGGCTCTGATGCCTAGCTAAATAGTGACAAGATGGAGAGGTGGCTCTGATGTCTAGTTGAGTGGTGAAGAGCTAGAAAGCTGGCTCTGATGCCTAGCTAAATGGTGATTTGCTGGAGAGGTGGCTCTGATGCCTAGCTGAATGGTGACGAGTTGGAAAAGTGGCTCTGATGTCTAACTGAGTGCTGACGAGTTGGAGAGGTGGCTTTGTGATGAGACTGAAAATAACCCTATTTTTGTCCCCTAATTTTCATCCTTTTATATTACTTTATCACTTAAATGGACTCATTACTCTTGTATTTCGATTCAGGGCAATAAAGAAGGCAATTGAAAGAAAACAGGGCAAATCGAGTGATTTTGCATAGTTTCGGCAATAGTCAGTAATCTGGGCATAACTCTCAATTCCGGACTCCGAATTAGACAATTCAAGAAGCATTAGAAATTGAAGGAACGCCCACAACTTTTATGTTTTGAGTTTTGATAGATTCTACCCACATCGAGTACAAAAATGAGCCCAAATTCGGAGTAAGTTCATAGCCAGGCCCATTTCATAACTGAAGCCCAACTCGCAGAAGTACCTTGAAATAGCCCAAGTTATCAAAGCAACCCAACTCGAAATCAAGAGTCAAGAGTCCCAAATTTGAATCTAATCTCCAAGGAGAGAGTCTTATCAGATCTAAATTCTTGAATGTAATAATCATAGAGAGATAAGAAGATTGAGATTAGATGATTAAATAAGAGATAGGATAGGATTAGTTCAAAAAAGATCCGGACTCCTTGAAGATAAGATGATCTCTTAGAAGGAGTTGGAAAACAGCCCTCTCCTTTGGCTATATAAAGAGGGGGGCGGACCAGCTCTAGCATTACTCTCTCCAAGATCCAAGAGATCATCAAGAAAATCAAGAAACTCAAGAAAGCAGTTCGGCCATGGAGAAGCAGAGCATGGAAATTGCGTAGATCATAAGCAGCTAAGCTTCTTTTTCTGGTTCAAGGGGGGAGGTTCGATTGTGTCATTGTGAGGTTCTGTAGTTAATTTATTTTCTTGCTTTCTAATTCAAGTATTCATTGATTCTTGTGCATATTTTTTATTGGATGTTGATGTTAATTAGTTTGACAAACTGAAATAATGTTGGTTTTCCTACTGTTATCCATGATTTCGGTGATCCGTAATTGTTACAAATAATGGTACAAGTAGCAATTAGGTTAATATTTTTTTGGGTCAATTGTTCGTGACAACCTTTGACCAATGTTTTAACATGGTTCAACCTAAAAGGAATCGATGGAACAAGATTCAGTTATTGCAGCTATCTCAATTATTGTTATTTTGGTTTAACTGTTTTCACAAATCTTAATGCTATCACTGTTTAACATGGAACGCTATCGTACCCAGTTGAGTGGTGATAAGTGTTGATCGAATGCTGGGTTTGGTCAACTGAATTAGGAAAACACAAGGTTTATTATGGCTATCCGAATAATTCTAAGGTTAAATGCTTGAATTGCAAGTATTCTGAAATGTACCTAGGATCGATGGCCAATCGATTCAACCCGAACTCTTGAACCAGAATTTGGTAAGACTAATTTTCTCTTATTAGTTTAGATTTCTATTGCTTTTTTATTCTTTTAATTTTAGTTATTAAATTTTCTCACTCAATTATCCATTCGGCTAAGAGATTACTGTTAGCTCCCTGTGGGATTCGACCTACTACCACTTTTACTACAAATATCTTATTATGGAACTAGTACTAATTTTGAGGGCTTCGACAAACTCGTCACTTTGATGCCAAACTAAGTGGGGACGAGCTGGAGAAGTGGCTTTGATGTCTAGCTGAATGGTGCCAAGCTGGAGAGGTGGCTCTGATGCCTAGTTAAATGATGATGAGCTGAAGAGGTGGTTTTGATGTCTAACTGACTGGCGACGAGCTGGAGAGGTGGCTCTGATGCCTAGCTAAATGGTGATGAGCTATAGAGGTGGTTTTGTTGTCTAGCAGATTGGTGACAAGCTAGAGAGGTGGCTCTGATGCCTATCTAAATGGTGACGAGCTAGAGAGGGGGCTCTGATGCTTAGTTAAATGGTGACGAGTTAGAGAGGTGGCTTTGATGCGACCTGCAAGGAAACAGTGTCAGAGTGCCTGAGTTGCTTTACCCAAGGTGGGCACTCCGATGCTTAAGTTAGCGAATAAGAGATTTTAAGATAACTAAATGTAAGAGAGCTATAGAGGTGCGAGAACTAAATTATGCATCTACCTGGGTCTTAGGGGTTGATGCCCTTATATAGTTGGGCTGCCGCGGGTATTGCAAAATGCTCCCGGAATCCTCGGCCCACGATGCAGGGGTCCATTCCACTTTGGAAGGAGGATAACGTGCCAGTTAATAAAGCTTATCATTTCCCACCAATTCGGGTGGGATGAGGATAAGGCCTACGGTTACGCAGCGTGATCCCGAAAGGTTCAAAGACAACTAGCAAGCTTTTAAAGAGGTAGGTCACCAGGTCGGTGACAGAGGTAGATCACCAAGTCGGCAACAGAGGCAGATCACCAGGTCATCAGGTTGGCCCTAGAGGCAGGTCACTAGGTTGGTAGTAGAAGTAGTTCGTCCGGTTGACGAAAGAGGTAGGCCGCCAGGTCGACAGCAGAAGTAGGTCTCCAGGTCAGCGGCAGAGGCAGGTTGCCAGTTGGGACCCCATTTTGGCTAAGGCAAGTTGTCACCTAAGTGATGCTGGGATGTAGTCCAACTGTTTTGATATGCCATGTGTCATGTTGTCAGTGGAGGGCCAAATCTACCCTCATCAATTGCCTCCCACTCCCGAGCTAACATCAGTTCAGCGAAGGGAGTAGATTCGTGCTTCATCGTTGGTCCTTTGGCCTGTTACCAACATATTTTGAGGTCGGCTTAGGGGTCCTTGATGCTGAAAGCGATTTGGCTTCCCCTTGCGATATGTGCGTCGATGTTGGAATTTAAATAGCGAGTTAGTGTCATGGTTGCATTGTGTCAGTCCTCTAATGTGCTAGTCATCTACTCCTACGATAAACCATAAGGAGCTCAACCAGCGGGGGCAGCATTACTAAATGCGGGTTGCTAGCTCGCATAGGAAGATTGAAAGGCTCGACCCGCAAGGGCGACTGCAGTCCGTTGGCCGCCGACTCCGCGAAAGCCACAGAGGGATCAACCTATAGGGGGACCTTGCAAGCAGGGCTGACAAGGCTCATCCGAACTGATTACGTGTGTTCCCAGGTTGGTAGAGATAGGTCACCATCTCGGTGGTAGAGGCAAATCACTAGGTCAGTGGAAGTAGGTCGCGAGGCGGACGGAAGTAGGTCGCCAGTTCCGAGGCAGGTCTCTAGGTCTCCAGGTCATCGGAATTTTGATAGTCTAGTTTTTCTCTCAACACCTTGGCCTGCAGACACCTCGTCACCTCGACAAGACTGACTTGCGAGGGCGACTCTACAATCTGTTGGCCATCAACTCCCATGTAAAGCATGGAGGGCTCGATTTGCAGCACGACCTCACAGTTTGTTGACCATCAACTCCAATGCGAAGCATGAAGGGCTCGACCTGTGGGGTGGCCTCACATTTAGTTGGCCATCAACTCTTGCAGAGAGCACGTAGAGCTCGACATATGGGGGTGGCCTCACTGTTAGGGAGATTCTGTCTGGGCAAGATTGTGAGAACTTGTTTGGGCTAATCATTTTGCTTTTGCCCCCCTAGGGGGTTCTTTCAATCAAGCGATGTTGTTGTTGCTTGAAAATGTTATTACTTGAGACTCAGAGAATCGGGTGAGAACATAGCCTTTTGTAGTGTATCCCATAAACGGCGCCAATTGATGATGCGCATTTTGGTAGCTCCCGACTGGCAGGTGACTCAGATGTCGGGCCGAATAATCCCTACATGGAATGTGGCTTGGATGCCTAGCTAAATGGTTCCTACCAGGAAGGTGGCTTAGATGCCTAGCTTAATGGTGATGAACTGGAGAGGTGGCTTTGATGCCTAACTGAATGGTGATGAGATGGAGAGGTGGCTCTGATGCCTAGCTGAATGATGACGAGCTATAGAGGTGGCTTTAATTCCTAATTGAGTGGTGACGAGCTATAGAGGTGGCTTTGTCACCAAACTGGGTGGTGACGAGCCGGAGAAGTGGCTTTGATGCCTTGCTAAATGGTGACGAGCTGGAGAGGTGGCTTGGATGTCTAGCTGAGTGGTAACGAGCTGGAGAGGTGGCTCTGATGCTTAACTAAATGGTGACATGCTGGAGAGATGGCTCTGATGCCTAGCTGAATGGTGACGAGCTGGAGAAGTGGCTCAGATGTTGTCTATTTGAGTGGTGATGAGCTAAAGAGGTGGCTTTGATGCCTAACTGAGTGGTGACGAGCTGGAGAAGTAGCTTTGATGTCTAGCTAACAGGTGACGAGCTGGAGAAGTGGCTTTGATGCCTAGCTAAATGATGACGAGCCGAAGAGGTGGTTCTGATGTCTAGCTGAATGTTGACGAGCCGGAGAGGTGGCTCTGATGCCTAGCTAAATGGTGATGAGATGGAGAGGTGGCTCTGATGCCTAGCTAAATGGTGATGAGCTAGAGAGGTGGTTCTGATGTCTAGTTGAGTGGTGACGAGTTGGAGAGATGGCTCTAATGCGACCTCTAGGGAAACAATGTCAAAGTGTCGGGTTGTTTTACCTTGGGCGGGCACTCCAATGCTTAAGTTAGTGAATCAAAGATTTGAAGATAGATAAATGTGAGAGAGTTGGTGAGGTGCAAGAACCAAATTGTGCATCTACCTGGGTCTCAGGGGTTGACGCCCTTTGGGTTGCCGTGGGTATTGCGAAACGCTCCCGGAATCCTCGGCCCACGACGTAGGTGTCCGTTCCGCTTTGGCAGGAGGATAACGTGCCAGTTAATAAGGCTTGTTGTTTCCCTCCGATTCGGGTGGGATGAGGATAATGTCTATGGTTATGCGGTGTGAAACCGAAAGGTTTGGAGACAATTAGCAAGATTCTAGAGAGGTAGGTTGCCAGGTCGGTGACAGAGTCAGATCGCCAGGTTGCTAGGTCAGCGACCCAAGTCGTTAAGTCGATGACAGAGGCAGGTTGCTAGGTCGCCAGGTTGGTGGCAGAGGCATGTTGCCGGGTCGGCAACAGAAGTAGGTCACCCGATTGGCGGTAGAGGCAGGTTGCCAGGTCGGCAGTAGAAGTAGGTCGCTAGGTCGGCGGTAGAGGCAAGTCGCCAACTGGGACCACATTTTGGATAAGACAAGTTGCCTAGGTGATGTTGGGATGTAGTCAAGCTGTTTTGATATGCCAAGTGTCATGATGTCAGTGGAGGGCCAAATTTGCCCTCATCACTTATACTGAAATCTTACTATTACATCATGATTTACTATTCTAACTTGCATCTTCTTTCAATAAGCAATAATATGAGGTTCTTGGCCTAGAACATAAGGGGGGGGGGGGGGGGAAGGAAAGGAAACCCACTAGACTCTAAGGAACTAGATTTCAGTTTGGAGTCCGGGCATTATCTTCCTATCCGAAACCAAAATGAATGATCAAGAATCTGAAACCCTCTGTAGAAAATTACACTACTACAACTCCTGTAGCATTGGTACTAGGGGACTTAGTGGTGGACTGCTTTGGGGTTGGAAAGATAACTTTGCCATCAAAATAATTGACTCCTCCCAAAGACATATAAAGCTGAGAGTCGAGTCAAACCCCCAAAACCACAGTTGGTCTATCCTACTTCTCTACAGTCACCCAAGTAGAGGGGACAAGGAGAACTACTAGAACTCCTTAATCACATCCAAAGCCTATCTACTAAATACACCATGGATAGTAATTGGAGACTTTAATGACATAACCTGCAACATAGATTATGAGGGCACAAGTAGTAAAATTTACACCTCACAACCCTTGTAAAACTTCATAAAGTACATCGGGACAAAGGAGTTAAGGCTCTAGAACAAAGTGACCATTGGGAAAATCATCACCACTCTACAAAAGATAGAAGTTGAGCTTCTGGAGGAAAGAAAACACTGAGGCAGTAGGCTCAAAGAATTGGAAGCTCAATATAACAACTAGCTGAAATATGAAGAGCAATTTTGGAGGCTAAAGTCAAGGGAACTATGGTTGCAAGAAGGGGATAGAAACACTAAATTCTTCCACCAAAGAACAAATTACAGGCGCACGTGGAATGGATTAGAATGGATAAGAAATAAACAAGGAGAATGGGTCTCAAATCCCAATCAGATTGCAAAAGCTCTCAAACATCAAATCCTGAATGTAAGTGGAGTTGATGAATACTTCAACCAAGATTGCCTTGAAGACCTTCCCCTAAACTAGATCCCTAAGGATATAAAGGCTTCTCTCGTCATCACACCAGCCCTAGAAGAAGTTAAAATAGCCCTATTTCAAATGAACCCACACAAAGCCCCTGGCTCAAATGGTTTCATTGCCTACTTCTTCCAATACTACTGGGGCACTATAGGGAGTGACATCATTGCTATGGTTCAAAATTTCTTTCATAGCAGAAAACTCCTATAACAAATCAATCACACCCTCCTTGCTTTTATCCCCAAAAAAACTAGCCCAAAAACAACAGAGCACTATAGACTTATAAGCCTTTTTACCACAATGTACAAAATCATTGCAAAAGTAATGTCAAATAGGCTCAAACCAATACTAAATGACCTAATTGACAATAATCAATGAGGGCGGATTTGGCCCTCTAATAACATTGTGACACATGGCATCTCAGAATAGATAGATGACACCTAGACACCACCTAAGTGATGATATTGGAGTCCCAGATCACGGTTTCTCTTTGCCCCGACCTAGTGACCTGCCTTCATCGCCAACCTAACGACCTTGACCACAACTTAGGTCATCTAGAAGCACCTTGTCTAGGGCCAAGCTGTAGCACCTCGTGACTGGCCGAAGTGACCTCAACGCGAGGTGTGACCTCCCTTGAGGGTGTGACGGCTTGACTAAGGTCCCGGTGGTGACCTGTGAGATGTGCTCATCGACAAATTTGGCATGCATATCCCAACACTCCCATGTTTCTCAGAATTTGGCCCATGTACCGAATGTTCCAGAGGGTGGTCAACGTGCATGGTGGTTACCTCTAGGGATCTCAGACCGGTTAGGCAACCTTTCAGAAATCTCGGATGTGGTGCATGAAGCCCACACCAAACGATGCCTATATAAAGGCACCAACCCCAATGACACATGGAGGACATACAATTAAGTACATTCTAGCTTTCATACTTTTTTTATTTTTAGCTTGCAATCTACTACAAGTGTACTAACTTAAGCATCGGAGCAACCTCATTGGGCTAGCCACCTCAAGTCCTCTAACATTATTTCCTTGCAGGTCTCTCCAAAGAGCTACCCAGCTTGGCACCCGAACAACCTCCTAATTCAATCCAGTTAGTTTGGCATCCAAGCCTTTATCCAACAGAAATACTCCAGCTCAACCTCTGAGTCATCAGACACCAGGAAGTAGTCAAAACAACAGGGTGCTACAAAAAAACTCTTCATCAATAACCAAGCAGCATTTGTCGAGGGCCAAAGTATAATAGACAACATTATCCTAGCCAAGGAGGCCATACATATTGAAAACCCAAAATGGAAAGAAGAAATGGGTAGTTCTCAAAATTGATATGGCCAAGGCCTTCGATAGAATGGGTTGGCATTTTCTGATCCAAGTAATGAGGAAAAGGGGGTTCCTAGAGGAGTGGTGTGAAATGACATGAAAATGCATATCCACAACCTCCTATTCCATCAAACTCAATGGTAACACCCATGAACACTTTGTAACAAAAAGGGGTCTCCGACAAAGAGGCCCACCCTCACCTTATTTGTTCATCCTAGGAATGCAGGTTCTATCAGCTCTACTCCACAAAGGCGAGTAAGATGGAAGCATCAAAGGAGTCCAAATTGCCAAAGACTCAACTCCAATCTCCCATCTCATGTTTGTTGATGACTGCATTATTCTTAGTAGAGCTACCCCAGAAGCCTTGCTAAACATAAAGAGCACTCTCATCAAATTTGAAAAGCTATCAGGTCAGCACTTCAACAAAGGCAAATCTGAAATTCTATTTAGCAAAAATACCCATAGGGTACATCAAAAGCTTCTTAGCTAACTAGTAGGCATGAAACCAATGTCCTTCCACTCAAGGTACCTAGGAGCTAGGCTCTCGGATGACAGAAACAAAATAGCTACAAGTAATGAAGTAATAGATAAGGTAAGCAAGAAGCTGGACATTTGGCAATTGAATGTGATAGTTGTGTAGCCGGTTGTGAAACTCATTTGTATTGATCAATCTATACACAAAATATTACAAACACATATCATGAACATCTCTTGTACTTGGTGGAAACATCTTCAATGGGAAGATGTTTTGGATGCACAGTTACAATATTTTATGGGTTGGAGTGGGTAGTATTCTTGTATGTAATAGATCTAAGCACTAAAAATGAGTTCAGCTTCAGTCAGGGCAAAGCCCATTCAAGCAACCTTTTACAGCATTGCATTTAGAATATCTCCCTGTTTTTTTTTCTTTATTTCATGGGGAGATATTCCCAATGCAAAGTTAGAAAAGACGGTTGGAACAGTGTGGCACGGGTTTGCCCTAACAAAAGCCATTGTCATGAAAAACTTCATGTAGAAAAAGCAAATACACCTAACCAAGGTTCAAAATATCAATACAGGCCGATACGTTGGTAGGGCGTATTGGCCTGTATCGATATTGTTTTTTATGTTATCTTTTTCTTTTTTTTTTTTTTAAACTGGTTTAGAGGGGCCAGTTTAAGGCTGATCTACCCTTTGAACCACTTGTCGACCCGAAACACCTCCTAACACAACCTTGATCCTCACCAAAGTAGTACAGTTTGGATCCAATTTAGCAAGGCACATCCTTAATCTATACACAAAATATTGCAGTTGTATATCATGAACATCTCCTACACATATGGAAATATCCTTGATACTTCATGGGAAGATGTTCCCAATGCACAATTACAATGTTTTGTGGGTAGCATTCTTGTATATAATAGATCGAATCACTAAAATTTTCGGTAGAAAAAGCAATTAAACCAAACACAATTAACCTTGATCTCATCAAAGTAATATAGTTTGGATTCAATTCAGCAAGGAAAATACATAGTATTGGTAGTAGGGTTTGTCAATGATGATTGGATCAACCCAATTACACATTACAAATAAGGGACTAAGGGCTGATGGACAGTAATAAGCACATGAGGTCCACTGGCCTTACCATGAAAAGGGTTTGGCTCCATGCATCCATATTCACTCACTCCCTATTTATTTTCCACTCTCTCTCCCCCCTCTCTCTCTCTCACTCTAAATCTCTCTATAATCTATTCACCTCTCCCTCTTTATCTTCTTCTCTGGTTTCTAACATGTGCTTTTCCACATGCTACTCAATATATAATGGCAATACTTGCTTTGGCATTAATACTAGTAAATATGCACGTGCATTGCACATGACAATTTCAAATAACATTAATAATTTAGTATCCTTATTAGAACCATTAAAAAAGGATAAATAATCAAAGCATGGTGTACTGGTAGATTTAGATTTTATATTCATTTTCATTATTAAGAAAAATACTTCTTATTTATCATATTTATTATTGTAATACGATAAATATACAATATTAGAGATGTGCATAAATTTTATAAATAATTTTTGTTTTTTTATATTTTATTTCTATTTATTTTTTGAATTTTTGGGTAACTTCAAATTTTTTATTCCATTTACATACTTAATTTTAAAAGTAATTATTGTTTATCATACTTATTTTTGTTTGATATAATAAGTTTATAATATCTAAGATGTGTCAAATTTTTCTATAATGTTCATGTTGTTTTTATTTTTTGTTTTTATTATTTTTAAAATTTTTATTATTAATTATGATAGAATTGGTTAACTAATTTACTTAAGCGATTGGACCATTATGGTGCCAATCAAGTAGGTTGGAATGAATTTAATCTTAACCTAGACCCAACCTATGCATTGGACCTAAGGTTTTAGACCAAAGTCAAGCCCGATTTGTCAAACTTGGGCCCAACTTGCAATGAAATTTAATGTACTTGAGTTAGTCTTGGATTTGGTTCTGTCAGTTAGCCCCATGACTAAATTTGACATAAATATATGTATAATTGTATGTACGTGCATTTATGCAGATATATATATATATATATATATATATATATATATATATATATATATATATATATATATATATATATATATATATATATAATCAGGCATGAATTTAGCTACCTAAGGGGGTCAATTCGAGCTTGAGTCCAGTGCACCTAATTTGCCTCCCTATGGACCATTGACCATCAATTAGATGCAAAAAATAGTTTTCTGTTTATGTTGGTTTACTTTTAAATTCTATTTCTACCATTAATAAGAATAACTTACCTATCACACTTATTTTTGTTTAATATGATAAATACATAATAATAAAGATGCACCCAAATGTTTCTTTACAAAATTATTATGTTTTCAACAACTTTTCTGTCTCAATCTTTTTTAAATTTTTATTATTTGTTTATTATATCATGGGCCTATCCATTTGACCTAAAAGGTTGAACCAGTGACCAACCACTTGAATAGAAAATTGGTTTCATTTTTGGGTCAATTTTAAATCTTGTATTTCATTTCCATAGAATAAAAAACACTTTTATTTAGTATGCTTATTGTTGTTTGATATGATAAATAGATAATATTAGAGATGTGCCTAATTTTTTCATAATTTTTGTAATATTTATATTTATATATATTTAAATTTTTATTATTTAACTATAAGAACATTGATTAACTCATTTAATGTAGATGGTTTAATTATTTACTTTCCACACAAACAAAAAGGTGGATTGCTTTATTATTTTCCATTGTTTTGAACATAGCTTTTACATTATTAAAAATAGGGTAAATTTCTTAAACTAGCCTTATGGTTTAGCTAATTGACTAAGTGTACCCTTACTATTTGAAAATTGACTAATGCTACCCTTACTGTTTCTGACAATTGACTAACTCTACCATTACCATTAACATCCGTTAATTTTCCGTCAAAACCCATAAACACATGACACCACGTGACGTTTATTTTTTTTTTTAAATCCAATGCTACCCTTATCCCCTCCCTCTTGACCCAACACACCCTTCCTCCTCCGACCTCTCTCTCTCTTCCCTCAACCTTCCTCCCATAGTATCCATCAACACGATCACCTTTCTCCTCTGACCTCTCTCTCTTCCCTCTATCTTCCTCCTAGTCTTCATCAATACCAGATCATTGGAGAGAATGCACTATATCCGCACTATATAGAAGAACTAAAAAAACAAAAAAAAAAAAAAGTAAAGCATCTATTGATCTCTAAATAGTCAAGAACAAAAAGGAATAAAAAAAGCGAATAATGAGTGAACTCCATCCTCTTTCTTCTTCAACAGTGGGGGTGCTCTGTTGAAGAGCGAACTCCAATCTCTCTCTTCTTCCTCTGGGCGATGGCGACATTTGAATGCCAATCTCTCTTTTCTTCTCTAGGTGATGACAACAACATCTAAACTCCGATCTCCTTTCTTCTTCCTCTGGGCGATGATGCCAACATATAAACTTCAATCTCTCTCTCTTCTTCCTTTGGGCGATGACGATAACATCTGAACTTCGAACTTCGATCTCTCTCTTCTTCCTCTAATCGACGGCAACAACATTTGAACTCCGATCTCTTTTCTTCTTCCTCTAGGTGATGGCGATAGAATCTGAACTCCGATCTCCTCTCTTCTTCCTCTGGGTGACGATGCCAGCATCTGAACTTCGATCTCTCTCTCTCTTCTTCCTCTGGGCGATGATGACAGCACTGAACTTCAAACTCCAATATCTCTCTTCTTCCTCTAGGCGAAGGCGACAGCATCTGAACTCCAATCTCCTCTCTTCTTCCTTTGGGCGACGATGATAGCATCTGAACTTTGACCTCACTCTCTCTCTTCTTCCTTTGGGCGATGATGACAACATTTGAACTCCAAACTCCGATCTCTCTCTTCTTCCTTTGGGCGACGGTGATGACATTTGAACTCTCTCTTCTTTCGCTGGGCAACAATGGCAACACTGCCCTATAACTTCACCCAGCGGCGGGTAAGTGGAGTAGAAACTATTGGAGAGAGAAAGAGGTAGAGTAGTGTAGTTTCACTCAACAACGACAAAATTTGAACTCTGAAGTGTAGTTTAGACGTTTTGCATTATTTTTGACAGAGCTTAATGGTAAGAATAGAGTTAGTCAATTGTTAGAAACAATAGGGGTAGTATTAGTCAATTTTCAAAAAGTAAGGGTATACTTAGTCAATTAGTTAAACCATAAGGGTAGTTTAAGAAATTTACCCTTAAAAATATTAGATATAGATTTAATTGTAGAATTTATTGGTGAGAAATAAAACTACTTTGAATAAAGTATTTAAGGAGAGAGAATAAGAGTTAATACCTTAATGAGGGGGAATTTAATGAAGTGGAAATTAATAGTACTTTAAATTACATTTTTACTCCATAGTTAAAGAGGGACTAAATTCATAAATAGGGGTGTTATAGTAAAAAAAGTCCACAAAACTCATTTGTTTAATGTGCCTTAAATATAAATATTTAATGAAAGAAAATGAGAGTTAATACCTTAAATATAAGACTTAATGATGAAGAATATAATGAATTTAATAAAAGTAGTAGTTCAATGTATGCTTTTTGCCATTATAATTAATAAAGGGAGACCAAGTTCAACAAATAAGGGCATTATCTATACTACTTTAAAAAGCACGGATAGCCTCAAGAATATTTCTGGAATTTTTTTAGGACAAAATTTACCCCTTTTTTATTTAAATTTATTGATAAAAATGAGGGAAAATAGGGTAATTGGTTATTGATATTAAATGAGTTGAAAAGAGGTAATTTTAAGATATTAAATGCATTCAATTTCCTCTCATTAAATCCAACACTTAAGTTATTAATTTGCATTCATATTCATTGAATCATATATTTAAGTCATTTTCCTTTCTTCTCATCATTAAGTTCTATTAATTTAATTCATACTTAATAAATTAATAATTTCAATAACATAACAACTTATACTCTTAAAATCTACCTAGAAAAAATAGTGTTTTCATCTAAGTGGTGGTAAGAAATTGAACCATTTTAGGTCAAATAGGTCAATCCATGTTGCCACAATTAAATAAAAAAAATGAAAAATGGATAAAATGAAAAAAATAGAAATTAAAAAAAATTAGGAACATTTTTAAAATAAATATTAAAAATAGTAAGTATGATAAATAAGAAATGTTTTTATTAATGATGGAAATAGAATGTAAAATTTTAAACCAATTGGAAATAAAAATATTTTCTTATTTCTCTTTCATTAAAACCTATATTTAAAATATATTTTCTCATCATTAAAATCTTGTAATTAAATCCATAATATTAATTTTAATAGTATAAAAATAAATATTTTGAAAATTAATATGAAAACAAAACCATTTTCTTCCCTTCTGGTGGTAAACAAGCAATTCAACCATTTGAGATCAAATAGATTAATAAATAATATCATAATTAAATAAAAAAAATAAAATAAATAAGTATGAAATGTAAGAAGTATTTTTATTAATGATGAAAATGGAATGCCAAATTTAAGATCTATCTAGAAATGAAATGGTGCTATAGTCAAATAATAACATTTTAAAAATAGAAAATACTAAGAATCACTAAAAAAAGATAGAGAAAAATTTGTGCACAGATCTAGTGTTATATATTTATAAAAAATAAAATATTGGGTACATCTCTAATATTGTGCATTCATTATATTGAACAAAATAAGTATTATACATAAAAAATAATTTTATCAATGATGGAAATGTAATACAAAATTTAATGTCAGCCTATAAATCAAACTATTTTTCTTTTTGGGTGGTGGGTTAGTGGTTTGGGTCAAATGATATCATAGACAAAAAATTAATTGTGATAAGTAAAAATTATTTTATATAATGTAAATGAAACATATAATTTAAAGGAAAAATTATAGTCAAAGCCGGTTGTACATTTAAAATTAGGTTGCAGGTTGATCTAGAAACCAACAAAACTTTGACAATCAACTCTACATTTCAAATTATATAAACCCCTGCAATATCTTCGAAGGCTTATGTGGGCTATTGCCAACACAGGACTCTTAATCCATGTTATACATAGCAAAAAGCCTATACTGAAAATATGTTTTCAGTCTCTCTCCCACTCCCTTTGTCTATTGATCTCCCTCCCTTCTCTCTCACTCTCATAGTTACCTCTCAATCTCTCACTCCCTCTATCTCTCCCACTTTCTCAGCTTCGGTTTGTAGCCAAATCAAAACCTTTCGCTCTCAATTTATCATTCACCCTTAGTCTTTCTCCCACTCACTCTTTTGTTCTTTTTTTTTCCTTACAAACTTATACAATGTTAATCAGACTATATAAAAGAACTAAAGGGACCAACCACATGTACAATCAAGTTATAAATTTCTATCAAGTTCGTGTGAATTTCATAGCCAAGAGTTTCTTGTGAATTTTTATCAAATTGGTGTAATGATTTTTGAACCATACCAAATTGGTATCATGTTCTTCTATACAATATGATTAATACCATATAAGTGTGTAAGAAAAATAAAAAAAGAAAGAATGAGAAAGGGAGCGAGAGAGAAAGAGAAAGGGAGAGATTGAGGAAGAACGATAGGTAGAGAGAGAATAAGAGAAATTGATAGAAAGAACGTAAATATAAAAACCAAAAACCATTTTTAAACTATTTTTATTTATTTTCAAAACACATAGTCGTTGATCAGAGAGGGATGAATATGAGAATGGGAGAGAGAGAGAGAGAGGAAGGGAGCGTGAGATAAACTAAAAACCCTCTTTTTTTTTTTATTTTCCAATCATCCAATATTAAAGGGCAATTTTGGTATAAGCTTTTTGTTGTGTCTAATATGGATTAACTCACATGTTGACAACAACCACATAAGCCTTTTGATGACATGGCGGGGGTTTTTATAATTTGAAATGTATAACCAGTTGTTAGAGTTTTGTTGGTTTTTGGACCAACCTATAGCCTAATTTTAAATGTATAGCCAACTTTAACTATAATTTTCTCTAATTTAAAATGAATCCAAAAGGAAAGCTAATTTCTTATCTAGATGGTGGGTCAATGATCCAACTTTTTAAAGAAACCCATGGTGTCATAATTGAATATTAAATATTTAAAAAAAGATAGAACACAAAAAATGAAAATGTATCAAATTTGAGAACATTTATAATGTTATATATTTATCATATTATATAAAAATAATTGTTAAAATAAAAGTTATTTTTATTTATGATAGAAATGGAATACAAAATATAATAATAATAATAATAATAATAATAATAATAATAATAATAATAATAATAATAATAATAATAATAATAATTGTTATTCGCTACAAGCATTTAAGTTTATTTTTAATCATATTGTTACTTTTGTTAATTTTCAATTTCTATCTTAACTATGTTATATCTAAAATTCAAGTAATTAATATGAAGAAAAATTTCTCACATGCAATGCACGTGCTTAATTACTAATACTAAAAAAAATCAAAATTTAGACCTTATTCACACTTTTAATGGTAGTATAGAAATAAACTAGTACGAGAAGATGTCTGCAAGGTAAAGATGTATAAGTTGGTAATGTTTTATTAAATTCAACTTTTATGACATGTACCAAAACTTATTCAAGTATCAAATTTATAATAATATCGATATAGATATATGGGTCGGATTCAAACTATACTTGCAATTTTGTTTGTCCATGCCATTTGAGAACAAATCTGGGTCTAGGCTTGACCCATTGACAACCTTTCAATGTGGGATCACATTTGGTCCAACCTTTATCGAGATTTGTATTGTCAAATGTATATCCTATCTTGACCATTACACCCCTAGATATTACTTTCTATTCTAGTTAGATTTTTGAAAGAAAACTCAGTTGGAAATCAAACCAAAAGGGGGTTAAGCAACTGAGGATTAGTTTTGCTTTTATCCATGTTTAACTAGGTGATTCAACCTCAAAGCCCACAGAAAAAAAAGGTTGGTTTCAATTAAATTGGATTAGGATCTAGTTTAACTAGATCAATTTAAGCATCTAATTAGTTCAGCTTTCAAAGCATTAGTTTTTTTGCCAATAAGAGGGTGGTTCATAAATGCGTGAGTTTTGGATTTGCATGATTCTTTAAAATGGAAAGAAGACTCATTTTGTTTGGATGGGGAGTGTGGTTTTGGAGATTGCAAAGAGAAAACAGAATAATTAGATATGGAAAATTGGAAATATACCCTTTTTGTTTGAACATACATTTTGTGGTGTTTTGGAAGTGAAAAGATTTTTCATCTAACAATTAGTTAATGATTCTTCATACACAAAACTAAATACAACAAGCATTTTTTATTTTACATTTCATGGTAAGTATCTACTACCAACAAAACACTCCTAATAGGCCACTATAGTTGCACACTGGGATCATCTCCACATTGTATGGCTACAATGGCTAGTTGGGACATTATTGGCACCATGTAGTAGCTGATCCAAACTCTTCAACAAGAAAAAGAAATTTGAAAATGACCACACTAAAGCTCATCCATAAATTGAATACATTTTAAGGAAGTTGGAAAGACAAAGAATAGCCTATTAAAATTCAAAACAAGCTTGGAAACTTACCGAAAAGAATGGTTTTCAAAATTGGACCGGACCGGACCAGATGGTTAAACTAGAAAAACCAGCAACAATTCAGCCCATGTGTCCAGTTATACTGTAAACCGTTATTTAGTAATAACCATTGAAAAAGTCAAAAAACCACTGACCCAGGCAGTCGAACCGCTAAACCATTCGACCCGGGCAACAGTTCGTGGGTAGGCAAAATTTATTTTCATCTGATTAAAAAAAAATCCATTCATATCCTAGATTCTCCCTTATGAGTTAGGGTTAGAACAAAGTTCATTTTCGTTCTAACTTATAACCCTTCCAATTTCAAGCCTTCCTTTTCATACTCCGATGGTGCGATTGACGACCTGCGACAGCCATGACTGACATCGATCAAAGGTGAATCATGACGACCGGCAACTGTCATCTGGATTTCCCTCCTAAAAAGGGCTTCATCTGCGGCAATGAGCAACAAGGAGCAGCGGCGAATTTCCTTCTTCTTGTCACTAGCAGCAAGGAAAAACAAGAGTAGTGGTGGTGGGCAATTTTACATAAGTTCTCTCAAAACTATTGCTTTTGTTTTCGAAGGAGCACATCTACTCTGCTTCGTGAGTAGCGAGAATAGTGTCGCTGCTCCTCCTCCGCTTTCCATCTCTCCAAATATTTTCCCTGATTCTTGTTCTCATTCTCATTCTCCTTCATAATCTTGCTTTTATTTTATTAATTTATTCATTTTATTGTATTTTTAACTTTCTCCATCTTTAGAATAGAGACTGTCGGCTTTACTCTTTATTGCAATGAAGAAGAAGAAGGGAGAACAGAGAGGAAAATTCTATATTTTTTTATTTTCTATTTGTTATATATTTTGTTATTTTTGTATTTAGATATTTTTTTTTGTTTTTTGTATTTTCTTGTATTTTTTCTGTTTTTATTTAATTTAATAATATTTTTATTATGTATAAATATATTTATATTTTAATTTATTTATGACACCACGAGTCAAACCGTTTGACTTGAATGGTTGAACTGCTTAATCGGAAACTGGTCCCCTGATCGGTTTTGTTTCTGGTTCGTTTTTAAAAACCTTGCTGAAAAGTGAACGGGCCCTTTATGTCTGATTTGAATATTACAACATTGTGGCAAGTATTTGGCAAGTCAAATATTTTTGTTATGTTGATTTCATCTTGTGCATGGATTTTTAGCTAAGTGTAAGAAACATTGTGTTGGTATGGGTAAGCTTAGGCCATGGTTGGTTCAATTCTCTTTTTTTCTCATTCTTACCCAAGATGAAATTCTAAAATGGACAAGAATGAGTAAAAATAAGCAAAATGAGAAAGAAAATATTGCTATGAACCAAATGCTTTTTTCCTAAAAATGAATTCTTTTCAGACGAACAAGTGTCCTATGTAAAAGTACTTTTGTAAAAGTGCTTTTATAAAATTACTTTTGTATAAATGCTTTTATAAAAATACTTTGATAAAAGTATTTCCATAAAAGTGTTTTTGTAAAAGTACTTTTGTAAAAGTGTTTTTATAAAAGTACTTTCATAAAAGTACTTTTATAAAAGTGCTTTCGTAAAAGTGTTTTTATAAAAGTGCTTTCATAAAAGTACTTTCATAATAGTGCTTTTATAAAAGTCCTTCCATAAAAATACTTTTATAAAAGTACTTCCATAAAAGTGCTTTTGTAAAAGTAGTTTTATAAAAGTACTTCGTAAAAATGATTTTATAAAAGTTCTTTCGTAAAAATACTTTTACAAATATGCTTTTATAAAAGCACTTTTTCGCAAAAGTGCTTTTATTAAAGTGCTTTCATGTAAAAGTGCTTTCATAAAAGTACTTCACATTAATCCGCTAATAAACATCTTTGGCAGTGGTTTTGTAGGCAGAGTTTCCTCAAAGAATGAAAGTGAGCAAGATGGGGCATGATTATTTTTCATGTTGCATGCTACCTAAATTTTTGTGTAATGGGTTGATTTTTCATTCTATAATAAATGTGGCCTATGGCAAGAATTTTGTAACAAAACACTCTAATGTTATTCATTCTTACTCATTTTTGCCCATAATGAACAAGAATTAAAAGAATGGCCCAGAGCACTCAATCAAACATGGCCTTAATGTTGGTTTATTGAAACACAATATGACCCTATCTAGTTTGTTAGCCTGGAATTTTAAAGCCTAAGGACTAGTCGGAATCAATATCAATGCAAATCTAAACTGGATACAAGTTTTTGCACCTAGTTCAGTTTTTTGCATTTGTTTGTAATTATGATTTGCACTCTTGTATAAGGTAAAATCTGCATATTTTTGTCTCATATTTAAGGAAAGTGCAAATCTTGCATCGAAAAACTGATGCAAAATTTGTATCACCTTTCTCTTATTTTGATTCTCTTTTATACAAAGTAGGGACCGTTTGGTTGCAC
Source organism: Nelumbo lutea (assembly GCF_056320005.1). NCBI lineage: Eukaryota > Viridiplantae > Streptophyta > Magnoliopsida > Proteales > Nelumbonaceae > Nelumbo > Nelumbo lutea. The sequence goes on along the minus strand of NC_142685.1, from coordinate 93,897,155 downwards.
ACTTATGCATTTACACCAGCACAATGAAATTTGAATTGCAAAGATATGGTGCCTAACATAATCATTGCATTAATTACAAACTTCCACCTCAGGTTTAACATAATCATTGCACAGTGAAATTTGATATGACTTACTAGCCTTCTCAAAGCCCTAGCCCCTAGGTAGGCTTGTTCTATCGTCTCCAAAACTTAGGGCTGCTGTCAATGGTCTAGATCAATCCAATTAAAATCGAACCAACACGATTGTATTACAAATACAAATGTGCAGAGTGTAAAACCTTACATTTGTATTTATACTCCTTCCAAACTGAGCCTAATGCCTCTGCATATTTAGTTATAATTTTTAATTATAATCGGGTAACCAGTTCTGAGTCAATTAAGACTACAAAACAAAAGAGAATTATCATTTTATAAGGGGTAGCTCTAAGATGTTTTTGAAAATGAGGAAAACAAAATAAAAGGTTTATCACCAAAATACCAAATTCAAAGTTTGCTAAGTATAATCGGGTATTATCAGGTCAGATCCAAATGCCTGATTACTAATAGGGTTTAGTCCAGATTTAATGCTTATAGTTACAGGCCCATAGGGTTTGGGTCAGGTCCACATGATTGCTCAACCAAGACTAGAGCATAAGTCGAGTGGACTGGGCCAGGTTTGAGGTTAACCTAGGCCCAACCCTAAGCATTGGGTTTAAACTCTAATATCAGATCAAGCCTTAGGTCAAGTCCAATCTATCCAACTTCGGATCAGTTGGAACTGGAATTTGACATATGCTGATTAGGTTGGCCAATTGGGCTTATCGCCAAATGTATTATAAAGTCGCATGTATGTATTGAGTATCAATAATTTCAAACTTTCAAATAGGATTCAAATAGGGAATTTATATATTTTGTATACATGTATGCATGTGTGTATGTATATATGTATCTACAACCTTGCATGTGTATATATTAAAACAAGGTGGGTATACTTTTTCTCCATTTTTGAACTTTTTTTTTGTTCTTTTTTTTTTCCAAAAACAACCAATGTAGAGAGACTTTTGTGAAGGGCGGTGATGGTCCTCTCACCAGATAGCTCACACGTATGTACCTTCTCACATGGATCCTGATTGGCACATCAAAGATAGCCCAATCCTAAACCTAGTGTAGTATCATAATCGAATCTACGCGTCAGGTGTAACATTTCAGTTTTGCCCATCTATCTCTAAGGTGCAGGGCAATACTGGAATTTTGGTCCGATTTAGGGTTTCAAGAAAACCCACACTGCATGCACCTCAGGTCTCATCCTAGCAATTGAGACAAGCCACCCCAACCAACTTGGTGGCACATCAGTGTCAGCCTTGGTAGGATAAATCTCCCTAGATCTATCCGATGATTGTGAAGATTCTAAACTAACACGAGTCTCATAAGTGTCCAATTTAAGGGTATTAAATAGAAACGCACCACAATAACACAAATCAAATATGTACTTTATTCTTTTACAATAAATGTCATAATGTACATCATGTTGATTGGAGCCAAGGGCATACATTGTCTAATAGATTCCATTTGCACTTAGGTTCAATCGGGTACAAGCAGGAGTCCCATACTTTCCATGTGTTTCTCAAACACTTTCTGTGTTAGTGGCTTAGTCAATGGGTCTACCACATTCTTCATTGAAGCTACCTTTTAATATCGATCTTTTGTAGATCCAGTGTTGTCACACAACAGTGGAATGGGTAGACATTCTATCATTTGGATCTGACTAACAATCAGTTATCAGTATACCCGATGATCCGTAGTGAACTACCATTGAATAATAAACAAAACACTTTTGTCCTTCGGAGGTATTTCAGTATATTTTTCACAATAGTCTAATGCACTTGTCCTGGGTTAGATTGGTATATACTTACCACACTCACAGCCTGAGCAATGTTTGGTTGAGTGCACAAATGACATACATGATGCTCCCCACAGTAGAGGCATAGGGAACTTTTTCATGCCCTCAATCTCCTCAGATGTCTTGGGAGACATACCCTTTAAGAGAGTGACTCTATGCCTTAAAGGAACATTTCCTTTCTTAGAGTTCTCCATACTGTATCTTTTGACTATCTTGTCAATGTAAGTAGACTGGAATTATCCTATTATCTTCTTCGATCTATCTATATAGAGTTAAAGTTCCAAAATATAAGAGGTTTCTCCAAGACCTTTCATGGAGAATTGCAGCGAAAATCATAACTTCACCGTAGTCAACATTCCTACATCATTCCCAATGAGTAGAATGTTGTATACATACAGAACTGAGAATGTAACCTTATCCCCACTAGTCTTCCTGTAAACACAGGGCTCATTCGGATTTTACTCAAAATCGAACTGTTTGACAGTAGAGTCAAACTGGATGTTCCTGCTCTTAGAAGCTTACTTAAGTCCATATATGGATCGGTTGAGTTTACATACCATGTGTTCCTAACCTGCAACTATGAAGCCTTGTGGTTGCTGCATATAGACATCTTCAGTAAGATTCCATTGAGGAACCCGATTTTGACATCCATTTGCCAAATCTCATACTCATGGTATGCTGCTATAGATAACAAGATCCTAATGGATTTAAGCATGGCCACGGACAAAAAGGTTTTTTCATAATCGATTCCCTCTTTCTGAGTGTACCCTTTCGCCACAAGACGAGCCTTGTAGGTCTTAACCTTACCATCGGGGCCCTTCTTCCTCTTATAGATCCATTTGCAACAAATTGCTTTTACCCCAAGGGGCGGATCTAATAGAGTCCAGACTCCATTGGCCTCCATTGAGTCCATCTCAGCTCTCATGGCATCTACCCACTTCAAGGAATCTATGTCCAACATAGCTTTCATATAAGTCACGGGATCCTCCTCATTGGTCGTGGCTTCCACCAAGTAACTTTCTTGGTCTTAACTATAACGAACTAGAGGCCTAGATGCTCGGGTAGATCTCCTAGGTTGGTTATTAACTGGACCTTGTGGGACATCTCCCACCACCCCTGAGCTCTCCTCATCAAGAACAACTTCCTGACGATGATTGTTCAAGATGTAATCTTCCTCCAAGAAATGGGCATTTCGGCTACAGAACACCTTCTTCTCTCCTGAGTCATAGAATAAATACCCTACAATGTCTTTGGGGTAAACTACAAATAGGCAATGACTTGTCTTGGATTCTAATTTGTCAGCACTTGTTCTTTTAACATGTGTCGGACAACCCCAAATCTTCAAGTGTCTTACACTTGGTTTCTTACTAGTCTAAAGCTTATATGGAGTCTTCAGAACATATTTGGTTGGAACCCGGTTCAACACGTATATCACAGTCTCTAATGCATAACCCTAAAAGGATGTAAGTAATTCCGAGTGTACGAGAAGTGATCAGACCATATCCAATAAAGTCTGGTTCCTCCTTTCTAATACTCCGTTTAACTGTGGTATAGCAAGATGAGCTAGTTGTGATTCTATCCCGTTTTTCTTTAAGTAGTCCATGAATTCGTCAGAGAGATATTCACCTCATCGATTTGATTGAAAGGCCTTAATGTGTCTCCCCAACTATTTCTCGACCTCGATCTGATCGAAGGGCCTTAACTGTGGTGTAGCAGGAGGGCCTTAATTCGCCAAAGAGATATTCAGACTTGTGTCTCATTAGGTTCATGTAACCATATCGAGAGTAATCATCGGTAATGTTATGAAAAAAATGTGCTGGTTACGTGTCCTAACATCTATGGGATCACATACATCAACATGTATAAGGTCAAGCATGCCTGTTGATCTTTCAAGTGTATCGTTAAATGACTGTTCCGTCATCTTACCCTGAAGGCAAGGCTCACAAGTTGGAAGATCTTCTATAGTTAGAAAATCCAAAGGACCATCATTTACCAATCTTGTGATACGATTTATGTTAATGTGGCCAAGTCGGTAATGCCACAGACACGTGGGATTAACTGTATCACTGGTTTTTTTCTTGGGGTTATTATCTAACGTACTTTTGGCTATGTTCGTTTCCAAAGAAGGATGGAGAACATAGAGATCATTCTCAAGTTCTCCATATGCGAGGAATTTGCTATTCCTTTTGATAGTAATCACGTTATTAGAAAGAATAGAATAACCATCCGCACATAGTTTTGAAGTAAAAATCAAATTTCTTCTCAAATTGGGTACATAAAGACAATCTTTTACTATAATTATTCATTTTCTGAAATATAATTCTATAGTTCCTATGGGTGTAGCTGCAACACTTGCAGAAGTCCCCAAGTAAAGAATCACTTCTCTGTCACTCAGTCTTCTACTTTTCCTGAACCTCTGCAATGTATTACATGCATGAGTAGAAGCCCCAGAGTCAATGCACCAGGAAGCAGAAGTGACTAACATATTGGTCTCTATGACAAAGGATTCAAAATTACCTTGTTTCTTGGTCTCTAGGTACTGAGGAAAGTTCATTTTCTAGTGGTAGGTCTGTTTGTAGAAGTGACAGGCATCTGATGCCTTGTCCTTCTTCGGCCTTTTAGGCTTGCTACTTTTATTTTGATGTTTCTTCTTTGCCTTCATCTTCTTCTTGCCCAATTTTCCACCTTCAAAAAGCATGGCAATGGGCTCATCCTTCTTTATCATTTCTTCGGCCCTCTACAACATATTGCTGAATTCTGAAGGCTAAATTTTAGCT